>NC_136539.1:9931707-10531707 GCF_910591455.1 Pholis gunnellus
GTAGTCGCAGAGAAACGCATAAGAGACATTTCATGTAAGTTTCAAAATAGGCTTCTTGTTTTAATGATAAATGTGTCCGTAAATGTCTTTTAGTTTAAACAATACTAATATGATGCTTTAATCAATGCACATGTCTCTTTAGTACAAGAGTGATATGGACATGTAGTATAAAACCAGAGCTTGCTGTTGTGTGTGTGTGTGTGTGTGTGTGTGTGTGAGATGCATGTAGCTCCCCCACATGTCCGCAAGCAGTGGCTTTAACCATTTCCCAACACAATTATCTTGTGCGTTGCTATTTCGGTGTTTCCCGATGAGCTCTTTGGTGCAGCTGTCTGGAATAAACAGTCACCTCTAAGCCGTCAGCCGCGGCGTTAAAACGTCTCCGTTGATGTTCACTCGGGGCTCATGAAATTGGTTTAATTCATCAGGACTGCTAGTGAGACAAACGGTCTCATAAGGCTTCCTCGCCGCATATGAAATCATTTCATTTTATGATTTTTGAATTTGGAGGTGGAGGCACAACGTCACCAGAGGTCGCTTACTGAATCCCTTAATAATCGCCATTAGAGCACAGACGCCTGCCGCGGACGTTGACGGACAAAAAGCAGCCCCGGCAGAATGAGACGGCATCAGTTGTAGATGTCCGCTAAACTGGGAGGTTCTGGCAGTGGCGGGCCGTCAGGGCCTGCAAAGCCTTCTCTGCTGGCCTAAACAGAATCACAAAGTTATAGCTATTTTATAATTTAATATTTTTTCTTAAATACATTTAATTTTTTCTTATATGTATTATAATTTATACAAATATTTTTCCCATTATCTTATTTTCTCATTGCACAGCTACTGTGCTCCTCAGTTGCTCTGCTTCCAGTGCAGCTTGTTTTAAGTAGAGCTTTTATCCAATCAGATTTCACCTCTGTGTCTCTAATAAGAAGGGAGGCCCCAGCCTGCAGACTCACCCAGTGCTGGCATGTGCAGTTTAAATTGAATGGGGACGATATTGTTGATTCAACCAATCAGATCTTTCGTTTGGGATTCATGGCCGCACCAGAGCGGTTTGCAGGCCAAGTTACGTCAGCTCAGAGTCCAGATGCCTCTCTGCCAGCAAGGTGCAGAGTGTGCTGTGATTGGTCAGTGGGCGGGCACGTGACTATGTGCCCGCGAAACATGATTGCTAGCAGAGCTTTGTAGCAGACAGAGTTCAAGTGGAAATATTTGATAGACATTTTACCTAGCTTTGTTTTTTTAATATGAAATGGCGGAAGGAGGAGAAACGGATTTAGTGGCGGAGTTACTGGGAACGCTTTTCTCAAGAAGGACATTTCTGAACAAACTGGACAGTAAGAAATGACCCCACAGCTAGCAGCCCTGACCAGCCAGGAAAAGGATTTGTATGCAGCGTCAGAAGCGTTGCACATATTATGGCTGGGAATGTGTTTCATTTTAACTGAGCGTCGGTACTTTTGGAGAGACTCCAGTGGATCTACAACTCACAACCGCGGCCCGCCCTTCGCCGGTCCACGGCCGAAGACGGCCGAAGACGACCACCGAACTGCGGCGGAAAACGGCCCACCGACCGGCCGCGGAAGACGGACAAGCGACCGGCAGCGGAAGACAACCGAACGTCGGTCGAAAACGACGACCGAACAGCGGCGGACCACGGACAACCGACCGGCGGCGGATCCGGTTGGACTTCTTACTGGAACTGATGTACTGGGATTAAACTCTTTGTCAGCATAGACAGCATTTGGTAAGTGAACTTCGTTTGTTTACCTCTACTGTTCATTTGTCAATCGTGGCGTTTTTATGAATAGTATTTGAATGGCTCATGCTCGTGTGGTGGAATGCGTGGATCCGCTGCAGGTCTGCTGGATTGATTTGTTGCTTTGTTGTCATATGAATATATGCGACTGCTCTTGTGAGTTTGTCATTGTGTTACATTGATTTGGACTATATTGTCCGTTAATGACGCAGCGTATAATATGTGCTCGTATTCATGTATCTGCACATTTATTTCATTTGTCAAATGTTGCAGTGTTATGTGAATATGCGGCTTTTACACGAAACAAATAACCGTAGCTGTGACGTCATAATGAGGTTATTAGAAGTGGAGAGCAGCACTGAAGGCCCAGGTATAAAATCCACGGCCCGCCACTGGGTTCTGGTATATAATATAGGTCGAGTCAAGAATGAAAGAATCAAGTTAAAAATGATCAGCTTGCTCCACTTTCTTCAGTCTGGAGCGTGGCACAGAAAACTCCTCCGTTTTGACATTTTCCAGCATTAGTTAACACTTCTTGTACGGCTGGTCGAGGAAGAGAATGCTCAAGAAGTTCGTTAGTAATACAAATAGTAACTTTGTGGCCCTGAAAGGCAGACATATTTAGAGTTGAGGGGGAGGCGAGAGTAAAGAGGGATGTAGGGGGGGGGGGGGGGGGGGGCTGTGTGGATACCAGCCCTCAGGGAAACTCTGCAGCTTTATAAGGGCCAGCGTGGTACAGCCTGCCACTGTCACCCTCACCAGAGTTCATAGTGTGCAGAGAAAACATGCCCCCCCCCCCTTCTACACACACACACACACACACACACACGCACTTCCACACTGATCCCATCAACCCCGTTCTCTGTCACTGTAGGTCTCCGCTTTTTTTTATGATCAGGAGATTGATTAGTGGAGAAATCAGCAGGCAAATGGTCGTGTTGGAGTGATAGATTACCCCTCTGTGCCTGACTTTGTTACGTATCGACTACAACATTACGGCCTAATTCCATTTCAGTCTAAGTAGTTTTCTTCCAGCCAGTAGCTCTTTAGTGTTAAAAGCCCGATCAAATCCAATAGGCAAGAACATTTTCCTGATGAGGTGATGAGCAGTAGGTGAGGTCAGGGCCTAATGGAACTTACTCACACAGTTGAATAGAGAATCTGATTGGCTGAGAGCGGGATGACTTCATCCCGCTCTGTGGTCTCTTTTCTCTCCTTTTCCGGCTCGTCGGTAAGTTGCAGACAGTCTTGTGATTCCTGGCCTCTCCAGCTTTCCTCCTTATTTCCTGTGCTTCAGCGTGTTGCATCGTCGACGTTCATCCAGGCAGAATTGAATTGTAAATGGCTCCACGCTGTTTTGTGTCCCAGTTTCCTCTCACAGGAAATAAAGACCGGAATGGATGAAGTGATTCAGCAAAAGTTCTGCTCATTGCTGAAACTGGGCCAGTACTTACCAGTACAACGAAGTGGCAAGTTAGACTGCTGGGCACCTGAGAGTCTACATGACGCCTGCGTGGGTGTGTGTGTGTGGGTGAATGTGAGGCGACTTGGGTCAAAAATCATTATACACCCCGACAGTCTATTTTACGTACTGTCAAATGAAAATGGTTGTTGTAAGTGTTGTCCGAAAAAAAAGCCCCATTTCCTGCTCAAATGAGCTGCGAAAGGAGGCAAAAATGTGCAGCTGTGTAAAGCAGAATATGTGGTCGACAGTAACTCTCAGAAAGCTCCTGATCAGAGCTTAGATTTCTGCTAGAGCCCCAAAATCCTCTGACTATACATGATCTGTCTATATATATATATATACATACACACACACATTATCTACAGCGTCACGTAACCTGCATGGCTGTAGACTCTTAAGCTCTCAGCATGACAGTCAGTGCAGCGGCGCGCAAATCTGAAGTTTTATTCAAACGTTTATAGTAATTGTTGTGTTTGTTATATACTTGCCGGTGTGTGTTTTTTAGAAGGAGGCGTAAAAGGACGTGATTAGTTGGGGTTTAAGATGTTTGAAGCATTCATCTTCTAATTCGTACACGTCATTTTTCCCCCCCGAAATTCTGCGCTTGCACGCTTGAGAGGCTGCTGCTTTAGGCATTCCATTTGAAGTTCTTGTCTCCGCGAGCCTTTTGGCAGGTTTTACTGGTTTTACACACGGAGTAATACATTAAGTGTGTAAGTATAGACCAAGTGACACTTGTGGAACAGTGAGAAGAGAGCACCAGTGCTATTCAAATAGCTCATCTGTGATTCACTCAAAGTACTCTTTAGAAATCACAGCAGTCGCTGACACGGCGCTGATTCTTCATTTACTCCATTACTGCGTTCTTAAATATGTCTGGTGGGGGGGGGGTTGGTCTACAGTAACTTCCACAACTGTAAGCTATATAGTGAAGCAATATGCTGCAGTCGGCGAGGCTTCTATCGGCTCACTCGAAGTCCTCTGGGCTGGAAAATCTAGTCTCCTTCCTCCAGATGAAGAGGTAGGTGAAGGTTGGGAGTGAATGTGTGGGAGGAGGGAATAGCCTGCTGCTGCTCTAGCCAGCAGGCCAGCGCCTTGAAGTGGAAATGAGTGAAGAGGTGTGTGTGTGTGCGTTAAAGTGTTTTCGCTTTTGCGCAAACGAGTGCGTGCGCGTGTGTGTTCGCTGCCTTCTTGAGAGTGTGTCACTTCGTTAACTCGTGGCAGCGACGGGTCTATTTTATTTTCCCCCAAGGGAGATCACCTGAAGTAGGCTCAAGACTCGGCCTTTTGTCTTTGTCTCGCGAGAACTTGGGGGGAAACAGAATCACGCACACAGCTATCAGATATGTTGGATGCACACTGCTATCCATAAACATGATCTGCTTGGTATTCCTGTCTCGCCCCCTTTTTTTTTTTCTTTGCGTTTTTTTTTTTTTTTTTGTCAGCTGTGGCCTCTGATGTGCTCGGTCTAATGTTTGTGTGAGAAACAGCTGCCAAGGGACTCCTCGTCTTTCTTCACAGCCCTCCTCCTCCTCCTCCTCCTCTTCCTCCTCTTCCCTGCCAACAACTTTCATGCCACTCTGTGTGAACCCAGCCGTTTTCCAAACCACCGTAAAGTGTTGTACTCTGCAGTGACATTTCTGTGGCATTTCGGCAGGGCTCTGTGGGAAAAGCTGGTGATTAGCTGTCAAGAAGTGGGTTATTAGTCGCACACGTGAGCCTCAATTGTCAAGTGAACGGCCACACAGAGTATCATTCTCATTTTTGAAGAGGGCACCTCCTTGGTTGTGTTCAGCTGAGAGACTTTAGAAACTTACGGCCTCATTGAAGTGTGCAAACACGTGTTTAAAGGCGTCTTTGAAAGCACACGGATGGAAAAGACAGACAGGTAAAGGCAGGAGCAGACTTTGATCCGGGATGCGCTTGTCATTATCAAGCCCGTGGTGCGTGCTCCACTTTTCATTCCCCCCGTCTTCACCACCTATTTTCAGCCTTTTGATTAGCACAGATGTGTACACGGTGTGTAGACGGTGTCGCCGGAATACCAACTAGATGGCAAGCTTTCGTTTCATTGTGTTTTGAGTAGAAAGACACGGGGCGCTCAGGGCAAGTGGATGTGTTAATTCTGTTATCAAGAGTATCGATCTGTCCTTCACCGCTGAGGTTTCTCATGGGATGTCCTGTATCCTGTATGTCTACGGTAGTTTTTGTGCTTCTGAGGGTCCATGAGTGCAACTTGCAGCCTCCAATTAGTTTCCTGCTGACCTAAACTCTTCGTCTCCCCGTGGAGCTCCGGCTCTTTCCTGCTTCCTAAAACCTGCTTTCAGTCGTCGCAGCTAAAAGCAGGTCACCAGAGTAGTTTTATACTAACAATGGATTAAATGAGTATTTCCAAAAGGGGTTGCCTGTATTGACAAACCAAGAGAACTTATCGCCTGACTCGGCAGCTCTCCTCATTTCTACAGAGCAATTCAGCATTTCTCAGCTAATTGTTTTGATTATCCAGCGTGCAACGTAACCGTGAGGTTCACTCTTCATCAGGCAGCTGTTAGTCAGCTGTCAGTGGAAAAACTTACTGAAAACTTTCTGCCCAGCAACAAACGACAGGTAGATAAAAGTTAGCGTCGAGCTGGTGAACACAGTGGGACATTTAGGAGACCGAAAACAAAGCCGAATATTAGACTTGCTTCCGCAAACATGATTCCAGATGAATGCTCATGTTGCATCATGTCTGCTGGAAGTGTGTACTAACACGAGTGTCGTATCAGCTTCATAAGGTGATAATATGTCAATGTTGTGTGGCCGAAAAGTCAATAAATGCAGGTGAAACATGTATTCGAAGCAAATCGGAGGAAAAAATCTGGTTCTCTATTTGTGTCACATTCTCTCTTTTGTTTCTGTTCATGCTGCAGGTTTGGGAAAAACTAAGAGGAAGACGAGCGCCCGTGATGCTTCCCCAACGCCCAGCTCGGACACGGAGTACCCCTCCAATGGTAGCGGGGGCGGAGGGGGAGGGGGAGGAGGAGGAGGAGGAGGGGGAGGAGCTGCTGAGAGGATCTATGACCTCAACATCCCCGCCGTAGTCAAGTTTGCCTACACGGGAGAGAGAGAGGACGAGCTGACCCTCGTCAAGGGCACCAGGGTCATCGTGATGGAGAAGTGCAGTGACGGCTGGTGGCGGGGCAGTCAGGCGGGCCGCGTGGGCTGGTTTCCCTCCAATTATGTCCTGGAGGAGCTCGGTGGGGCTGACGACCGAGAGGAAGGAGATTACCAGGGAGGCTCTCAAGGGACTCTGTTGGCCAACGGGCGGGCCGGTGGCCGCGGTACAGCGCTCCACTCGGTGCAAACGCTCTACCCCTTCAGCTCTGTGACAGAGGAGGAGCTGAACTTTGAGAAGGGAGAGGTCATGGAGGTGGTGGAGAAGCCCGAGAACGACCCCGAGTGGTGGAGGTGTAAGAATTCGCGTGGCACGGTGGGCCTGGTGCCTAAAAACTATGTGGTGGTGCTGGACGAGCGGCCCGGCCCGCCCTCTTCTACGCCGAGCCTCCCGCAGAACCGCTCCGTGGCTCCGGCGCGCTCGGGGAAGTTCGCTGGGAGGGACTGGTACTACGGCAGCATCACCAGACACCAGGCCGAGTGCACACTCAACGAGAGGGGAGAGGAGGGCGACTTCCTCGTGCGAGACAGCGAGTCATCGGTGAGTCTGTGGGGTGAAGTCATGGCTGAGTTGCATTACGGAGGCTGGGAGAAACCCAAAAGAGGTAGAAGAGGACATTTAATAGATGTTAGTAGGAGGAAGGTCTGTGTTGGGAAATGTAGGTCGGCTCTGGACAGTTTTTGTTACCGCGACAGCAACGCAACTTTGCTAGATGCAGTCAACTTTACATTTGTGTAGCTGAGAATCAGAATGAAGGTGGAGTTCGGAGATGGGCGTGTTCTGGGCACAAAGCGGCCATTTGTGCCATTTTCACATGAAAATTGTGATTAAAATGACGAAAAGAAACCAGGAAGACAATCTGCTGCTGGTTCAGTAGATGAGGAATATCAGAGACGTTTAGAAAGAAGAGGTTTAACATGTTGTATCACAATGACAGGTGCAGACAACGAGGTTGCATTGAAACAAAATCAATCAAAAAAAAAGTTTAGTTTATAATAATATATACAAGACTACCCTTTTTCTGAAGTATACATGTTGAATGGAATGGAAAAGTAATTAAAAAACATGTGACACTGTGTGCTCACCTCTGTTCAGGTGCTTCAGCCTTCAACAGTGTAGTCTTAAAGAGTCCCTTTACTTTTTACATTTTTCTGGTTTAAAATGTCACATGTTGCCGTTTGAGAAATGCTGGTCCAGATCTTTAAAAGTGAGACTACACTGCCACCTGCTGGAGTGAAGCCGTCTTAAAATGTCATTGCATTGTGTTTTTTTTTTTTTCAGTCACTCTTTCACATTTCTAACCACATCAACAACTGTCTCCCTCTTTATTTTCAGCCCAATGATTTCTCTGTGTCTCTGAAGGCGGCCGGTAAGAATAAGCACTTTAAAGTGCAGCACTCAGAGGGAGTGTACTGTATCGGCCAGCGCAAGTTCAGCTCCATCGATGAACTAGTGGAGCACTACAAGAAGGCCCCCATCTTCACCAGCGAACATGGAGAGAAGCTGTACCTGGTCAAAGCGCTGTTGTGATTCACACGTCCTCACGCCTACACTGGATCACACACACACACACACACACACACACACACACACACACACACTATACACATATAATTCTAATGTCACCCCCTAACTGTCTTAACTCGAGCCTTAGCTCTGGAGCCTCTCGCTGTGGCGTACGTACGACATCCAGCTTTTCCTCTGTCGCCTTCCAGTGGTTTCATCAGGTGAAAGTCTTTCTAGCTCTCCGGCCGAGCAGTTAACACCAAGACGGCGAGCACCGCGTCAGGAACTACCCAGCTGCATGCGTGTCCTTCATGTACGGCAGCTACATGCATGTCCATGTACGGCAGCTACATGCATGTCCTTCATGTACGGCAGCTACATGCATGTCCTTCATGTACGGCACAGTGCATAATAATCCTCCGTCGGCTGGATGTCATCCAGATGTCATCCATGATCTGATGTCATACATATTGTCCGTTTACTACCACGCACATTGTAGGTTACACCATTGCTCTTAATCCACACAGGAAGAAAGACCTCTGAGGGACCGTACTTGTCAAATTGCTGGCCATTGTTTTATTTTCTTCATTCATTTTTAAAAAGAAATCCTTGTTCCTTAGTTAACTTTTTTCTTTTTTTTTTTTAAGATAATTTAAATTCCTCTCCGGAGGTTTGAATCACTGTTCTCTCGTACAATGACTTCACAAAGTGACCAGAATCACTCTCTTGCCTTTTTCTCCTAATTTTCATCATTCCTTTCCATCATGTTCTCCCCATTTTGAATTTGTGTCTTCTGTCACCTTTACAAATAGTTTCTGTCTCCACAGTCTTTAGTAGTGATTGAAAGTGAGCATACAATACTTCCTGTAATATGGGGGGGGGGTTGGGGAGCATTAATGCAATAGGGGAGACCTCTGATTTTCTGTAGAGATGAATGTCTATCAATGTAACCAAATGTGCCACCCTGTACCCGTACTACTGGCTTCAGGTCTGCACTGCACTCACCATACTTGTCGTTCATTTGTAGCTCTGTGCTCATGCTTTATATTGTGTCACATTAGACATGTTTCTGTTCTGTTCTCCAGTATGTGTCTGTGGCTGCGTGAAGATACTTGACTGATGAATAATAAAAAAACAAAACGAAAAAACCTTTTTGGTAACAAGTTTGAGTAACTACACTTGATGTGCTCCTGCAAATGAATGCAGTTATGAAATTGAACCTCTTCTGGTGTAGTATCTGTCAAAGATATCTTTTGAGAATCTTGTCATTTCAGAGAATTTTAAGAAACGTGTTGTTTTACACACGGATACACAGATATTTCTACACCATTAAGTGATCGACTGAGACCTAAATAATGAATGAAACTGAGACGGGATGGCCCTGAGCTCTACACTGAAACTTCTCACATCGTCATTCAAAGGTCAACAAATAGTTTGGAAATACTTCATGATACTACTCATTCGTGAAACCGGTCCTCTAAACCCCTCCCCACAACAGCAATTGTCCAATCGTAGCTTAGCAACTGTAAACTCGACATGGCAGTTCTGTGTACGCGGGTGTGCTGTGTAGCCTGTAAGAATGCAGATGGACCCTTCTTCCTCCAAGGCCCAGGAGCCCACCGTTAATTAGCTTGGCTCGTTAGCTCACAACATCTTCCCGCGACAGTTGTCATTTAAGATATTGAATGTTGCTGGCTAGAAATGAGACGCCTGGACAGGATGTGTGCCTCCGGCTAATATAGTTGTTTCAGAAATGACTGGTAAACTGCTGTCAATAGCATCTTAAGCTGCATGTGCTGCGCATGACCAGGACTTTGAACAAGCGGAGCGACAGTAGCTAAGGGAGCCGGGCTAAACAGTCAATTTATAATTCGAGTAATCCTTTACTGCAAGAAACCAAATATACAAATCTGGTCTATAATGACAAGAGTATTCTAGGCCTACCAAACATGCTACTCGTCTATTTTCTTTTCTTTTGTGCGTTTGTTTACCAATGGAAGTGTTGTTGATCATGGGGTCCTCAGCTTTTATATGATATATCTGAATGTTATTGAGCATTGTTATTTAATTCTTGTCTCCACTGTATGTATATATAAAAAAAAATAAGATGACGTGCATATATGAATCGCTGAGATCAAACTATGGTACTGTATCACTGACAACGTGATGAGAATTTAAATACTTTTGTTCAATAAATCTTTTTGAAAAATACTAAAATGACACGTGTTGAAATGTGTGATTGGTTGTCCTCTTTACTATCCTGCTGGTTGTTGTGCCTCCCTCCTACCTGTACTGGCACTCATTAGGAAGATACTTTTTCCTACGTTACAATTTTATCCAGATAAACACGCATATCAGGAGCAATTCGGGGTTCAGTGTCTCACTCAAGGACTCCAGAGGTGGACAGAATGAGCCACAGATTGAATGATCGACCCTACGTTTAATGGCTGACACGCTCCACGACATGAGCTACATCTGCCCGATGTGTCACCAGAGAGAGTCGGGCATGTCGTGCGCAGCAGGCATTTACAGAATATACTATACTGTATATACTAACGTAACAAACGAAAAAACTCTTCCTCACTTCCCTGGAGTCAACATGTGATAACTGGTTCTCAACAATGCTGCGAGCAGCAGTAATTATATTGCATGTCTTAAAAAAGAATGAAGAAATGAAGACAATTAAAAAATGTCACAGTATAGTCATAGTATATTATGTCGTAAAAAAGTCATAAAAAGTTAAAGTATAGTATGTGATAAAGTCAGTAAAAGTCATAGTACCATTTGTCATAAAAAAGTCAAAAACAGTCATCGTATAGTATGTTGTAAAAAAGTCAGTCTAGTTTGTTGAAAAAAAATTATAGTATAGTACGACATCAAAAAGTCATTAAAAGTCATAGTACAATATGTATTTAAAAAGTCATAGATGTAGTATGTTGTAAAAAAGTCACAGTATAGTATGTCATCATAAAAAGTCACAGTAAAATATGTCAAAGATTATAGTATAGCACGTCATAAAAAAAGTTGTAAAAAGTCATAGTCCATTTCATAAAAAAAGCCATAGTATTGTGTGTCGTGAAAAAAAGTCACAGTAGTATGTCATAAGAAAGTCTTAAGTCACAGCACAGAAAGTCACACCTCAGCAGTACTGTGGTTTATGTACTATATTTGAGAAAATGTATCTTTTGGAAGATATTCAATTACTATTCAGTGTTTGGGAACGACATTTACATCTGTCACGGGAACAATAACACATGATAACATTATTTGTTATTTTCCGATCAAAACGATGTATTTAACAACGGAGGAGAAAGTATTTTGACCTTGCAAAACTATCGCTTAAATGTTGGCTGCAGTACCCTATACATCCACACGATGGCAGTGTTGAGCTTCTTACGTAGTCACCTGCCAGCCGTCCACATTTTCAATATCCACATTACTGTCATCCAGTTGCCTGTTTGACTTCCTGTTTGAGCAGAACTATTTTCAATGAGCTCAGTTTAGAAACAAACACTTAATTACTTCATAAAATAGTGTGTCAAGTCCGTTGTTTCTCCTTTGCAAATTTATTTAAAATGGGAATAAGAAAAACCTGTCGCATGAGTCGTAACCTAACTGGTTTGTTTTGTGTTATTAAAAGGAAAATTAATGGAAAACTCAACAAAGCAGCCAAACTGAAAGGGGAGCGAGGCCCGGAGGGAGAGCGGGAGACTAACTGACTGCTACAAGCTTAAAGGTTCACCATTTGACATGATGGGCTCCCACGCACACTTACACTAATGGAAATAAGTGGCTATTATCTTGTCTTTTCCTTTTTATTTATACGTACTGCATGTTCCCTCAATCCCAGGTAGCCCTTTTTCTTGTTACTAGCAAATCTCACAAAAGCACAGAAACGTATCCTGAGGGGACCTTTAGCTGCCAGCGCTTTCTGATGGACTGACTGAGTTTGTCTTCAAAAGAAAGATTATCAGTCACTCACAGGCAGCAGCAATGGTCGGTGTGGTCGGGAATGACATTTTATGAGGATTGGATTTGTTCCTCTTTAAGAAAGACAAAAAAACATCCTTAAAACCCCAGGAAGCCCGATGCTGACCAGCGACCGGCTCTCAATCCACAGCCTTGAAGTCGGTCAGCTCACTGATGTGCCCGGAGTTGTGACCGGGCCGCCTACAGTACCACTCCAGTAGCTAGTGTATGCCTGACCAACAACTTGCCTTCAGTTGAATATGCAATCAGAAACAGGGGAAGACGTAATTCCCAACAGTGTGTTTATTTTTGGGGGGTTAAAGACACCTCTTTGATCTTTTAGGAATCCATTTAGGTTGTTTTCAGGATGAAATTAAATCTTATTGCATAAGAAATATTTGTCATTCCTTTATGAAATCCTTTTTTTGCATCTTCCCTCAAGTTAGTTTGCCTGTAACTTTCTGTGAATAGTGCTCATCTTGGCAAAGACAACTTTTTAAAAAATGAGGCTTGTAGCAGTCAGTTAGTCTCCCGCTCTCCCTCCGGGCCTCTCTCCCCTTTCAGATTGGCTGCTTTGTTGAGTTTTCCATTAATTTTCCTTTCAATAACACAAAACAAACCAGTTAGGCTACGACTCATGCGACAGGTTTTTTTTTAAATCAGATCCCATTTAAAATAAATGTTTGCAATTTGAAACATTAATTCCTTCAGTAAGTTGCCTGTAAGAAAAAGAGAAAAACACCAACGTTGTCCGTTACACTGTCACTGGAAAAGATCATCTGCACTTTGTGAGGAAGCCGACAGTCTGTGCCGTTTGTAATGAAAGCACAGTAACGCTTCCTCTGACCCACAACAGAGACACACAGACTCAACCATCACTCCCTCCCCTCTCTGCCGATGTACTCGGAGAGAAGCAGACATCCACAGAATAGAGTGAACCTGATAACTTTGTCACTGAACGTTGACACAGTCTGTCTGTATAGACGATGTGAAAACTGCCTGATACAAACTTCTTTTCATCCGATTTTATTCTACCTTTTGCTTTTCTCTCCTTTTACACCTGGAAATAAATAAATAAAATCTAAGCAGCTCAAGGACAAAGCTCACACTGAGCTCCTGACAACAGAAAAAAATATATATCGTAGCAAAGGTAATAAAGGAGATTGAGGGCCAGTGTCTGCATACACAACATATTAACAACACGTAAGGACATTTCTTACACGTTGTGGCTAGAAAATATGTTATATCCTTCTATACAAAGCAAATGGACATGACGGAAGTGAAAAGGGCTCCCTGAAGTACTTTGGACAGAGGCAGGTGTAAAGACGCAATATGTGAAAAACAAACATATCCGCCTTCCCTCTCTTCCTCTAATCCAGATGCAGTCGTCATCCTGAGATCAGTCTGAGACAGAAGGACGAGGGACAGGACCACAAGCAAGTAATCTTCCACTGATCCGGTAAGACGAGACAGAAGATGATATTGATGAAGCAAACATGTTCTTCACACATGGGTTTTATTCTCAGATACGTAGCCTGCAGCAGTTTTCCTCCTGAGAATATTACATTTCAGCATTACAGTACATCATGTTCTACATATTCTGATGATGCTCAGATGTTCTTTATGCACCACCTGCATTCACACACACACACACACACATTTCTCTTAAAGTATGCAATTACTTTTTTCGGGGTCAATCCTTTTGTGTTCTGTCTTTTAGTTCCTGAAAGCATGCATGCTCTCTACATGTCTGTGCTCCTCTATTTTCTTCTCCTGTCTCCGACAGGTATGTCAGCAGCTCATACACGCCATTACACATGAATGGACGGGACATTGAAATACACATTCGTTCTGAAATGATGGACAAGGTGTGAAATAATGTTCTCGCCTCGTTCTGCCATCTGCCATTTCATGCTTTGACAGGAGCAGAGGAGAGCGATGCCGGCGGCAGAAGAGGCGAGAGGGAGGGACTAAGCCTGCCCTATACTGGGGGCCTGTGGGCGTCAAGACTTTTTCGGGTGGCTGGGGTCACGACGGGGTGCAGGACCTGGCTCGTACCGTCTGGGCTCACTTTCCCGTCGGCAGCGAGCTGGGCTACGATAGTCCAGAGTCCGACTCCCAAGCTGAGGAGTGAGGCAGAGGAGAGACGGAGTGGAAGTCCCCTTTAACACCTGGTTAGATGTTCACAGTTAAGACGATCAATAGCAGTTTGTAGACTAATATAAGTGTCTTTATTGAGTGGTTGAAGAGGGTGGGGGGGGGGGGTCTCAAACAGAACATTAGGGTTAAATGGAAAATCTAAATTGAAAATGTTTACATTCGCACATCTTTAAGGTAATTAAAGGCTTTCATTCTAGTCCGATTTTGACTTTGGGATTTGTGTTTCGAGTGAGGAGTGTTTGTGGGAACTTGGAGGGGCATGTGGGAAGCTGTGTGCAGCACACTCAAGATTGTCAACTCAAGTCAAGTAGGAGGCGAAAGATGGAAGCTGGAGACAAACCGACTGGTGTGAAGGAACAAAAAGAGGAAATTGGAGCAAAGTTTAAGTTTTAGAGGAACAAATGTGTATCTCTGATCTCACGGTGTTTCGATTCACACACTCCTGGGGTAACAAACAAACATATGACAAATTATCTTTGTCCAAGAAGGCTCTGACGGAGATAATTTCATGTTTTTGAGAGCCAACAGAAAAAGCTTTGTGCCTGAATGCGAGTCTCTTCTTTCCGGCGCAGTGTGTGGCACAGTACGTTTGCACATGGGAACAAAAAACTGAAGGCCAGATGATGCGTTCGATTTGTAGGTGGCAGCGAGCCTTCCTTTTCATAGCAATCAATTGGCAATCAAAAGCGACGATTTGTGCCTTTTTGCTGAGCTTTGCAGCACATCAGCCTTGCAGCACATCAGCCTTGCCACAAGAGCACTTGAATAATCAATCCAGTTCATTCCACTTCAAAATGAGTTGACCTCTGTTCTCTTCAGTGCCCAGTGTGTGAGCGCTGGAGAGAGAAAAAGGGCTGCAAAGAGCCTCTAAAAAGAGGATGTAGCCACTTTTACCAGAGCCTCATTGATGAAATGACAATAGCAAGAGTTTGACAAACGTAATCATCCTCTGTCTGCATTCTTAGGCCTTCCACCTCTTTCTGTCTTTCTGTCTTTTGTCATGTGGCTCACTTCACCTTCTTTCCAAATCCTTCATGAAAGTGGTGCAATCCTCTGCCAGCTTCTGGGCTTCCTGCATTCCAGCTCAGCCTGTGAGAGACAGAGAGACTGTTTGTAGTTCCAAACCAAACGCTTTCCCCCTGTGACACACACAGACGCATTCAAACGTATTACAAGTTCAAGCCCCGTCGAGTGAGACTTTCTGAATGAAACCTCTATAAAGTAACAGTTTATCAATCAGCGTAGTGTCAGAACGGTTGTGATCCAGTCGTTAAAGTATAAAGTCTTCCCTTTAAAAAATGAAAAGTTGAATTTATAAGAAATAAAACACTCTCTTGCGCAATTGAATGCACTCAGCAGTTTGCAACTACAGCCTTTCTTGGTCTGGTATGACCAGTAGCTTATGGCTGCAACAGCCCAGTTCGAATGGCGACGTGCACTTCGTCAGCTGAAGTGGAGGAAGTGGAGAACAGTGGTATCTGCCTGGACTAAAGGTTATTCATTCATAACCCAAGGGGAGGATTAGCTGGAGCATTACATTGTGAAAACAATTAGACTGAAATATGTTTAAAGTCACTCTGCATTCAGCTTCATCTGCAGCATCACTTTTTAAACTTGGTACCTGAAGAAAAAAAAGAAAGAAAGCTGTTTAATATTCTTGGCTGGTATTTAGACTCCTGAGACTGATAAATTGCAATCCTGAATCTTTTCCCAGAGCAAAGTGCGTGACAAACCATAGTCCGGTAAATAGGAGCTCTGCTTTTTCCTCCTTCCCACTGCCGCTCATGTACTGTTGCACATATGGGAGATGGAAAAGTACCTTGGACACACATGAAAATTCATTTAAGAGTGGAATATCTCCCAGCTGCAGCCTGCAGGCGAGGAGGTAGACGACATTCCACCCCCATAGGCAAGTTTCAACTTGGAAAGTCTGGGTTGCCGCCCACTCTTCGCTCTGGATGTGCAGCAGTTTTACGAACAGTTGTTGCTTTTAATGTTAAGACTCTGAGCGGATACACGATGGCATCCCAGCGGCTCTATTTGCGGTTAATGGGGCTGGCTGTGTTGCTGACATTCATTGCTCTTAGAGGTGAGCTCAATCTCGCTCTTTTCTCCTGCTTTGCTTTTTTTTTTAAACCTGCTAAATAGATCCTTGCTGTTATTTAAGAGAATGCTCGGTGTTAGAAGAGATGAAAAGGAAAAAGCAGACAGACGGGGAAAAATGAAGAAACAGTAAAGGGAAAATATGGACTCATTACAGCACAAAAGAACAGATTGAAAAGTCCATAAGCATAGTTTTATCCACATTACTTTTAATCAGTACAATTTACTTTTCAGCTGCCCACTTTTCAAAGCATTTGAATGTATTGCTATTCTTTAATGTGTTTAATTTATGGGAATTCCCATCACAGTGAACACCACGTCGGCTTCTATTATTGTAATTAAATTACACTGTTGTTATGTTTATTATTTCACTTTTTGTTTATGTGAGAAGGACAGAGCACGCTAATGAACACTGGTAAAAAAATAACAAGATGTAAACAGGCCGGAGTTAGCAAGAATGCTAATTTCATCCATAAGTCCCCAGGCAGGTAAGATAAATAGAAACATTACAAATGACAATATACAAATCGTCCACAGTTAGAGTTGAGCCGAAGATATCCTACTGTACACCGTCCGCCAGTGACAATGAATTGATTGGATGTATGTTGCCAACTCATTAAACGACGCACAATTATATTTTCATCTATAATAAAAAAATCAGAAAATGTGCAGCAGTGCCAACAGAATAATGAGAAAATCAGAACATGGAGAGTTTTGATGAACCATCTTTATACGAGTCGCCTTAAACATCTTGCCCATAACGGACCAAAACCTACAACTTACTAACTGAATGTAAACATTGTGACTGACGTTTATGACAGCTGATTTAATTGCGTTGTATACGACAAGAGTCTAACTTACCCGACATGAAGAATGGTACTGCAGCTCATTAGCTCTGTTGACTCTCCTCTTACAGATGTATCCAGTAACAGCAGCTTGCTCAAGATCATAAAGACAAGAGATGGTAACATGTTTACTTCACAGTGTGATCATACTGCTGATACAAAGATCAACTCCAGTAAAAGAGGTTTTGGGAAATGCCCTTTCATTCTTCTGCCCGGTTGTGCTTCCCCTCCAGTAGCAGGAGCTGCTGCTGCCCCCTCAAAGTCCTCTGTCGCCGTCCCCTCTTCTGAAGCCCAGCAGTTCCTGGCAAAACTGAGCAGAACAAAGAGGAACCTTTGGGATCGCAGTAGACCAGACGTGCAGCAGTGGATTGCTCAGTTTATGTACATGGGATTTGACGAGCAGGTGGGTAGTGTCCGTTTCTCCTCTGAACTCCTGAAGCTTTTCTCGCACGCACCAAAAGCAGAGACAGTCAGAAACACAAACAACCATTACGTGATTCACTCAGAGGCAGAGCTTTTAAATAAATGAATCCTACACTTCCCATAATGCACCCTGTTTGTTTGTTTTTGGAGCATGTACCCAGCACGTGATGCTCTTAGTCAGTTTCTTGCTATAATCAATGAGTAAAATAAATACAATCTAAATATGTTCTGCTTAAGTTGAAACACTTTATTTCATGTCTCTCTGTGCTCTTCTCTCTGGTTTGGAGTGGGCGGGCCTCAGGTGGAAAAATGTGTCAAATAATCATATCAAAAAACATATAAAAAAAAAAAAAAAAAAAGGAAAAATCATGAAGTCACTGAACTCACATTTGTGCCACACCGCTAGTATTCTACATGGATTTGATTGTACTTCAGCATCTCGGTCGTCGGTGACTAACCAACCATCACATTTTTAACGATATGGAACAATATTCACGAGGGCCAAGTTTCCTATTATTGTCAGGAGGTGACGCTGCTCTCCAGATTTGACATGCTTCTCTAAATCTAGACCGTTGTACTGGTCCTTGCTAAATTAGAATGGTGTCACGATGATGTCATAACCATTCCTTCTTGTTCGTATTTCTTGGCATTTCTATTGAGATTGAGCAATATTTAAACCAAGATGTGTTGACACTTGTGGGGTTGTTTGCAGACGTTGCCAGGCACTGATCAAACCACACCCGGACAATCTGATGAAGCAGATTGTAAACTCTCAGCGGGGCTTTAAACCTGGCTGAACACAGACCACACAAAAACACAAACAGATAAAGCGGACAATAAAAATGTAGTAATTTTGATCTTTATGTTTCTTAGATAAGTGGATGACAAAAAGGTGGAAAACTGGTGGAAAGCTGTAATCTTGTTTTGATGTCTAAACGATAATCTTTTCAAAAGGCACATTCATCCGCACAAAGTTGCCGTCATGAGTGACCGAATAAATACAAACGGCATCGGCAAAGCATGAATTCCCTCTCTCACATCTCCACTTAGAGCCAGTTTCAGCTGTCTCTCAGGTCAGCGACTGTCATGTAGAATTCAGCAGGGATAGCTAGGATTGGAGGGAACAGATATGAGCAGAAAAGAAAAAAAAAAAAAAGGCGCGAAGTGCACAAAATGACCTCGCTGACAGAAAGCATTTTCTATTCAGCCATTGTAGCAGTGATTCTCTCACAGTACCATTTACGACACCCGTGTGCGCCATTTGCTGTTGAGCCCTTGAAAAGGCCAAAGCTGTGAAAGCAATGGCCTTTTCAAGGTTTGTATTTTCTGCATAGATTTGCCAAAGCCGTGCTTCGTGTAGACACCTTATCGGCTGCCTCCGTCTTATTAGCGTCACGTTTGTTGAGCCTGAGAAGTCTAACGAGTCACATCTGTGGTGTGTGTGTTTTTTTTCCTCTTTCCTCCCCAGAGGCTGGAGACTGATCTGTTGTACTGGATGAACCAGGCTCGCTCCACTGACCAGGGGCGTCAGCACCACTATGATGAAAACGCCCCCATCGGCCCGCGTGACCCTGGTTCTCAGAGACACGGCGCCGATGTCAACTACGACTACTACTGACTGTGATAGTCTGTTTAGTGGGACACATGCCATGCAGCTGGCATTACCCACCGTACTCCACAGCTGCTCTGGAAGTATAACCCAACACTTTCTCTCCATCATCATCATCATCCCTGTATTAGTTATAGAGCAGAGGCGATGTTCAATGCTATTTACATTTTTTACAAGTAATGTTTTGAGGCAGCTGATTTGTATGAGAAATGAAATCTGATGTCTGACTCGTCTCACTAGATTATTTGCAAATAAAGACTCGTACTGCACAAGTCCTCTGCCTTTTCACTTCCACTAAACAACAAGAGTAGAAATGCATCACACTCTCTCACACGCGCACACACATATTGCCTTCCCTAATTATATCATACGCAAATATATTGGAAATATTTTATTAAAATAGCATCTGAAACTGATAACGCACATCCTGACATGAGCTTTCACAAAATTAGGAACACGATGACATTATGATAAACACGTAATGATGCTGTAACAGTCTTTCTAGAGGGTTTGCCCGGTCCTGCAGTGTGCTGCGTAAACGGCCAACAGCCACGCAACATCCAGTGGAGAAACAAAGTCAGGCTGCTCTGTATCTCTAGAGACAAAACACCCTGGAACTGATAAAAAAAAAAAACACAAAGCACTGATGCACAGTTTGAGCTGTTTTCAAGATTCTCACATCTTCATTTTAAATAACAAAAGCACAAATTCACAACAACAAAAAAAAAAAGTAGGCTCTGTTTCAGATGTCTTGCCTCATATTTCCATCACGCAAGCTCCGGTATGGAAAAAGCCCTTTTTTCCCGCAGCGCAGCCAATGCAAGGCCACACAACACTTTTTAAAGAGGAAGATGTCTCTGCTTCTCAAATGAAAAAAGACACCACATCCAGGAGTGCTCTACTCAACAGTGTATTTCAGAGAGTTGCTCAGCAGGAGTCTCATCATCCTTCTGTGTTTTGGGAGAGTCAGTGGTGGAAGACCTGACCTCAGTTGTGTCTGGGTCTTCCTTTCTTCATGCGGGCGGCTTTCGGTTTGGGGATGTACTGGTTGTTGGCCTGATGCTCCAGTTCCCTGCTGAAGTACTGGATGGTTTTGTTCAAGCCCTCCTCCAGCGGCACCTGTCCACACGAGACACAACGCAGACAATACATAAAGACAAACAGAAACAAAGATAAATGCTGAACAATGTGTTATATGCTATTACTCATTCAGAAAGCCAATAATACTCTTTGTAAATCATGAAGTAATTGTTAATCTATGTTAAGACCTCATGTATTCCCGAGTTTGCCGCCCCCTCCCCCCCACAACTGTAAATGCATGATGAAAAATCAATGTACATTTCAGGGTATTAGAGTTTAATTCACAAATGATGGACTAGAAACCAATTACTTGTCATCTTCTAAAAATAAATGCAATTTATCAAATACCCATCTATTATTCAGGTTTGTTACGCAGGGCACGTACAGACAGACAATTATTCACGCTCACATTCACATCTATAGGCAAATTAACCTAAGCTGCAGGTCTTTGGACTGTCAGAAGCCAGAGAACCCGGAGAGAACCCGGAGAGAACCCGGGCTGTGAGGCGACAGTGCTCGCCACTAAACCACCGTGCAGGGACATCAAATATGTAAAAAACTAAAAAAGACTTAAAGAAAATCTTCACTACTAGCATTAGATCAATATTGTTGGGGAAAAAAATGCTCATATTGAGATATGTTTAGTGGTTTTATAATTTTTAACTGGAGAATGTCCAACTCAGTTCATATCTTGATTCCCTAACAATCAAAAATAAGGGCTCTTTATCAAAGATGTTGATGTTATGGGTCAATATATTGTCTTGATTTTTAAAAACGTTAGTATCTGTATTGCCTCAGATTCAAAAAGACGTGCATACACTCCCCTTTATATACATTTGAACTTATTAGGAATTTATAACAGCAAAATAAAATGTTTGAGTTTAGCTTTTTTAACTTTCTACTCTGTGACTTTAAATACTAAGTCAAATACCGATATCAATAGAATGTTGTAATAATGATTTCCGTAATCGACCTTTGTGTAAAACTATCAGTGTCTGCTCTCTTCCACATTACAGTCATTGTGAATCTGCCGTGCAACACTTATGAGCGGTCAGAGAAGGAGACACTGATCAGTTATTGGAACTGGTTGGTCAGACCTGCAGCATCGTTACACCCCGCGGGGCTATAAGCTGCGTTTCACCGTCTACAGCTGGTTTGCAGGACATTGCGTGTGCGCGTGAGTCTGCCGTGTGTCACACGTACCACCGGCTCCCAGCCGAGCAGCATCTTGGCTTTTCGAATATCAGGTCTTCTTCTCTGTGGGTCGTCCTGGGCCTCTGGAAGGAACTGGATCTGACTTCGGCTCACTGTGCGTTTGAGAGAGAGAGAGAGAGAGAGTGAGTGCGTACGTGTGTGTGAGAGCAAGCACGTATGTTCAAGGACAGTTACACGTGTTACGACATGTTATTCATCATATAACATAAAACAAATGATTATGAGAGCGATGAGTCACGGCAGATTGACGCTTTTGTGTCGTTATGGCTTCATGTGGCGGTCATGTAACTCTGCCGGATGTAGTACTGGAGCTGCAACTTCTAAAAATGTAATTACTGGCTATGGAGACACCACATTATCAGCAGTCATGAGCTGCTTGCTTATTCTCCTCCATGTTTCTGATTATACTACAGATTACTCATAGTGAAAAACAACAGACTGCTAATTGGAAAAAAGCCTCTTTCTTCTTCTCCTTGTGTTGCTAGATTATAGTCATTTAGCAAAGCCATTTCCAATGCAAACATTGGACACAGACATTGCTGTTGAGTTTGTTTTTTTAATGCACCACAAGCCGATTGCCATATAGTCCCATTATATTGGAGAAATGGCGGACATATTTACGTCCGATATCTCCAAAACTAGGCAACTCACACCAAAAAAAAAAAAATCAGGAAAATAAGTGTTTTTTGATATTGAGGTGAACTGTCCCTTTAAGAGATTAACAGGTAAGTATCCAAGGCATGAAAGGGAAAAGAGTGTTCAGAGACACACGGAGTGACGGCTACCCGGAGCGATTGGACGCCTTACCGACGAGACTTTTGATGAGACGAGCAAACTCCAATATGGTGTGTTCCTCTGGGTTCCCCTGCAAACACACCACAAACACACTCATCACATCAGTGTCGACGTGACAGAAACAGAAAATGACTCACCGGTCATTTTTGGATTTAAATTTCAAACAGGGTCCGATGAACTCACCAGATTGACTGGACTGCTGATGTTACTGTTCATCAGCAACACCAGGCCGTTCACCAGATCACTGGAGAGCACATCAGACACAGAAGCAGAGCCGTTACAATGGATCCTCCTGTGTAGCTCCGCTATGTATGAAGGATCCTGCATGACCACCACTTATTGTACATGTAACGTCATCGAGTTCACATAATTCCTCAGCTGACCTGGAGCAACAATATTGCTTTTCCATTTAGCACATTATCATAGTGGAGCCAGCAGAGACATGGCAGCTGCAGCATGAGCTCTTTCTAGGATTTTCTCTGTTTCTTCAGCACATCATGCACAACAAAAGTCTTCTTTCAGTATTTTTAACTAGAAAACACGGCGTATAGCCGTTTAAAGATGTTTTAGTATTACTATTGTGTTATGCATACAATATCCAGTCAGTCTTACGTGACAGAAAATTAATAAAACCAGAATCAGTTGTATTTAAATAAACTGCGACAAAATGAATAATAACTGATGATAAATATACCATGTAATTATTATAACCTAATGGAGAACATGCCTTTCTCTAACTGTGGAACTACATGTTGACCACACAGATGGGCACACACAATTCATTAGCACAATTCTGTCGACATGGATTAGACTTTATTATTAGAAATGACATGCGAACAGAAATAATGACGGGCGACCTCACCTACCGCTGGTACAGTGGACGCAGGGTTACTAAATATAATCCCCTCTAAACACCAGATCCACATCCATACGCACTTTCAGTATAATGCAATACACTTCAACAAAGGAAAGTGTGTGTAAACTATATATATATATATATATAAACTGGGCCAAGATCAGAAGGGGAGTAATGTTAAAATTGAAACAATGACCCCTATCTGGATTTTGAGAATATTCTCATTCTATTTTAGGATTTTAATTTTGCGGATACTTTCGTATTGAAGCAGTTTCTTAACTTAACTGCAGCTCCTCTTCCTCACACTAACCAGAACGGACTGACTGTAATGCTCTCAGCTCACTATATATATATATATATATATATATATATATATATATATATATATATATATATATATATATATATATATATATATATATATATATACATATATCACTGTAAATACACAGCCTTACAAATACAGACATTCAATCTGCAAGTTCCCGTTTCTTATATTTAGCACAACAATATCTCACTCACCTTACACTGGGTCTTCTCTTTTAACTACCACTATTGGGTTGTACTGTTCATAATGTGTACAGTATATACTATGTACATAGATTTATATTCCTACCTTGTTCCATTTGTTATTTTTTTTAAATGTTTTTATTATGGTCTATTTATATATTCAATCAATCCTGTATTGTATAATGACAATAAAGCTGAATCTTAAAACCTGAAACACACAGAATCTCTACTTGGTAATTAAAGAGACTTACATTCACAGACAGATACATTAAATCATGATCAAGGTTTCATATCACGCATAGCAAAACAATGTTCAGTGTATCTGTATTCTCAGTGTTTGTGGCATCAAGATCTTGCTCTTTAAGACCTTGGCATTTCACTGTTGACTCGATGTGAAAGTCAAACAGGGCGGCGACTTTATGCTTCAAAGAGATCGGAGCGTGTCTCTGATTTCTCTTCTTCAATCAAATGAATCACTTTCTCACCTGCACACAAAGCAACACTACCCCTTTAACCTGCCGCGCACTGCTTTCAGGCAGAGAGACACACACATAATGGTATTCAATAATACGTTTCAAAGTCAAATTTGATTTACTCCTCCGCTTTGTTACACTAGTCCACGTAAACATCGGCATCCACACGAACATCTGATATACTAGAAAGTAATCATTGTGTGTTTACTGTGGTCTGTCTCAGTGGAGAGAAAAATAACAACCAACACTAAATATACCGTATAATTGGCATTGAACCTTTAATTGCTATCATTTATGCATTATGAATTATATAATTTTGTATTTTCTTATTGTTTCCTAATTGGTGGGTAGAGAGTAAGAGATTCTCCAGAACTAATACTTCGGTACAAATTGAAGAGAAGTATGATTTCAGGGAAAAAACTAAATCGGTGTAAATATACAATCTTACCTTACATATTGAAAGGCTCTTGTTTGGGCACCAGTACCATACACCTAGAACAACAACAACAGAGATGGATTATCATTTCTGCATAATGCACATACTGAAGGATATGAATATGTGTTTCCATGCATAAAACTATACACTACAAAAATTGTATAATCAGTTGCTTATAAAAGATTTGCTAATAAACCATATTTAAAATGTTCATATAGCTCTTAACACTAAACAGATCCAGATTAAGAGCACCAAGGTGTCTAACTTTACAGTTAAATCATCTTCAAATAAATTAGCTTTCATACAATTTAAGATGCATAAAACAGTAAGTCGATCAGCAGACTGAGGCTGTTTCAATGTGTACATCCTCACACCGCTAGTCCTGGGAGAAAACAAAACAAGCCAAAGACAGTTTTTTTTTTTTGTTTTAAATAAGTAATTCCAAGTCTTTGACAGAATGCTTTCACCAGAGGTGTTTTGAAGCCATTGGCAGTAAATAATTGAAACGTTAACTGCGTACAGTAAGAGGTTCTCCCTGTAGTGCCTGCAGGATGAAGTTGCTGACGACTCGTCCATCGTTCATGTGCATTCGGGAGCCAAACGTGTTGAAGATTCTTGCCACCCTCACCTCTACTCCTTCCTGTGAGCAAAGAAACAAGAACGTGGGTGAGTCATAAGTAATTTATACACTTTGTTGTTCCTTGGTTTTAATATTTATGTTGATTGCTTGGTACATTTACTGCAGTTTTGTACTTTATATGTTGTATTTTTTTTTTAATGGCAATACAAAGCCTGGCAGGTACGCACAGAAATCGCAGCCAGTAGTGCTTGAACACCAGTAAATTAACGATTGAAATTCAAGATATACAAGCGGAATAAACCGCCTAAACGGGCTGACAAAACATATCTTGAACAGCAAAGCATTAACTATGGAGTCTGACAAATGTTTGCACAATTCAGTGAACACTCAGGAATAGAGTGAGCCCTTTACCTTGAACCAGATATTTCTTTGTTACCCATTTATGGACAAAACCATCTCCTACTTTGTTGAAATGTGTTCACCGACTTGATAGCTATGAGCGAAGTGTAATAATTTCATTCTTTGACTGGGAAGCAGAGTCTGAATACAAGGCAAATATATGAGGCCACTACATCATGTATACACACACTGATCCCACATATATAGAAAACTCTATGGCCTTCATAAACAAGCTTCACGCATCCATATATGCTACTTCAGATGAGATCTGAATACATTTAAGGTCATATAACATGAATAAAAACATGAAAATTATGTAGATTGTTTGAAACATGAAATTCGATGGTCACCACCAACAAAGATATTCATTATAGTGAAGAACAAGGACACAAAGAGCACAACATGAAGAAGCGGTCTTAGAAGGCAGCATACACATACCTGGGTGGGTTGTTTCAGTCTTAAAACACTTCAGTATTGACCTCATTTAGCAAGTCACCAATACTGATTCATAACCATAATAATAATTACCTTGAAGAATCAGCTTAAAGCAGTAAGTCAATGACAACGGTTTGAATTCATGAACGTTTTGAGTAACTATAATCGTATTGCTTGCCACTGCACAGGAATGTGTCATTTAGTTTGCTATTTAAATCCTGCACATCTGTGTGTTTGCTAGGAAAGGCCATTACTTAACAACCGTAGAGACACATTCTGAGTTCTGACAAAATGAAGCAGATTTGGCATTGAAGTCAAATCTGATAAAAATGCTATCAAACGCCATCCCCTAATTGCCGCCCGTAAAACCTTTAACGGGCTCTACGTGGTCTGTGGTTAGAAAACAGGAGCTGTTCACCTGCATACACAGTACTAATGAGGGGCAGGTTGAAATGTGTGCCAAACGTCTGGTCCACTAATGAGAAAACATGTGCAGTCTGTTCACATCCCCTGATTTGATTATGAATGTTGGGAATGCACGAAACAACACAACGGGTTGCAGTCAAAGTAAAACTCATCATAACATGAAACAAGTCAATAGTTGATACCACCAGCATCAGTTAAACACCCATACTAGCGCTGGCTAGCTGTGGTGGTCCGAAGGTCTTCTTGCTGTTGAAGACTCTACATCTGCACATACACGTGTATGTATGTATGTATGTATGTATGTATGTATGTATGTATGTATGTATGTATGTATGTATGTATGTATGTATGTATGTATGTATGTATGTATGTTTGTATGTATGTATGTATGTATGTATGTATGTATGTATGTATGTATGACTTTAATGTTAGCATTCTAATGTTAGCATTCACCGGTGTTTCTGGGTGTTTTCTTAAGAAGCCCTTCTAATGAGGATGTCACCCGTCAATGGAATTCTTAATGCGTTTTGTCATCAATTATTTTGCCGATATTTGTCAAACACTGAAGTCTTTTCGCCCTTGGCAGGATACAACCTCTCTCTCAATCACACGCGCACACACACACACACACACACACACACACACACAGGCACACAAACAAACAAACACACACACACACACACAAACACGTGTACATAGAGCAAGTGTGGCGGGACGGATACAGATAGATAGGCACGTTTTCATTTATCCTCATGCTCCTATTGTTTTGAAGCGGATGCGAGTGGTTATAAAATATACACGCATGGCGAATTATAACAATTTAATTAGAATCTAAAATAAATAGTAAAGTAGCCGGCTATTCGGCTGGCAGATGGCGCTTATGAAAAGCTCTGTATAGGCCTACAGTATATATTAATTGAGTGACAGCTGGAAGAACAGGCTTACAGTTTTCCCTGCATGCCTGCAACGTGTTACCTACACAGAAATTCACCAGACTAGATCAACACACACACACACGTCTCTTAAAAAAAGTCACAAAATGTGATTAGATAGCCAAAGTTACCTGCTGCTCTTCATTTCCGTCTATAGTCTGATATAGTATATAAATATATAGTTTAGTTGCAATAAATCAGTAACAGGACTTTCAGACATGATAGTATTTCTGTCCGAGTATCAATAAAAGTGCCAAACTCCAAAAGATGCTCATCCCTACATGTTACACTGCTTATTCTTATACAACTGAGAAGAAGGTGCCTCAATCATACGCACTGTGCTTTAAATATCGCTGTGCATAATTGCCTTCTACATAATAATACATTTGCTTAATAGTATCATATCAACAGGCAATTGAAGGTAAACCGACGAACAGTTTACAATCTTTGTAATGTTTAACTTCCGTCAGAGGAGCAGGCAACATCCTTTTTCCTCCGCATAACCTACACTCATCAGTTTTCAAATGTTAATCAATTTCTATTACATGACTGGACAATAGATGTAATTAGTGATATTCTCGTCCCTGTGAACACAAAACTGACATCTGGATATTGAAAGCCGCCCATATCCAAGAATTCTCCCAGTAAGTGTGAACAAAAATAATGAGCAGTCGAGGAGCAGCAGGAGACGAGGCAGATACAGAAATATCACCTGCCTGGGGGAAAGGCAAGAGAAGTCAATCATATCTGATCATCAAAGGCTGGCGTCAATCAAGTCATAACAGGAAAAAATTATAAAAAATAGTCTCAACGTCATCTGGATATTTAAGGAAATATACATGAAAACATAGACGTGTATCACTGACACAAGTTTCACTGATATTTCTTTACCGCACTATTAATAACCTTTTTCATTATGATAAAATAAACTGTTTCTTATTGATAAGGTTGTACAGATGTAAGACAAAACAAATCAAATATTTTCATCTGAAATGAAATCTCTTATTCAGCATTTGGTTATACTTAGCGTGTATTTCTGGATTCACAAAAACAAGATGGCGACGGCCGAAATGCTGAACTCGAGGCTTCAAAACAGCAGTCCACAGACCGATGGGTGATGTCACACCGACTACGTTCACTTATATACAGTTTATGATTTTAGCATTCAAATGTTTGGCAATCGTTTGTAAAGCACTTTGAAGTGCATTTGATTTGTTTGAAAGTTGCGGTACAAATTAAGTTTGGTTAACATTTTCAACGTCTGAGTAAATCGTAACATTTTCTTTTTAATCAAGAAATCCTAGAAATCCACCATAATTGAATAATTCTATTATTTTACAGATATATTTTGACTGTGTTTTGTAGTTTTGGGCTAATGGCATCATATGTAGAATTCTAGTGTTGCTCCAAAGCATTTAAATTCACACAGCGACTAATGTCACCATCAGTCAAATCAAAATAAATGGCCTCTCTGGAACCTGGTACTATTTCAGATGCACGGTGTGTAGTCAGGATACCTGTTTCATGTAGGCATAGCACATGGTCTCAGCTACTCGTTTCCCCTCATCGTAGCACGCACGAGGACCAATTGGATTCACGTGGCCCCAGTACTCCTCATTCTGTGGGTGTACCTCTGGATCTGGAACACAAACATTTGGGACACATGTAAAGGAATCGGGATCTGTAATTGCATGCTTTCCATCTTACTGATTGACACACGATCAAATTCCCTGCCCAGACATTTCTGCTGCGATTTAGCACTCAACAGATCAAAGTAGAGAATGGATGACTGACATGCTGTACTGTGACTGGCTTTCAGGATAAAGATGACGAAAGATCTCTTTGATTGCTTGGTAGAAATATTTCAGTTTGTGTTCCAGAGGAGTGCGAGTAGAGCAGGGGTGGCCAACCCGCGGCTCCCGAGCCGCATGCGGCTCTTTGCCCGGTTTCATGCGGCTCTTACGTTCATATCGAAGTTTGTATTTGTGTTTTTTTAATGTGCGTGTTCGCTTCGCTTGAGTTAAATACGGTATTTTCGTCAAACGCGCATGTGCGGCCACAGATTACGTTCCTCGTCGACCCATTTAACGCCGAGACGGACTGTTTGAAAGCCCCGCTAGTCACAGATGAGGATGCGGCTGAGTTGGAGATGATCGATCTTTGTGAGGAGGACCAACTCAAACCTGCTTTAAGGGAAGGGACCATTGAGTTCTGGAAAAGTGTGCCAATGAAAAAATACCCCAATGTCAAACGGGCTGCGCTTAAGATATTGTCAATGTTTGGGTCAACATACGTCTGCGAGTCTGTGTTTTCTACCCTGAAACACGTGAAATCAAAGCATCGATCTGTTCTGACTGACACCCATGTGAAAGAATTGCTTCGAGTGGCAACAACGGAATACAAGCCAGATTTGAAGAGGATTGTTCAAGGCAAGGAATGCCAGAAGTCCCACTAAGAAACATTCATAGTAAAAGAAAAACACTATTGTAAATTATTATATTTTTGTTTGTGGACTTGGTTGAACTGAGAGTTTGTCTGTGTGAGACAGTGCACACAATGTTCATTGTTGAAAATGACTGGCCTGTGGTCTTAGGAGTCAATTTCTGTCATTATCATGTTGGTGTGTGACATTTACAATAAATCTGGCTGAGCAAAGGTATGTGTGTGTGTGAGGAAGGGATAGGGTGATGTTCATGTGTGCCCATGTGTATGATGTGGCTCTTTGCGGTAACACAGTAAAAAATGTGGCTCTTGGTCTTTGACTGGTTGGCCACCCCTGGAGTATAGATACTAATTTATGGTCATAAATGCTGCCTTAAACAAGGCTAGCCAAAATTGTTGTGCTGCTTAATTGAGCTCTTTGAACAAAGCATTACTTTTTACTTGTACAGCTGTTAGTTTGTGACTGACTACAATAACACCCCAAAAAGCGTTGACGAAGAGAGGTGTGGCAGACAGTCGGTTTGTTGGCTGTGCTTGTAAAAGGTTTAGCACATGATGAAGTGTCTGTTTTCAAAACTCAAGGGGGAAATAATAAAGTAACTGTAGCACCAGAATATCTAACGACGAGTGCATCTTCCTTACCTCCATAAACCTCAGAAGTAGAAGCCAGGAGTAGTCTGGCGCCCACGCGTTTAGCCAAACCTTGGAGACAAACAGAACAGTGAGAACACTTGCTACACGGTTCTCCTCTTCTCTGCCTCTTCCAGCAGCAAGCTGCTGAGTCGGGTGCCTTTCAGCTCAAAGATAACAAACTTCAAAAAGGGGGAGAAAAGAGATTGTTTGACCTGCAGCATTATTACTTTATTCTTGTAATATTATCGTATATTATTCTCAAAGCGTTACGACCTCTCAAAGAACATAGATATGTGGGATATTTGAATGTGCATTAAGTTTTGAAGCAGCAGCATGAGCAGACATCTTAATGAAAAACACGTGAGCTAAGTTATAATAGCTCATGTGTGTGTTATATATATATATATATATAGAGTATAATTTGCTATAAGTCCACAGGTATACAAATTAATCAACATCAATCAAGGTATCATTAAGGTGAGCAGGTTCCACGTTCACATTAAAAGAGGTTATTTCCTCAAACAAAAGGCACAAAAGGCGATGGAAGAGTAATTCATGCCTACGGGTGTGTTGCAGAGATAATTGCAATAATTTGAAAGCAATATAGACTACCTGAGAGCCTTACTGCATTATATTTTTATATTTCTTATTGGCAACTGCAGCCTGAATTTTGTGTTTTCCTTTACATAAATAAACCACCTATTTCTATGGTGCATAGAAATTCATCAGAATGAAGAAAAACATCTTCTTATCGGTCTTATCCAAACATGTTCAAAGTGGCTTTCTGATCGGCATCTGTTTGTGATCGATAATGAGACCGGAGTAAAGTTTCTAACTGTTGCTTTTGATAGACATAATTTATTTTCACACAACATTTTTGCTCCCTGGGAAACTAATATTGATATTTCAACAGACCAGTTTAATTAAATCTGTTATTTGGCATTTAATTACATGCTACACAGCTACATCTAAATGTATCTTTTCATAAAATACACATGGTGATTGGTATTTTTTACGAGAATGTCTTGAATATGATCTAGAAATGTTAAAATTCACGCAGTGCTTTCACAACACTTAATCTGAAGAAAGTAGTAATTCACAGGAGACGTTCGAAAATGCCTCTAAAAATTACACCAAAGTCAGTTCGAGAGAAGCTGGTTTGCGCTTCTCATGATAATTCATATTTATTCTATTATTTACTGAATATGGGATTCTGAGAGCCCAAAGCAAAATAACAAATATGAGGTATTGACTCGCATTTGAAGCATACAATAGTTTCCTGATTAGACTATCAGCAGTTGGATATGAAAGTATAAAAGTTGAAACTGTAATGAGGGAGCATAATGGTCTATAAGGCGGTTTTCTGAATATTGTCATCCTCTTTTCCTCGGGGGAATTCAAACTATTAATGAAAACACCTTTTCAAAGGCTGAATCTCCAAAAAGTAGATAATTTACAATGTTTTGTGGCTTATTAAAATTATTATATTTTTTACAAATGTATTACAGTGCTCCTGTGTAACAAGAAGAACATTTATTAAACCTTTTACTGGGTTATGCGAAGACGTACTATTCAGACTTAGAAGTCTTAACATGAAGTTTTGATTTTGAGAACCATCTATGAAGTCATATAAACGGTAGGGTGCACTTGATATACTCACCAAGCATGTTGAGAGTGCCAATGGTGTTAGTCTTGAGTGTTTTGATGGGATTGTACATGTAGTTGGGAGGAGAGGCTGGAGACGCCAGGTGATAGATCTGGTCCACTGTAAAGAGCAGGAGAAATGTAAATCTGTGTTATGACAGTGCAACTCTTTATTTCCTAAACGCTGCAGCTTGTTGTTACCTTGACCTCAAAGCTTTCACTAATAGCCAGCCATACTTAGCTGCGCTAATAAGCTAAAGGACAATATCAGTCAGACAAACATGTGCGTCTGTTGAGTCTAAAGTCAATAATTAAGGGAATCACATCTATACCTCGACATAGTTCAGAGCATAGAAATTACAACCGGTTTCCTCTGGCAGACACGTTACTAGCAAAGAAAACGTGTTCAAGGTGACACACCGTTTTCTAATACTTCTCCAGAGTTCTCGGGTGAATTTTGAATTTCTGACCACAGTAGCTTACATAAGGCTGATCATATTGTTGAAAGAATGTTATTCGGCCTAAAGGATAAGGACCAGACATATGAAAGATGTGCTTTTATTGTACAACACAGTCTAATTGCCTTGTCTTCAACAGGTGTTTTCCTCCCACAGCCACCTCTGACATTCTCTTGCACTCCTTATTTTCTTCCCATTTTCTAACCACTCCATTTCCTTTCTTCTCTTCTCCACGTGACTTTTATCACCTCTAAGTGGTCCACTGTAAAGCGCAGGAGATGGCTTGACCTCCCGATCCCCAACTCAAAAAATGTTCACTTTCACATCTAGTTCCAGTCTCTCTCTGATCATTTCTCTCTTCATTGTTATACTTCATTTACTACGTAGACAAATAGACACTGATGTCAGCAGGAAGCCTCTCAGTGTCTTTTGTTAGTTTTTTTAATAAAATGTACATTATTTCGTGTATGTGTATATGACAATAAAAAGGCATTATTATTATTATAATCATCATTATTATTATCATTATCATCATTATTATGATGATGTTGTGTTCACTAGTCATGGATGTTCACAGCTTGTTTTCTGGGGCCTGTGTAACCCTATGTGTAATTATTTTTTAATACTGCTGCTGTTGTTGTGTCTTCAGCTAGCCTGTGTGCGTCGTCACATAGCTGCATGCCAGACTATGTGAAACGCAGGACTTCATAATAACAGTGATTATATTTGATGCGAGTCGGACACGTCTTGGCGATAACAACCTATTGTAACAAAATGGTGAACCGCTAGTATTGTCCAAGAATTATATTATTCTAATGGTGCAACCCAAGGACTTCTTAACATACACTGGAGCATAGACTGTGAGCTGGTTGGAGGCGGACAAGGCCACTGCACTGCTACATACATACATTCATATGGAAATAAACTTGAACTGCAACAGGTATTTGATCTTCAGCTTTCTTATTTCCTCATAAACAACTTCACAAAAGCAAACAAGCTAAAGATCAGTAATGGATCAGGCTTTATATAAAAAAATGTTAAACGCTTGTATGCCTCGTATCATAGGCGTTGATTCAGTGTATGCTCGATAGGGATGTCACGATATTACATTTTTATTCGGCTGTTGAGTTGGGACGTTCGCAAAAGGAACTGAATCTAAGAATCGTCTCTTTTGAGTGTAATGTAAGTATTCAGATTTTAGCCCCGATTTTATTATTTGGGATTAATCCACGAGGTTAGGGGTTGTAGAAATAAAGGAAATTAGTTTTAAACTAAAACTAATTCTGGAGAGGACCCCTAGAACCCTCACAAATTGGGTATCTTTCCAAGTTTGCGCCCCCATATAAAATAATAACCAAGCGCCCATAACCCATTTGGCCCTTGTCACCTGTGATCACAAGTAGGTTGAGCTTCCGTGATGGTTTCTAATGACGTTTTGTATGCATTGCAAATTGCCCCTCTTACATAAAGCCCAGCTCCCTAGAGTGCACGGCTTAGCTTTACAGCTCCTTGAAGGTTCTCCTCGTTCTTTGTTCTTCTCTGGTTAATGCCTTCCTTGCCTGGTTCGGGATTATTGGTCCTCTCTGGGCAGGGTTGTTGTGGTGCCATATTTGTTCCATTTTGTAATAATGGATTTAATGGTAATGATGTGACTCTTAGATTGCACACAGGTGGATTCACTGCCTGCAGGTACCACTGGTAGAGGGATGAGGGCAGCTTTGTCTAAGCCAGCAGAGAAGCTTACAAGAACAAACTAAGATAAACAGACTGCAGACAGACAGCTTGTTTGTAAAAATGTGCAATTACTCAAGTTAGCGTGCTGTGCTTATGTAATGAGAGACTGCGGACAGAGACGATTGATTTAGGTTTCACCTTTGTTTACATGTTGAACAGATGCATTCTTCACTTCACCTGGTTCACTTCTGTGTCTCCATCGCAGCCTCTCATTTCTGTTCCCTGACTTCACTCGTGTGTATGTGCTTGTGGTTAATGTGTGTGCAGTTGGAGGAGCTCAGTCACGACAGAGAGAGGAGAGGAGATGCATGCTGTGTGTGATAATAAATTACAACCAAAACATTAAAGAGTACAAATAAAAACCGCCAGTAACGTTCATCAATACTCCTGTCTTTTATAATTTAGCCCCGGAGGCTGTTTAATACAGAGTTTTGGGACCCATCCCTACCATTAGGTAGAAACTCTCACTAGAAACAGTGTTCGGTTTGTCTGTTCTCGGGTGCTGTAAAATCACGGAGGTACAAGATGGCGGACTTTGTGGAAGATGAACCACTCCCTAGATATAAATGCCTTTTTATAAGCTAACAAAAACACTTAATGTCAGATCATCATACATGGATGACAACATAGTTATAAATATTGATTCCATTTCTGCCAATTAATCCCCTTAAATGTTACACGCTGTTCCTTTCACTTTGGGAAAGCTGCAGCGCTCGCAGCATGTCATGTGACGAGGAACAACCAATCGCCTGAGTAAATAGCCGCTTGTTTAAAAAGTTGAGGTTGCGCCTGAGAAACGGAGCTGGGACACGTGCCTGCACGGAGCTGGGGCAGACATCTGCATAGATTAAAGTGAGAGCGTATCTGTTATGTGAGGCGTGCTCGTGAAAAACTGATCAACTTGCAGGCTAGAAAGGGGGAGGGCCAATCGAGGGTCGTATTCATTCAATCAAACACAGCAGTGGTATTTTCAGACACACCTGGAAGATATCTGTGCTCTACTGAGTGCACCTTTGTAGTTTACATGGTTTTGGTCATTTTTGATGAGTTTACATTTTTTTTCTCCACAGGCATGCCTGTTATTGTGTCTACCCTTGAAGCTGTACACACACTGAAACAGTGGGAGGCACACTGGGGACTAAACTGGGACTACGTGTTTCATGTGCTAAATTACTAACGCAATTTTATTTCTAATCGAAAGCCAAAGTCCCAATCCACTTCTGTTCCACTAGATTTCATTGCTCAGTGTAATTTCTGAGAGCTTAATCATTCTTTCCGTGAGGATGAAACATGATACCAGGGTTTTTAGTCCATATTTTACAAAAGATTGTCTCATAATATGAACAAAGACCCGCATTTCCTGGCATGAAGCACAATTCAACTAATTTGACAGCTAGTGTAAACTTCATGAGTCCAGTTTCTTTGTTAATGTACTAACTTGTTTTTACAATACCTTTGCACAAGTGAGGGCAGAAGATTTTTGTCATTATAGTAGAAATATTTCTAAAATTAATTGTGAGCCCTCCTTCGCTCCCTCATCATTTGAGCATATTTAGTTTGCTCTGGATACGCTGGACACAAAGTGGATCTCCAATAGTAGAGGACTAAAATTCATCACCTCACACATTTGCTCTCTCGCTCACCCTCAATATAGAGAGGCTCCACCACATCATGATTGATGAGCTCGAAGTTTTCATGGCCGATCCAGTGCTCCACATTCCTTTTCCTTCCTGTGAAGAAGTTGTCCACCACAGTCACCTCATGGCCATCCATCATCAGCTTGTCAGTCAGGTGGGAACCCACAAAACCAGCCCCACCAGTGATCTTGTGGGGAAAAAAACACATTTAGTGCTTCTGAGGGTAAATTTCACAGAAGAGCCACAAAACAGAAATTCAGCCTGTGCCAAACAAAATGGGGTAAATAGGGTGGGGGTATGTTGACAATTAAAAGATAATTATCTCCGCCGGATTGTGCGTTTGCCTGCATGTGTGGGTCTATCTGTCTGCAGCTAATCTCGCATAGTACTGGAACCTTTGTGCATGTTAATGACTATGAACAAGGTCACCTTGTGGTTGTGGTGATTCAAAATGTTTGAAATGCTAATTAGGAACGTTTCCATCAACTGGTTACAGCGTAGCTTGGTCCAAAATTTAAGCGATAGGCTTGCACGGCTGTAATCCGACAGTAAGAAGAGTAGAAGATGGAGAGGTTGGGATCCGTAAACAAATCAAGTCAGCATGGTCATCTAACCCATCTACAGGAGGAAAATTAGGCCTTCAGGAATTTGTATCAATTGTGCCGGTTTTAATTGTTCTTTCAGACAGCAGAAACAGCTGATCAGTCACGCGAGTTAAAAGGGATTTTTGTATGTATAACTATCGCTTTGCAAATGACAAACTAAACAGAGCAGTGTCCTCTAGTTACTTTCACTGGGAGGAGAGTTAGCAGTTAGCACCCGGTGGGTAGCAGAATAATAACAAATTATTTTGGCTCTGCTTTCATTTTTTATTTCAAACATAACTTTATTTATTAACTATTAACTGTTAGTTTGACAGCTTGAGTTTTTTTGGCTCGTCTAAACTCTTTGTAGAAATGTTGCAGTGTTCCCAGATCACAGCAATTATCTTGGCGAGTACAACATTATTATTCACTGAGAGTCTACACTGTAGACTCTCAGTGAATAATAATATCTAGACTATGTAATAAAGACTTTACAGCCATTATAGTGGCTCTGCTAGGCTTTACTGACACACAGCTATAATGTTAACGTCACAATGTGAAGCAGGTAATGTTAACAATGTTTACCATCTAATTTTAGCGTGTTAGCATGCTAACATTTGCTAATTAGCCCCAAACACAAAGTACTGCTTAGGCTGATAAGATTGTTGGTAGTTTTGCAGGTATTTGGTCATGAACTTAGGTATCGAATGAATAAAATTGAAATCTGGACGTGCTCTTGGTGGTAGATGGAAAGTGTTATTGTTAGTGGGCTGAAAATAAGACCCAGGTCGCGTCTAACCAGATTTACCTTTTACATTTTGTGAAAACAGCTGCAAGTGTCTCAAAGGACATCTGAAAGACGGAACGGACCCTCTCGGGCAGCACTGAATCTTAGGATGTGGTCCACTTGTACATGCTCCATTAATCAAATTATTACGTTTAGTTTTATAGAGATTAGTCATGACAATATAATAGTTATTGTGAATGTGAAATTGTTTGTCGCATACCAAAATTCTCTTCCGATCCTTTTCTGACAGGAACTTCACAGGCGGATATTTCTGAGAAAAACTAGAAGGAGAAGAGAAAGAAAGCAAAAAACTGCATAAGAAGGAAGCAGAACAGAACAATATTCATTAGTTAAATGTAAATCCAGTTATTGGTACATTAACAGGCTTTCACTGCATTATTCTGAAAGCTCTGCTGTCATAAGATGCATCATGAGTGAACTGCTTCGCCTGAGAAACTATTCCTTTCTTTTTAGGAGGCGTTGAAGCTATATGGTGTCTTATATCTTTCTAATCCACAACCTTTTCAATTTCATTTTATATCATATTTAATTGCCCGTCCAATCTACCTATCCACCTACCTGCTTGCGCATATTCTGCCCATGCACTCAATGCTCATCTCCACAGCCTTCCACAAGTTGCTAGCTTAACAGCTGAGTACTAACAAGCCATGTTCCTTTTCTATGTTCATTATGAAAGGTTTACGTTCGTAATGATCATTTTAGGGGAGTGGCTTTGGAGGGAGGCCTGAAGGGACAGGCTGTCAGTGTTGCCGACTGTCTTGCTAGATTTAGCAACTTTTAAAGCTAGCACTGCTAGCTACTTTCATTGGAATAGAGTTGGTAACATTGGGATGTTTTTTTCGGTTGGAATCTTTCTTTTTTTTAATCTAGCATACTCTTGTTAGTTTCTCAAGATTACCGACCAATGCTTTAATTCTAATAAATAGCTCATTAACCTTTCACTAAGCTTTGTGTTGGTCTTGCATTACAAAAAATATGTTCATATTGAAAGCGAAAACAAAGGCTAATTGTCAGTGTCACCAAGTATAGGGATACACACCTTTGTTCCAGATCACGAATCTTCTCTCTGAGAGGAGCCACAGCCTGAAGTGATTTGAGAAAGGAACCAAACAGATTAGTTGTGGAAGCAGTCATAGCAGCCTACGAGTTATTTCCCCTGAACCGTGTGGCACTACGGAGCAGGAGACTTTATCAGGGTCGCCAAATACATTTGCAGGGTTTCTCCCACTATCTTTTAATTAACATATATCTGCAGTACACCTTTGAGCCACATGTGGAGCCTGATGTTTGTATTGTTCGGGTAATTAAAGCCTACTTACAATATTGAATCTAATATGAAAGGCTAGCGTACATTCTGTTTGTTTAGCTGATAAGAGGCTAATGAGCCAGCTAACTCCGCCTTAATGCATTTATTTGCTCTCATTTAAAAAGAATTGAACAGGTGTTTATGTTTTCAACAACACATGCATAAATCGAAGTTGTGATTCACCAAATACAGATCTGATATGATGTATAAATAAGGCGTATTGTGAATTGGATCGCAATAGTTTGTCATTTTTAAAAAGTGGGTTGCCAGTAAAAAAAAGTTTGGGAAACTGCACGAGAGAACCCGTCTGCAGTGTAGCTCATACACTTCACTTATGAACCAGGGAGTTACTAGAATCATATTCACCACCCCTCCCTCACACATTGCCAACGCTATTTCATAATCAACAGCTACAACCATATCACACACCTACTGTAGTGGCAGTAATAGCAGTTACCTTAAATACTCGATAGCTGACTGGATTTAACTCTCTGCAGGGTTTTGTCTCGTTCATTTTTTGGTCTGTGCAACAAAACATTCATCCTCTCTAGCACCAGTGCAACAAAAAGTTAGTGTACAGAAACATGTCAAACTCACTTCATCAATTCTCTGCTCAATCTTCATTTCTCCGTGTTCTTGTATTGATCTAAGATGAGAGAAAGACAAAAACAAGGGGGGGGGGGGGGGGTAAGATGATGGCAGCAATCATCACAAAGCCAGAGAAGATTGCTGTCGACTTGACGCACGCTGCTATTCAACAACACATGACGCACCACACCCACACATCCAATAACAGTGGAAGACATGAAATCCCATATCACAGTATATACAATATCTATACATCTTGATACAGTCAATTGTATTGCTTTCTGTGTGTGGATAAAACACAAAATGAAGCAGTGCTGCTCATTGGTTTGCAACTGTGCCAATAATGTCATAATACAAGCAGAGGTATTAAAAAGGTATGGCTACTGTGGTATGAGAGCTTGAACAGTTGACAAATGATATCGTCTCACGTCATTACAATACAACTTATTCAGCGCAACTAATGCATGAATGCATTTCAAAGCAAAGAGGAATGACAGTGCTGTGATCTTTAGACAAAGAACAACACTTATTTGTTGAATTATAAATCCATCAGATTAATTTATCTTCATATCTGCTTTTGACATGACATGCTTCCCTCTCACAATTTAGAGAAAGAAATTACATTTGTTTTGACAGTATTCCTCAATAAATAACTTAAATTGTGTACAAATATCTTTGAACTGGATCAACTCATTTTGTGACTTTTTTCACCATGTCAACCACAACTCAGAGTCCACTATGAGAATCAGGTGCACAGGATAGGATGGGTTCGGTCCATCTATACAATTACAACAATGTTTTCAATAATTGAGCGTCAAATTCCTTTTGAATATTTCATTTTTTTTTTTACAGGAGATTATCCATAAACATGAAATCCTGATTTTGCACAGTGGGAAGAATTTGTCATGAGGAAGAATAATCGTCAAGCACCACACGCTCTCATCGGGTCAATAAAGTGAATCAAACAACACAACATCGAGGATTAGAACGGCTCATGCTGCTAAAGATCACACTCATCATGTACATTAAAGAACCTCATTTGACTACCCACTCCTCCCACAAGATATGACTCATTGAGAGGCGAGTAATCCTAAAATGCTGCTGTTACCACGCAGTATGGCAAATATTTCATATTTAAAAGCAGTTAGGTAAAAGAGAAATGAATTACTGTACCTCATGTTCGTATATGTTCCCCAGACGGCTGGAAGAGAAAGAGAAAACGTGTCACAAAAACCCAACATTATGACTGAAAAGTGTATGTGCAGTGCAGGTTCACATTCAGCCATATCCGTCTATCAGCTCTTACAACTGTACTGTTGTAAATCATTGAGCTGTAAATAATAAAAATGTTCAAACTGATCCTCTATAAATAATATATTTTCAAATGGATTAGTTTGAAACCCCAACCAGGTAATACCCTGTCTCTCAAACCTGGGTATTTTCTATTTATTTCCTTCACCTTCTAAGTGTATTTAATTTAATCTTCACACAAACATCAGATCAATAAAAACTGTAAATAAATGGACCATCAGTTTTGTAATTAGTCTCCCCTTCTATGGTCTTTTGTCTTGATCCTTTCCACTATTTTATATGTATTTTTTCCAACCATTTGAGTGTATTTCTTCAGTTTAGCAGAGGTGAAATTGGTTTATGACTTGATATAATTCCCAGTAGTGTCATCACCTGATAGCACCATGTGCAGTGAGCTCACCTGAATATGGACAAACATTCCCCACAGTGATCTACATGACCAAACTTCCCTTTATAGTCTGCCCAGTATAAAGTTCACTGCTGGTGATTTTCAATGCATGTTTAAACCTTTGTCACCATATCGCCTGATTGGCACAAAAGATGACATCATGGGTTTGACAGACAACATGTTCATTATGCAACACAGGCCTCAAAACAACTAGGGATGCACCTATCGGGTAACAGGTCCGATACTAAGCTCATGTATTCCTATTCCAAAAACTGCTCCGATACAGTCGCTGACTCACACTTTCTCAAAACACATGTTGCCTGTTTTATACTACCATTGACTTTGTACTTATTCCACTAGTGATAACACAGTTCAATGCATCTCTGCCAGAGACACAGTGGGGTAAAACAGTTTTCTCACTTTTAGTGACCAAATAAATTATTTAAAAAAATAGCTAAATAAATGTATGACGTTTATCATACCATGAACAAATTGTGTTCCCAGATTGGGCTGGTTTCCGCCCAAATGGGCTCTTTTCTATTAAATTGTGATTGTGTAAATAGCGTTGGGCTGGTAGATGAAATTCCAGCTGCTTCTGTCAACATTTAGCTGTGGGCTTTGAACAAATTGTGAAAACAATATTACCAAACAAACAAGCATTCACTGTACTGTCAAAACCCCAGAAATAAAAATTTCTCTGTGAACACTTGCTGATACCACTCATTTAATCTGATCAATATTTGACTGGCATGAGTTGTATTTATCGGTCATTGGGGCTAAGGGAGGAGCTACTTACCTTGACGTCATCATAATTTACATTGACATTTGTGTTTGGTTGTCTGACTGCATTCTTTGTGGGTTGCAATAGTCTATTTATCTAACATTTTAGCTCTTTATTTATGAAGCTTTGTATGACTATGATGTGTTTTCTACAATGCATATGTAATGGTTTTACGGTTTACACGTGGAAGGTTGTAATTTGGGTTTCTTAATTAATTGGGTTGTGTCAATGTAAACTCACATAAGTTCACATTTGGTTATCATGGTTGGTAATAAAGTCACTGTATGGGCGAGATACATTCAGTTACACAAATGAGTGTACTTACAGGCAATGTAGGCGATCAAAGCGAGGGCAAAAAGTAGCTTCATCATTCTTCTGTTTAATCCTGATATCAACCAGATGACCCGCTTCATCATCCGCTCAATGCAACAGGACACAGAACCTAACGAGCCACACGTTCAAGCTCAGCTATAACATTTTGAGTCACAATTGTTCATGTCCTCGTTGGGAGTTCGGTCTTCAAGATGTCTGAGTTTATTTGGCAGACTGTCAATAATATTGGTGCTTATAGTTCATATACAATTGAACTAGCTTGACAGGACAGACAGGCTAGCTGCTCCTGCTACGTCAACACCAAGCAGGAGCAGTTTACGTGGCTAGCAGGGTAACTGGTACACAGCTAGCAAACAGAACTAGATGGCAAGCTACACTGTTGTGTCAACACTTACAACTACATATAAACGTATCTACGGGCGACATTTGTCTCCCCCGGAATAAACAAACAGTTATAATAGCAGCAAAACACAATTCCCTTACGTAAACAAAAGGTACGTTCACAACCTGCGACAACGCCTCAGTAACAAACAAGAAGCCAAATGGTTAACCGTTAGCTCCACATTAGCAGTTAGCTACGGCTAGCTAGCGAGCTACTTAACTGACAGCGCATTTTTCGTATGTCCATAGCTGTCGCGAAAAAACAACAGACGCGAATCCTGCCTCGCATTTATATTCAGGCAAGTACCGGGAAAACAAAAAAATATGTTCATTTTAACGGCGCACAAATGCACACATGCCGGAGTTTGCTCCTCTCAGTTGGGGGCGAGGACTAGCAGATGAGCGATTAGTCATTGCTCGATTTAGCAGCCTGACTTTACCCGCAGAGACTGCGTGACGCTCGTTTGACTTGCCTCAACTAATAATAGTCGTTTTGTTTTATTGGTATGAGATTTCTAAGACCGTTGTCATTTATAGACTAATATATTAATATAATAGTGTGCCATATATTCACCATTATTTATGATGTGTAAAGTTAGCTTTCAGGTTGCAGGATCATTTATTTTCAACACTGACACAATGGCTCATTCATTCCATCACACGGAACTTTCCACAGTGCAGTGAACGGACCTTGTTGAACAACCACCGTAAGCTGTTTGGCGTTGTAAGCTTTTTGTGTGGTGAGATGGATTTGCATTTTCTAAAGTGTAGGCTACAGTATTATACTGCAGGTATTATTTATAGTTAAGACAACCGAGGAAACTTTCGGACTGCAATATAGTGAGACTGTCATTCTGTCTGGTTACTTTATGTTTTTCCTTTGCAAATACACAATTACATTGCAGGTCTCCTGTACTTACATTGAATTATACTTTTTTATTTTAGATTAGAGTTGGTAAAATATAATACAAAATATATATATATATATAAGAATAAGGAAATACATAAATTAAATGCAATTGAGGAAACCAAATAAAAAAAAAATTGATTTCAATATGTGTAGATAGAGATTAAACAGGTTAATAAACAACAAATAAGTGTAATATATATGTGTGTTGTATTTGTTATGTCAATTTTTAGCATCGTCTAATATATGTCACATAAATGCTCCTCCACTGTTTACTTGTGTCTATATCTGATGAGGAGAATGAATATAAATAAATAAATAACAGACAGACTGTGTCAACATTCTGCTAGTTTAACTCCCACTTGACTGTGGATGGATCAGTTGGTGACTTGACCAAAAGAAACAAATGCATAGCCCTAAGATTAGCTATATGTGAGATTGGCATAATGACTCTACAAAGCACACCTGGTGTAAACAACAGAGTAAATAAACAGGCAATTTCATAAGTTCCCTCTCTTCAGATTTATTACAGAATCCAGAACAGGCGAGAATGGCTTCTTAAAAATAATGAAAACCACCAAGCAGCGATTTTGCCATAGTGCCCTTATTCAAAATTGCAGATCACGTGAGAGACATGTTCTAAGCTACTGGACATGAATGTGGGTGCTCCACCAGTAGCCTGGATCACCAACTATCTCACAGGTCAGCCACAGTATGTGAATAGCACGGGGGCACCTCGGGGAACTGTCCTGCCTCCCTTCCTGTTCACACTCTACACCTCGGACCTGGAGAAGTTTTCGGATGACTCTGCCATTGGGGGCTGTATCAGTAGGGGACAGGAGGCTGAGTACAAGAGTGTGGGGGACAGTTTTGTGGAGTTGTGTGAAGTGAATCACATGCAACTCAACATCCCAAAGACTCAAGAGCTTGCCGTAGGTTTTTGGAGGCAAATGACGCCTCCGAAACCAGTGAACATCAGGGAAACAGACGTGCACATCGTCAAGGCTTAAAATACCTGGGCGTCCACTTAGACAATAAGATGGACTGGACTAAAAACACATTCTATTTTATTTTGCAATGGTGTCAGTATTACTTCTATTACACTGTATCATTGTTATTCTATTGTTCATTTATGTATATATTTTTATTCAACTGTTTTTTTTGTTATTTTTCTGTTGTAATCTTTGATCAAACTCTGGCACAAGAATTTCCCTCGGGATTAAGGAAGTTCTATCATATCTTATCTTATTTTATATGCTTGTTCCAGAGAGACATTTTTCCGTACACACAAACATTACAAAACAAACAGCTGCAAAACAATAAAGATGTATTGCTAGCAAGACTCGTTTTTACACACGCTAAATGGATGACAATTCTATATGTCTGTTCGTTGGTCCACCGCTTGGGTCCAAAATAAAATATCTCAATTACTACGAAATGGATTGCCATCAAAGTTGGCACAGACATTCATGGTGTCCTGAGGATGAATCCTAATAGCATTGCACATCCCTTGACTTTACATCTGGCATCACCAGCAGGTCAAAGTTTTCACTTAAAATATGTCAACATCTACTCTAAAAATTTGGGGCACACATATATTAAGAATTAAGTTGAAGTTAAATTAAATATAACTGTCAGTCCTGTGAGCGCCACAAACACAATTCCTTTCACCTCAATTGGGCTGGGGTGAAAGCGAACTCTCTGGAAAAGCACTCTGTCATTATGTTGAGAGGACAAGAGTAACAAGGGTCTTCATAAAAACCCTTAATCCTCTGGATGCAACTAAAAATGCAACATGCAGACACCTAATTTTAAAGGTCTCTTTCTTCTCACTTATTGTTTGTAAGAAGGAAAGTGTTTTCACATTTTCATGTTACTCACCGTATACATTTTTTACATGTAAGAGCCACAGCTCCAAGATCCATCACCTCAGTGCTGTGAGAATTCTTTTGTTTTCTGTTTTGTTTCATTTGCTAGACAGGCAGTGATTCAATTACGTGACATCTGCCTGGTAGCTGAGTTAAGTATACCGTTTATTAATAACATGTAGGCAGCTGTAGAGCCACACCTACGTTTTAATAAATATGGGCTGAAGACAATCAAATGTTCAACAATTATTTTCCTGGCTGTCTGTACTCCAGGCATAAGGGAGTGCCATGACTACTCAGCTGGGGATAATCCACTTGTTCGGGTCTTGAATGGCGCAGCTTATTTTTTTTCCTGGTATTCTGCTGCACATTTTGAGTCACTGCGATAGCAGAAAACACAATTATTGCAGGAAACAGAAACTTCTTTCCAGTCAAACTGTATTATTTCCAGACCACGAAGCCTGCTCACAAACTGCCTTCAAACTGTAAGACGAAGACAAATTAATTAGACCGAAGCAACAAGGGTTAGATGATCACAGCAAAGGATTTGTATTAATAGAACCTTCACAGCAAGATGAAAGACTATTTATTTCACATCAGGAGACATTTGGACATTCACTGAAGCTCACTGAAATACATTTTGAGTTTTATCTTTAATTGCAAATTTAATTCCAAATTGCTCATATCAAAAAGCATTCCTTCATCAGCAGTGAACTGCTAAATGGACATTTAAATCTCTGAGGAAGACATTTTATTATCAAAGGCAATTATGAGGACGCGTTACACCGTCTCTGCTTTCTGTCTGTTTATTTACGTTTCATGTTTTAATGTGGTCATATCATTGACTGATAAAATCCCTCAGAAATCATTTTCAGAACAACTGATCTGTCAAAGGCGGTGTTTGGAAATGGATCATTTGACAGCTGTTGATCCCGGCGATAGGCATGAAAACAGCCAACACGTGGCTTCTGTTCCTTAATTTGTGGCCCTGCTGCAGCAGGAAATAAGTACAAACTTGGGGAGCTGATACTGCCAACTATATACCAGAGCTGCAGGGGAGAGCGCAGAGAGAAAACACTTATGATCAAATGAAATGGAAATCACCCACACTTATCAACAATGTGATCTCAGAGATTTTGAGAAGATAAATTAAAGTAAATGGAGTTCTTTAAGCCAGTGTCGGTCTTTTTGTCGGTTAGTCCACCATTTTGGTCCAGACTGAAATATCTCAACAAATACTGAATCAATAGCCATGAAATTTTGCGTCCACAATCATGGTCCCAAGACAACAAATCCTACTAACTTTGATGATTCTCTGACTTTTCAAGCAGCACCACCATGAGGTTGACAATCCCTCAGTGTGCAACGTACAGAGACTCATTAAAGCCACCTATCTACTGCTATGAGATGAATGTATCAGTCACTTTAAACAACTTCACTTCAACAAAATATGCCAGAATGTTTGTAATTTGTAACATTAAGTACTGTTAAGTAGAGAAACCATTCCTCCCAAGATTATTGTAACCTTAGGGTTACTTTAAAATGTAGCTCTGACAACACATGGGCAGTGAGCATCAAAGTGTGCCTTTAGTATTGAATGAAGAAAAGCTCATCATCATGTAAATTCATCCTAACAAAGCTAAGTGGAGAACAGGGCCGTCCTTCAATCAGAGGATCGGCAGCTCGATCCCTGACTCTGGCTCCACGAGTCGCATGTCAATGTGTCCTTGAGCAAGACACTTAACCCCAAATTGCTTCCGTAGCCTACGGTGTATAGATACTGAATTGTAATTTGCTTTTGATAAAAGTGTCTGGTAAATGACTGTCATGTAAATGTAATTTGTGTATATTTGGGGGCGACTGTGTGCTAAGTGGATAGCAGGTGCGTCCTTCAATCAGAGTATTGGCGGTTCGATCCCCGGCTTCTCTAGTCGCGTGTCCTTGAGCAAGACACTTAACCCCAAAATTGCTCCCCTAGCTGTGCCTACGGTGTAGACATGTGATAGAATTGTAAGTCACTTTGGATAAAAGCATCTGCTGTAATGTAAGGTAAGGAAAGTGGCGCTTGCAGTTAATGCTACTGTGGAACAGTCTCCTGCTTTAAATTACATTACATTGTTGTTTTGGATGTTTTTTCTTTAAAGTGAGCAAACGTCTTTCATTCCTACTTTATCAGGAGGCTTGACTTATCAGCAGCCCACACATTTTCAACACAATCTCTTTAATAAACTTCAGGCTGTGTTGGCATTAATTGCACGGAGCCTTATGTAACTATAACCCCGACAACATACCAGAGCAGCAACGAATGCCGGCCTGCGGCAAGCTGCCATGCAGTGTATATGTAAAGCTGCGGCGGCCGCTCCGAGCTCAGCGGCAAAGTGGCCAAACTAATAGTTGGGGACAGAGATTAGTGAACTTTGTCCTGGACTGCTATTAAACCTATGCTGACTTATGTTACAAAGAATGTCTTACTGCCTGAAACACACCAACACGTCTCCTGGCCGCAGAAATAAGTATTGTGGCGAGCTGCATTTTGCCGCCGCCTAATGTTTTTTTGGCTTAAAGCAAGGAATCTGTCTGTATGTCAGTCTTTATGTCTTTCGCGTATCTTGAAAACCGTTCATCCAATCTTCTTCACACTAAGCGGGTGTATTTCTGGGGACACAAGTGGTCCATGTCGAATTTGGTGCAATTTGTACACGCAGCACGTTTAATATCAACAAACTTTGATCAAACAAGTGACCAGCACTCTATGCAACAGCGAGAGCGGGACCTCATGGCTCTGTAGACTAAGACATTGTCCACATACAGGACTGTCTCAGAAAATTAGAATATTGTGATAATCCCCATACGTGTGATTTAGTTTACTGAACCAAGCTGAGTGTTTTTCAAGGCTCAGGAAACCCTTGCAGGTGTTTCGAGTTAATTAGACGATTCAAGTGATTAGTTGAATACCCTACTAGTATACTTTTTCATGATATTCTAATATTTAGAGATAGGATATTTGAGTTTTCTTAAGCTGTAAGCCATAATCAGCAATATTAAAAGAATAAAAGGCTTGCAATATTTCAGTTGATTTGGAATGAATCCAGAATGCATGACATTTTTGTTTTTTTAATTGCATTACACAAAATAAAGAACTTTATCACAATATTCTAATTTTCTGAGACAGTCCTGTATATACCTGGGTATTTTGTATGTGTTTTGTCCAAATAACCTTGCTAACAGGTCAACATGAACGGATATCCAACTGGAAGCAGAAGTGAACCAGTGTGTATTTTACCGGTGTGACGAGTAAGTTGTGACCTAGGTGTGTTTCTCCCGTGAGTAAGACTGAGGCCCAATCCCAATGTCCCCCCTTACGGACTCACGGACTTTGAGGCGCACTCCCGCGAAGTCCGTGAGGGTTTAGGACTGTCCCACTGTCAAATCGTCGAGTGTTTGAGGGCTCTCTTGCAGACATTTTGAGCCCTTTATGAACCCTTACCGTAAGTCAGCATGGACTTAGCCTAAGGGTATACCCACAAATCATTGCAATGTGACGTTAAACACGGGGTAACCAGTGGACGCATGGAGACATAAAAAAAAAGGGTAAACAAAGAGGACGGCTCACATGTGTTCTGCCTGGAGTATTACAAATGGAATGATTTACCTCATGTGGACGTACATCTTGTCCCCGGGAGAGTCCCCACAAGCCGGGTAAATACACACACACACACACACACACACACACACACACACCTCTTATGGCCCCTGTCATAAGTATGTCTCGTGACGTAAGAGTCGCCCTTAAAAGAGGCTTGGTAGCGGAGCAGAGGGCACTTTACGCAACAATGCATCTTGCCTGAGCCTCACTGAGTGCGGAATACAACCAAAAGTGGTGACTCGGAGATGACAAACTTCCCCAAACATAATACAGTTTGGAGAAGGTAGAGTCGCGTCATAAAATGTGAGGATTAATGACAGCCTTGCCAACATTTTTTTTAAGGCGTCAAGAGAACCTGGCGCACTCACTTAAATGTGCTAAATCCGGACAAGCGGGTACGCGCGATGCGTTGAGGTAACAGGTGGCACTTTATGGTTATGTGTTTTTTAGCCTTTGAGACAGTGACAGGTTTGTAGGAACGAGCCTGCAGCTTCATGCTCTCAACAGCAGTGGAGGAATGTGCGTTATGAAGACATGAAGCGCTGAAGTCTCAATGTCCCAGAAACAGCATGGAGAAAGACTTAAGAAGGTGGCTGCTGCTCATAAACTTTACACGTCCGTAAAGTGACCAACCTTAACAACCAAAACGGCTCCAGACTGAAGGAAGACAAGCTCCGATGAATGGACAGCAGGATGTTTTCCGGTCAGGCTGCTCTGAATTACAGCTTCAACCTGAGCGATGACCGGGAGCTGGTGGACGCGTCTGCGGGCAGGGTGAAGCTCTCTCCGACGGGCTTCGTAGTGCTGTCGGTGATGCTGGGCTTCATCATGACATTTGGCTTCCTCAATAACCTCATTGTGCTGCTGTTGTTTTGCAAATTCAAGAAGCTTCGAACACCGGTGAACATGCTGTTGCTCAACATCAGCGTCAGCGACATGCTGGTGTGTTTGTTCGGCACCACGCTCAGTTTCGCCTCCAGCATCCGAGGCAAGTGGCTGCTGGGGCGCAACGGCTGCAGCTGGTACGGCTTCATCAACTCCTGCTTTGGTAAGTTCCTTATGCTCCGTGATGCTGTTGAAGTGGTTTGTCCGAGAAAGTAATCTTAGAGAGTAGCAAATATCACAAACACGTTTTTTTTTTCTTATTCATAATTTAGATAAGTATAGCTACATCAGTTTTAAACAGTTTACTGGCCACAAAATAAGCCAGGTTATAAAGATATCACTTTATATTGTGGCCTACATTTTTTTTAAGTTTATTTTGGCTTTTTTTAAACATTACTGACAATGGATACAACCTAAAATGGCTACTTTAGTATAAAAAGTGGGTTTTCACTATGGAATTCCATATTACCACCATCCGTTTAATTAATTTAATGAGGTAATTCAAGTTGTAAATGCTTTTTTTAATTTGCAGAAGTAATGTGAGCTCTTGCTGTTTTATTGGAGGTGTGCAAAAGGAACAAAGGAGTATTTGTGGTGTCAGAGCAGTAGTAAAACTAACACATTAAAGGAATACCACCCCAATAAAATGATGATTTATATCCATTATTCACCCTGTATTACCTTGAACTCTTAAAGAAGCTTTGCTTTTCTTGCATGCCTCCATAATCAAAACGCGGACAAAAGTCTTGATGAATCGAAGTTAATGGGGCCGCGTCTAACAAGAGCAAAATTATATAAATATATGAATATCTTTTTACCAACATGTCACACAACTACACTCATCCAGTATAATGGATGACTTATTTATCAAGTCGTATGCTCACTACTTCCCACACATGCATTTTTGCCAAAAAAGCATTTGAAACACTTCCGCATAAACAGTACTCACACGGACAAGTATTAGACAAGCATGAGCTAAGTGTTTCAAGTTGTAAGGTTTTAATGAAGATGGATGTGTTTGGGAAGTAGTGAGCATACAACTGGATAAATGAGAATTGGATTATACCGCACAAGCTTCATTCAAGGACACACGGTGCGTAATTTATATACAAATAATAATTTTGGGGGTGAAGTATTCCTTTAGAGGTCGTATTAGTTTGGGTATCCACAACAAATTCTCTTGATATGGAGCCAGCTGAGATTTAGCAGGAATTATTACTGTAAAAAAATCCACTTGTCAGTGCTCTCTGGTGGACAAACTATGTAAGGTTGACACTGTTTATCTCAAACCTCAAACCAATTTGGCATTTATGTATAATTTATTGTTACTCAACTGCCAACATATGCCGTTCTATCTGTAATGGTATCGTTCTGGCTGATTTATTGGTCTAGCTATGTAGTCTGACCTTTTCCAGAATTTTCAAATGCCAAAGGGATCGCAGTCTGTTCAGCATATTTATGCAGCATACTGTTTATGAAATATCCTACTGGCCTCTTTTGAAAAGAAACAGAATGTTTTGCTCTACTTCTGAACATTCGGGGCAAAAGTCCTACACCTTGTGTGAGTCAACCCCTCTGTGCATGAAGTGTCAAACTGGTATATGTCCGTGTTGTATTTAAACACCTGAAAGAATTGTACTTTTAGCCACACAAAGAAAAATGTGCCTCCTTTTCGCAGTCTAGTCTGGGCTTTTCAGCGGTGTTTACTGTTCAGTCTGTCTACCAGGAGGTGGTGTGATAATGTACAAAACTGGATGCATTGACCTTAATGCCTACATCTTTTAACATTTGAAGAATATGACTCATTGATTCTTGAATGTGTTTATTTGCTTCTATTCTATCTTATCTCCAATCCAACATGTGTTTAAAATGAGATATAGATTTATACATTTCTGGTTGTTAGCTTAGACGCTATGCATAGCGCTTTCACGTCTTCATATTTAACGAGGTGAAAATGTTGCTCACAGACGTTCAGGATGCTCAATCTTGGATTAAACTAGCTAGCTAACTGAATTCAGGTTATATAAAAGCCATGGCAAGCTTTCAATAAGAATATAAAGAGCATCCATCTCCTATGATAAACACTAAAGCAGATACAAGCGGATAGAAGTGCAGAGAACAAACGTGACGAAACAAATATCGCCCCTCTATCTGTGTTTTATTTGTTTACTTGTACATGTGTGCTTCTATTTTTACGTTTTTATTTTTTAAACGTGATGGCATGGCGTCAAACCTCTTTCCAGCGTGTAATGACCAAAGGTAAACAAACAAACAAAACCATTCACAACCAGTCTTGCATCATCACTCACAATAAGTACTCCTATACTTCAGTGAAGTGAATGTGATTACGTGTTCACAAGCATCCAGCACACTCACATCACCCAGCATCATCTTGATCTCTCCAGCAATGGAACTTGTTAAAAGAACAATTTTAACAATAGGAAATATATAGTAAAGGAAAGCCTTATTCTCTAATGCCGGTCAGTTGGATAACAGCTCGTGCTGTGTTTGCACAATTCATTTCTTCTTCTGTCCTCACAAACAGTATCTCCACCCTCTCATATCTGGCGGTAAAATGTATTTATGTTTCGTTGAGCTTGCATGCTTTGTTTGTTTATTCACCTGCTGTGCTTTCTCATGCCTTACTGATAAAGAAAAGAGAAGAGAAATTTGATTGAGACGAAATTTACATTTTATTTAAAGAAAAAAAGAAAAAGTATATTTCTTATACTCTGTTTTTCAAATCAGCAGGTGTATTTTGACTTAGTCCCCCTCTGGGCTCATCATGGGGCTGAATGCTGAATACACTGCTTATCTAATGAAGTGCGCTGTCCAGTGATTCAGTACCAGTCGACACATCCAATGCTTGTCTCATGTAGCCTGCAGGTTTTGTTTTTGCAGCATGTTGATCTAATCCTGCCTTCCTCAGAGATAAAGCAGGTTATGTACCTATCTATCTATCTATCTGTCTAGCTATCTATCTGTCTATCTATCTATCTGTCTATCTATCTGTCTATCTATCTATCTATCTATCTATCTATCTATCTATCTATCTATCTATCTATCACAACAATGCTGACTAAATTTAGATATTGTCATACTGGCAATAAGAATATTAAGAGCTTTCGTTTCTTAACCTTTATGTAAGATTAACACTGATGCAGATACAAGCTGATAGGAGTGCAGAGAAAAAAAAGACATTGTATTTTTTTTTTTAAACCAACCTTTCTATTTCCTTGTGCTAATATTTCTTCCATTGTGAACAAACTACATAAAGCAAATGTAACCTTGACATTCTCAGAAATACCTTATACCTTAAACTCAGTGACAGTTCACTGTTTTTTTTCTTTTCATTCTCATCTTTTAAATACAAATAAATGATATAAGTAAATGATTTTCTTCACACAAAATTTGACCAATAAAAGTCACATTAGAAAACAAATAGTGTATTTAAGTTGGATTGTTTGTTTCCGAGGCTGTGTACTTTCCTGGCTCGTGACGGCTCGCGGTCAAACTGCTTTGCCGCGTGTAATGCCTAAATGTACACAAACAAAAACATTCGCAGGCAATCTCACATCATGATTCACAATTATTACACCCATATTAATGCCTGCCTTGAATGATTCATTTATTCATCTATAAATCTGCCTGCCACCATCCCCACCCTGTTGTCTGTCCTTCAGATGAGATAACGGAGGAGCTGCTTCTCCACGTCACTGCTGGAATAGAAAAACGTACCCATCATGTAATATCAGCATTCATCAACATCTATTCAAAACACATCTTGCAAAGGATTTTATTCATATTGTAGAGAGCAGTGAAGACATAGAACCACCCTCAAGGTCGTTTAAACATCTTTTTACCTCTGGTTAGCTGAAGGAAGAGAGAATGCCAGAAACCAGCAAGATGCAGGATGACTAATACCTGTGTTTATTCAATTGATTTACTGCAGCTTCACAGATGTTACAGATGTCAAATGCATTCTCCAACAAAAAACATCTCATTCAGTTAAAAGATTTTGTCAAATGCAAAAACGCAACAGCTCTATTGAGACAAGGTGTTATGGCATGAAGTGAGTTTTCAGTCATTTTCCAGTCATTTCTAGCCATGCGCTCTGACAATGCCACCACTTTGGTTCAGACTGAAATAGCTTAACAACTCTCTGATGGATCGCCATGAAATTATGCACTGACATTCATAGTCTCCAGAGCTTAAATCCTACCTGGTCTTTTCCTTTAAGACCACCAAGAGGTTGAAATCTGTGGTTTTAAATGATGTCCCAACTACTATTGAATGGATCGCCATGACATTTGGAACACATATTCATGTCGCCCTAAGGATAAATTGCCATCACTTTGGTGATCCTGCTGTGCCCAAGAACAGCCCCACAGGCCTCCAGCATGGCTATAGACTCTTGTTAAAAATAGAGTTGCATGGCTCAAAACATGTCTCTGCTAAGAGACAACAAACTGTTCTCCTCAATCAAATCACAGCATTTTGAGTGATTTATAGTCTCTTGGGATACGTTTGCCAACTGCACAAAAATACGACATAGCCTTGGGACTTTACTATCAACGTGACTGCTTCTACGCACACATGTCCCCACAGCGACTTTTATGGAAAATGACTTAAGATCCTTTTAAAATATTCCACGGACACAAAACACCACAGTGCCAGTGCGTGGTCATCATTGATCTTGCAATGGGTGCATTATGATTAACACATGATGGAAGGCAGTGGGGCTGTCGTGCACATTTAAGCAGCTAAAACCTGCAATTTGCAGATGGTGGCATGAAAAATGATAGCAGTAAGGCGGAGGTCACAACAACATATCGATGACAAGTCGGTTTCACATGGCCAGAGTGAGAGTGACAGAACATCCATCATGTGTGGGTTTTTCATCAGAAGGTGATGTGGTGGGCTGGCCAGAGGACAACACCTGTCCACGGATATGTCAATCATGTTGATGCAAATATCAAAGTCTTGAGTTTTCCAGCCATTTACGGAGAGTTGACTATGATAAGTGAGAGTAAAGTAATATTTCATCAGTGGATATACATTGACAGATGGGTTCAAACTAACTGCAGCAACATGTTTAGAAAAGCAGTGGAGCGAATAGCCCACAAAAAAAAAAGTTTTTCTAAAGTGGTGTGTTCACCAGTCAAGAGAAGTCAAGAGATGTGCTTAAAACTGTGAAATGTGTCAAAAGATTTTATTTTTCAATTACAATGAAAACCTTCAATCTTGATATTTTTCAAAGGTTAATTCTGCAGAATGATTAGTCAACATCCTGACAAAATGTATTTAGGAAAAAATATGTATGGTAGTCAACAGCGAGAGACAAATATTTTTAGATCCCATTTGATTTGTTCTATGAATTACACATGTGACGTTTGTTAATTTAAAAGATTGTTTTGCAAGAGAAGAAAGTCGTAGGACCATTTAGTTTTGTGTGAAACCGCTCAGTGAAGTATATTTCTCTTCTCGCAAAACGTACGTCACCAACACTAACACGGCCGTTACCTTGGCTTGCTGGCACAAATATAATGTTCGCTTACCTGATGTGTTTTATCCAGCGACTCTGTTTCTGAATACGTTTCCTTCCAAGTTTGTGTGTCCTTTGTGTAGACTGATGAGACGAGTCATTCAAAATAAATCAGGAATACATAGTTTTAATTATATAAAAAATAATAATTTCCTGAAACTGCTGTAGTTTCACAAGAATCAGACCCAATCTGAGTAATAAACTTGGCTTGACCACTTTAGACAAGCAATATAGGTTAATTCCTAATCACTGCTCAAACGCTGGGTGCCTATTGTTTTGCTTTTAAAGCCAAAGTCATACTAGTTCCTTTGAGCTAGAATGAGCATATCATTGTGTTATAGATTGCTACCGAATATTTTACCCTCCCCCCAAAAACAAATAAGAATACCATGTTGGAGATGGGTTTTCAATTTAATACAACCGAACACAGGCGTAAATCTGAGGTGGCAATCTGAATAACTCACAAGGGGCTTCTCTTCTGTCTGCCCAACAAGTTGATGGAGGACCTGCACTCTCTCAGGGCCACCAAACCCCACACCATTGCTACCCTCGTCAAATAAAAAGAATCCCCATAGATATGCATGTAGCGTACAAACCACCAGAAACTTCAAAGCGACATCTGAACTGATCTCAGCACACTGCTCATGGATTTAATGTTCTGTATGGTGAAGTTTACAGTGTGTGGTGAAGCCTCTGCAACGGGAGGATGAGTCAGTTGACACTCCGCCTCTCCAGCACCATTTGATCTTGCGTAATTAATTCTGGAACATTTCATTTAAAATATAGGTGTGATTTGTGGTGTCTCACATTGACGAGGTTTGAACAGGAGGGGGTGTTTTGATGTGTGAAATTTGCATATTCTCTGTGTGAGCTTCCCCTACATGCTAAACTCATGCAGGCTGGTTGACCTGGCAACTCCCATCTTGTGTTGGCACATGTGAGAATCTTCTGCATGTTTCTCCATTAGATGTTGCACATTGTCTTTTAATAATGTGGCTTCATATGTACGGAACCTCATTTTAAGCTGCACAAGATATTTTAATTTTATTGTATTTATTGTATGTTTCATGCTTCAAGTGTTTTGTCTGCCTGGTTTCAATGTGCCGTGTTTTTCTTCTCAAGGGATGCAGGAATGTAAGCCCTCTATCTCCCCATTCCTTGGATGCCAGATGGTAATAGTACATTTTAATAGTACTTTGAACCATGGGGTATTACAATAAGCCTGCTTTCTATGGCAAATACAAAAGACGCAGGGCTATAATGGCAGTTGTTGGTAACTTTATGACAAATAAAAAAAAAGTCAAGAGGTCCAAAGAGTAAGAAACACCAACAGATGGGTCACAGCATTGGATTTGGAAAGTTCAGGTTTTGGTGTGGCCATTTTAGTCCTCAATACAATGTACTGAAGCTCCTCTAAATAATCACTGTTACATTTTCTGATTGATTTATAATGTACAAACAATACCACAGAATCATAAGTGAAATCATTGGTGAAAGGATCCTGTGGTGACTGCTGCTCCATCACAGTGTGTGCACTGTGTGGAAACCAGTGGCATGTCGCAGAAGGGGTTGCAGCTGCATCAGCCACAGATAAAGAAGACAAATATTTGAGTGAAACTTGCATACATCGCTATCACAGTCCGCACCAACTGTAACATTTTCAAGCACACTCATGCACTAAAACACCGTCATGCCGAAGGAAAACAGACTAAACACGTGACAAAAAAATACTCACAGGGACACTAAAGGTTAATTGAATAGACACTAATATTTATAGGACAACAACCATCATTACACACAAGACTTTGATTTCTTTACTGCAACAAAAGGAGAGTTTAAAAATGGCATTTTAATTCACTAAATTGAACTGCCAGTGAACAGGTACAGCTTTTCTGTAATATTTATTTTAGCCTCACTAGTGCACAGTTTGCTGAAGAGCTGGAGAGGTTTGACTTATACTGTAAGCCACAGACAAGAGATGATATAACTGGATCTTGCATTTAAAGTGGCACAGGTGGAAACAGTATTCAGCCTTACTCTTTACTTGTACTCCGTCTCTTTGGAGCTTCCTGAGAATGAGAATTGACGCTCAAGTCAGAAAGAGTTACACAACATCAGACACTTTACAACAAAGGTATTTTTTCTCATTTATAGTCAGATTCATACTCCATGGACCTGGTACATGTCCATGTGGTGCACACAGTCATGTATTATTAATGTCACTGTCTTTAAAGAACATCTTGTGGTTGTCTTTTATGATTTACGCCACAAGATGATAGTTGATACCGAACAAATATTTGTGGCTGCTTGTCTTGCCACCTTGCTTTCAGGGGCTCAAAGCAAGATGACTCATGGGCCTAAGAGATGAATTATGAAGTACATGTAGTGTGAATGTGTATTAAACACGGAACAGAAACAGAGGACTTGCTGTATATGTTTTATCTACAGCAAAACTAGCCTAACTACTTATTACAGAATAGAACGTTTGAAAAGAATGTTGAAGCCAATAATTGCATGTATTTGGCAATGATGAGCCATATTTGATTAATCACTCTATTGGCAGAAATGGAATATAACACTAATAAGTATGTTTTTTTAGTGTTTAATCTCCTGCAAATAAGAACCGTGTTTTTGTTACCCTAGAATGAGCGTTTGATATCTACATAGGGAGCAGGTCCTTTTCCGTCTACAGTAAACCGGAACGGACAAACCAAACACTGGCTCTAGATAGGACCATTATTGTTTTCATGCCGGCCACTATAGTTCTTCTACACACTTCGCACACTGGTAGAAGTTTCAGTTGATTACAATCTGCACCTTAACCGCAACATGCTGCTAAATCGTACACACTGCACCTTTAAACAAAGGCATAGGTTTAAAGGTGGTTATAGGTGGGTTATTTGTTTAGTCACCCGGTTTCCAAATCCTTCAGGTTTTACTTTCAGACACACAAATGCCCCTTTTCACCAAAACTAGTGTTTATATGCAGGTTTTTTAAACACGGGAAAACCCAGAAAAATAGGAAATATAGACTCCTTTCCTATTGCAGTAGACGAGTATGCCTTCTTTTTATTTTTAGTCTGGTGTGTCACTTTCTACGCCATAAACGCGCTGGAAAAAAGGTTTAGTAAACAGTGAAAATATTACAGAGGTTAGGCTACTTCTTTTTTATATGTTACCTATTCAATGACGTTCGAGCTCTGTTTGGACAGAGGTGGATGGAATTTGTGGCTGAGAAGACAAAGAGTTGCAAAACCAGTAAAGGGGACGAAAATGTGCACGTCCACCCGGGTGTCATTTTTGCTGAGTCATTTGTCCCAGGAATGAATGCTGATTGCAACCTTTCCCACTAAATACAAAAGCCAGATGTTGGTGTTTTTTTTTGTCCAGTGGGAAAGTGGCGACATGTTGATTGAAATTCAGTGTCACAGATCTCTAACTATGTGGACTTAAGTGAGTTGGTACGGGAAGCAAAATTGTTGGGAAACCCCAGTCGAAGCTGAGTGACTTAGAATGCGATCAAAAAAAGTATAAAAGCCAGGAACATTCTGGCAGACAGTTTTCATTCTTCACTCACTCGGGTTAAGCCTTTAGGAATCTGGGGGGCACTTTTGAAGCTTTTATCAAATACTAAATTAATTACAGGACAGTCAGTTCAGTCTAGACTCTAATCTCATCCCCGCGGACATTCTTGGTCACCTAATGACTTTGGTGATCTCCTGATATTTCCTCTAGCGCCAGCAGCTTGAGAAGTCTGTATTTATCCAGTGAAATATCAACTGAATGGATTGGCACAGAGTTTTTTAACGACATTTGAATCCTACAGGATAACAACAAGATCTGTAGCAGAATATCTAAAATAGTGTGTTGATGACTTACAGATGCCCACTCTGATATCTTCATCTCTCTGTCTTTCTCAGGTATTGTGTCGCTGATCTCTCTGGTGATCCTCTCCTACGACCGCTACAGTACTCTGACTGTATACAACAAGCGGGGGCCAAACTATCGCAAGCCCCTGCTGGCCATTGGGGGCTCCTGGCTGTACGCCTTGTTCTGGACAGTGCCCCCTTTGCTGGGCTGGAGCAGCTATGGCCTAGAGGGGGCAGGAACCAGCTGCTCTGTGTCCTGGACGGTTCAGACGGCCCAGTCTCACGCTTACATCATCTGCCTCTTTACTTTCTGCCTGGGTCTACCCATGCTGGTGATGTTCTACTGCTATAGCAGGCTGTTATGGGCAGTCAAACAGGTAGAGAGACAGCAAAGTGTGCGTGAATGTGTATGCTATTTTCCTGTCTGATGTTGAAAGCGAAACCACAAATTGCTTAAATTAGTCCTCCACCAAAGTAGCACACTCTGAACGCTTGACAAGAGGCTAGGTTTGCTTTTTCATTAAGAACAGCAGGTGGTTATCTCGAATATAAGTATTTTGCAACTGTCTCCAACGGTGTCCCATTTTTCTGGTGAAAAATATTCATTGAAACCTTTCAAAGCAAAGACATACAAAAAATGCATGCTCAATCAGCAGCCACGTAATAAGGGGGTGAAGTGGAGTGCAGTGGAAGTGGAAGACCCCACTACTGTTGATTGAAGGCGAACTGTATAACAATCTTCAATGAATTCACACAAGCTTCACCCTTTAACAGAGCACTGTGAGCCTATGTTTCTATGGGTGCAAAGTACAGGACAAGGAAGAGACATTTTAAGGTTTCTGATCTCATTAAGGACCAGGATATCTCCAGAAAAAAGCAAAGTCTGCCTGTCCTCTGCCAGGACCAAATAGTGTGCACTCTCTCCTGGGACGGTTTGTTTTTCTTGCACCCCAGTGAATGAAGGTAATGTAACCCAAAACAGAAGCAAATACCCGAGGCATACAGTAGTTTTCTCCATGCACCTTGGAAGTAGGTGCCAGAAATCCCTACTTTGCTTATAAAGCACTGAATATCTTCCAAATACGTAGATTTTTCACTTAAAGTCCAAGTGAAACAAGCACATTTCGCTTCTGTGCAGTCACGTATTTCCCAGTGAAACAATAAAATAAGTGGGCAGGCTTAGAATGTAGCGCGATAGGGAGCTACTAATCCCTTTAATCAGATTCATATGTAGAATCTGTAGGCAAAGGGACAAGATTTTGGTATTGGAAGCATTCTGGTTTCTGTTTGTAGTGTGAGTAGTATTGACCAATCACATTCAAGCAGGCTTTGGTTGAATGCTGGTTAACAGTTTGTGAGGAGCGTGAAAGAGTTGGAACCCATTGGCCGAAATGCAATCTGGGAACCCACCGGCTATTGTCTGACGATGATGTAACTTTTTATTGGGTTTATATAATTAGCTTGTTAACTCGCCACTTGTAAAACAATCCGGCCGTACACGTAGTCTCTCAACTCCAACTCCAGTATTGCATCTGAAGTTGCTAATCAGGAAGTCTTAGCTCGGATATCTGCTAGCTACATCAGAACAGACCCTCGCCCCCAGAGGCTGGTCCGTCGTCAGACCAAGCTGAGGGTTTCTGATATTTGGGAGCTACAGGGGACTTTGGCTTCGTACACACCTCCTTTGTCGCTAAACGTTGTTGATTGATGGATGAATGTCATGATATTATTGGTTGAAATTGGTTGGTACTAGCGTACAGAAGCACACATCTTATCTTGTTTTACAGGAAGAAAAAGATGATTGGACTTGTATTTATTTTTTGCACATATTTTTAGATAGGTGCACAATAAGACCTAAAAGGGTTTAAAGGTTGTTTTTTTATTTTGTCTCGACTTAAACAATGTATGCTCCAATGACAGTAAGAGGGTATACATTGTCACTGTCACGCACATTTTAAGTATCCATAGCACGCCAACTGGTGCTGTGAGATTTGGGGCGAGTCTTTACTTGCCTTAAGCAGGTTACATCCTTTGCGCTCCCAGGGATTTACATAGTTTATTGGTGAGGGCAGAGGGGGTCGGGGCCGGGCATTATCACAGCCTTACCTCAGAAAGATCAGCTGCAGTGACGGTGAAAGCCGGAAGAAACCCACAAATCGTTATGTTCTTTTTTTTGTCATTTTAATCCTATATTTTTGTAAAGCACTTTGGACCTCAGTTTTTTAAAAAGGCTTTATACAAATCCAGATTATTAGAAGATGATTGTACAGTACACAAAGACAGTAAACAACCATTGACCCCTTAAAAGAAGGAGGAATAGTTGCAGGACCCTTGGCATTGCTGTCAAGCTCCACAGGAGCAGGTCTCATGTCCCAGGGATGTTCCTGCAGTGACTGCTGGGTGGCTACTTCTTCAATTAATCACATTTGTTTGTATTTTATTTGTTAAATGTTTGTAAGAACCTTCTGGTATCAATAAGCGGCTTTCACAAAGTGCCCCTCACCTATAATTACCTCTGTGTGAGCCACTCACATTAGTTGAATTAGTTTAATTACCTTTGTTCAGTCACTCTTTGAATCACCTGTGCAGTCCTAGAAAATGGACTCCACTGTCATTTAGCACACTAACTCGTCCCTATTTAGCGGTCCATCTTCATACCTAATAATTTCACCTCACATTGACTCACAGAGTGTATTCAATTTTGTGCAGTTAGTGCTACAGTTTAAAACCTCCAGTGTCTTAGTCAAGGTTTGAGGATACAAATTATTAACGTTACGTACACAATTATTATCAATAGGCAGAAGAATCAGGGAAAGGAAACTGGATGCGCCTCCTTTGCCGAATGCAACCACTGTATTTAAAAATGTCTCGGGCATGTGGAACGACCCATTGACTTAGAAAATGGTTTCATTTTCTGATGACGTCAAGAAACAGATCTTGGTAAAGCCATCTGGTGCAAGCTCAGCACACACAGAACAGAGGTGGTTGGGGTGGTGTAGGGAGATACAGCAGCAAATGGCTTGAGCATATCTGTAGAGTAAAAGTGAGACGTGTCAAAGGCTGCTCAGTGCAATCGTGTGAATATGATTGGAAGTTATTTGCCAACTAGCCAAGCAGCCGGTCAATGAGTCACCGATTGTGAAGCTTGAACAAAACAGCGGACGGCAATAATGCAAGCACATCGAAACTTTGCCTTTACTGATCATAGATATATCACCATAGGACAGGTGAAGACAGGGCTGCCACTCAGCCTTGCGTCCACTTCGAAGGTTTTAAAAAACGTTCCCAGATTCTAGAAGAAAGCTATTTTAAAGTGTGGGATGTCATCCCAAAACTGAGCGACAGCAGGCAGGGTCCAGTGAGAGAAACACTAATGTGTATGTGTAGTGGGCCGCACAACGCAGAAGTAAACTCAGGGGCTAGAACCGTTTTTTTGGCCCTCGGGGAGTCATTTTTTATTTTGGAGTCCAGTACTCAGTTCATATAATTCATCCAAAATGCAGCAACGGTCTCCTTCAACTACCGTCTGACTCCCAACAAATCGATGGCGATCATCAGATGTGGAAGGGAATAACGGTGACAAGAAAATTATGGCATTCAACTCAAGCATTCAAAGCCCCTTGCAGGTTATTTATCGCCTCCATCTCTGATCGGCAGTGATGGAAACATGACACGCCATGCTATTTTTATTTTGCTATTTTTTGCCCCTTTTGTGGTGCGACGCTCTGTGACGTGCGTTAAAATGAATATCTCATAAATAAAAGCAACAGGGATTTGGAAACTAATTATAATTTATTAACATACAGTTATTATGCTCTCCTCAGAGCCACCAGACTCCAGTCAGAGCGAACAGTAATTTTTCCCTCGCTGATCGTCGTAAAGCACACTTCTTTCAACCTCGACAGAAACAAAACTCATCGTCGAACGTGACACACCAGAAAACAAAAACAGAAAGGCATACTCAACTACTGGCAAGGGGAAAGGAGTCGATTAACTATTTTTATGCATACTGCATACTGCATATATGCACATATTTGTGTGAAAATGGGTTTATGTTACAACGGTTCAACTTCCCTCTTAAATAGGAGTGAATTGGACTTCTTTTGCATGAGTAACTATCTTGTGCTTTTGAAGTAATTATATCCATGAGCAGAGCCGAGCTCCTGCCCAGTTAAATCCCCAGCGGTCGTTAAAACTGAGCATCATTTGCCTTCAGTGAGCTGTTTAGAGTGTTAGAGTGTGTCAATAGGGAGCTGAACTCCTTTTATGTTTGAATGCAACCACAGAACAGAAGGATGGAGAAAGAATAAAGAAAAGCCATCTGTGTGTGAAGAGATCCAAAGAGTGATGTTTAATTGGATTAGGATACAGCTAGATGAATTATCTTCAAAATATACATCAAGAGACAAGTAGTGAAAGTAGATTTGTTGAATTCATTGACTGATGAATAAGCCGGTGTAAAGATAATATTTTTAAAACTGTTTTCTCTGCCTTTTATTGCACACAGGGGCCTGAAAAGCTCAAGGTTCACAGCGTGTAAATTGATTTTGTTAATTTGATTAACTGCAAATTTGTCATGGAATTTGCACCACTAAAGTAACCTTAACCCTAATGTACAATATCAAAGTCCCTCATTATTATGTATTTTTTGTATATTCCCACATTACTTTCTCAAATCTGACACACAGTAAACCTCTGGCGACATGATGCATAAAAATCATAACAAGTTTTTTTAATGGGCAATGCTTTAAAATTTCACAAAACTGTAGTATAAAAGGCACAGACAGTTTCAATTAGTTTGGGACAAGTACATCCGAATAAACAAGTCAGTGCCTTTAAATTATCCCTTTCCTGAAACACAGTGAACAAATTATTTACTTTTTTTTAAATGTCCCCGTTGTTTGTGGAGTTAGACTTGTAGCTTGTGCTATTGGGGAATCTTTGATGTCAGAACATAAAGCACAAACGGGGAGAGTTTACAAGGTTTAAGACTCTGCAAGATTTTCCCCCTGTAGTGAAACAACAAAATCTCCAGCTGCCACGAAGGTTGGATACGAACAAAAGTGGTCATGCTTTGACAAAATGTTTTTCATGTGAGGGGAGCTCCTCAAGAACAGAGGGTCTGAACGATCACAAGTTCTCAGCTTCATCAACCCTCTCTGACTGTCATCCGCAGGTGGGTAAGGTCCGAAAAACTGCAGCCCGGAGGAGAGAGTACCACATACTGTTTATGGTTCTGACTACAGCGGCCTGCTACATGTTCTGCTGGATGCCTTACGGCATTGTGGCCATGATGGCAACATTCGGCCCGCCCAACATCATTAGTCCCGTGGCCAGCGTGGTGCCCTCACTACTGGCCAAGAGCAGCACTGTCATCAACCCTCTCATCTACATACTCATGAATAAACAGGTGAGTCACCAACAGCAGAACTTGACATGTACAACAGCTTTATTTACACAGTAAAAAAAGACAAATTACAACAGCTGAAATCATACAAATGGTCGATTTAAATATCAATTCAAGTGTAAGAAGAGAATTCACCGTCAAATCAGAGTCAAGAAGAACACCCTAAGGCTGTTGCGAGTGAAACAGGACCTTCACTCTTATTATGTTGCAGGAAGCTGCAGGAGGGAAATGTCCAAATACCTAACTGTTGAACAATCAATTAGAGGCAGTTTGGGGCAGAAATTCCCAAAATATTGAGTAAAAACATGACATGAAACATAGGCCTCAAGAGTAATGAGCGGAGAGGGGGAAATGAAATACACAGTGTGCAAAAATGTTTCACATGTTTCCGCATAATGTCTCGCATTTAATCCTGCCAATAAAATTGTTGTCTTGATTAAAAATGTAATTAAACTCCCGGAGTCAAGCAATAGCACCTTCGAAGTCCTGCTATCAGTCCTCAACCCACCTTGCTAAAACATAATTAAAAATGGAATTTGGCACAATGCATTGCACTGAATCAAGTGCTCCCAGGGAACTACCAATAGCTGCACCGCAGCTGGTTGTGATTTCCTTGTCCATAAGCATGCACTAAAATCTTCAAAACACCAAAAGTAAATCGTACAGCATAATTGCCACACAACATTAATGACAATGGTGTCTACTTGCAGCACGGTACAGCACAGTTTAAGACTCTTAGCCCTGATCCTGATTTGCATGCTCTGTGCATTGGAAAGTAATCAACGTTATTAAGAAATATACATGTACAATATGTTCAGGGTTTTTGCACCTTCAGTGTATTACAATCACAAGCAATAAAATAGTTGATCATTGATGTCAACAGAGAAACATAAGACCTACAGCAGAGGTGAAAACCTGCATGATTCAAAATGAATGATAAACCTCCTTAAACTTCTTTAGTCTGTTTTTTTTAAACCTCCTTTACAGTCCTTTAACAGTTGCTGACTTCACCGGGTTCCTTGTTTCAAGACTCTTCTAATAGCCAAACAAACAATTCACCAGAAACTGGGGCTGGGTATCAAAGCTAGCGACTTTTTCGTTTGCATTCTGAGCAAAATGCATCCGTAGCTGTCGAATAGGGCTGGGCGATATATATAACGCGAGATCGTTTCTCAACAGTCAAGAGTTACTTCTTTACAATTTCTACTGAGGCAGCTGCAAATTAATGAGAATAACTGCTTTGTGGCATTATTAGATTTACAGAATTTTGCATCAATGTGATGAAACACTTGTCATGTATGTAATTCACTGAATTAGTCATTCCCATCTGGTTAATGTATCTCTATATCCACTCAGTTTCCAGTTTAGGTCCACCTAGCAAAAAGCGATGCCGTCTAACGCATCGCCTCTGCAATCAATCCTATATTCACGAAGAAAGATGTTGATTCAAGTCATTTTAAAGTTCTGCATTATAGTGATACAGTATATCTGGGATGTTTCTAATATTTTGTCCACTGCCATTTGTTTTAAGGAGTTTGTATTTATTAACTAGACTTAGTTTTAGTAAAGTGTGCCTAATAAACTGTCAACTGAGTGTTTCTCAACAGAATTTCCAGAAACTTTACTATATCATGATATCCAGTATATCAATATTGCCATGTAAAATACCACAACAGGTTTGTATCTATATCGCCCACCCGCACTGTCAAGCATTGAAATTGTCTCCTTTGATCAGGTGTTCCCTGAAAAGGGTTTTCTTTGTAAAAGAAAAAAAATACATCAGCCCGTGTTTGTAGTAGCACTGACACATTTTGCATGATACCCAGCCCTACTCAACCACAAGTAATGTGAAGCCCCAGATTCATCTACATACTAGTACTACTACAGAGCCATCTACTTCAACATACATCAGACTATTCAAGGCAACATTTCTGAGACACGTTTTCACATCTTGTATGGAACCACAACCAATGGCACAAGAACATTTCATACAATAGCACACTCAGCAAAAGAAATCTCTTTTAAAAAAAGGCAAGATTTTTCTGACTGTCTGTCCACACAACCAGTCTCCCTCTCCACGCTGAACAAATACCTCTCGAGCTTGCTGTAGATGTGGCACTGACTGACTGTAAACATAAAAATCATCCCAGCTGGAGACAAAACAAATCTGCTCACATTACCGGCTCAAATTCCTCTTTTATAATCGTCTCCACTCTGAGCTGCTGACGGGTACAAACCAATAATAGAGGAAAAATACAGGAAATATGAGACATAAATAGTTGTAGGAAATGGCCTTCAGGCTGTTACATGACAACGAAAGAACCCTAAAGACCATATGTACTGCAGTGGTGAGCTCCAGGGAGGGTTTGGCCGTTACACACAGTGGTAGAATTACATTCAATCAAGAGTAAACTGACCGTCACAAAACGGGGCTGGTGATTGCTGAGGCAGAACTGAGAATCCCCTGCTCCACACCTCTAAGAGCAATTAAACTCCAAGTTACTGCAGTCCTGCCACAGTATGTACTGCATGTACCTGAACAGTGACAAGGCAACCAAAGGAAAGGGTTCAGTCGACCAACAGGCACAGGGCTACGGCTGTTCCTAGCACCGCTTCGTTCTGAAGATCATTTTGGCCCCATTCACTTTGATTTAATTACGCCGTCAGTTAAAAAAAAAAAAAGGATGAATCCAAAAAATGACACCCAGTGCCTTTCTTCCCGTGGGCTATTAACTGAGAGGCAGGCTTCTTGACACTGGATGAGAACTCATCCTAAATGTGTGAACAAGGAGCGACAGACTGGTGGTTGTGAGCCGGCAAGCTGACATGCACCTGAAAGTAATTTAGCATTCAGCTTAACAACATCAGTAGTGAGAACCCCCCCCCCCGTGACAACTCGAAACAACTTGTGATTTCACAAGAAGATATCAGCGAAATGTTGATCAGGAACACCTGCTGTAGAGCGATGAAAAGCTCAGTTATACGAGTGCTGTGACAGCTCGCCTTTGTCTCTGTGCAGTCTTCTCTGTGAGTTTCCGCTCTCTGCAAGTGTGAAAGTGTGTATATCGGTCAGCGTATGTTGCGTTTATGACATTCAGCGTGGAGGACTTCTTTGCTTATTCACAACCCTTTGCACCAGTAAAAAATAAAATCACAGACATCCACCGTTTTGAACAGTGGCATTCCCTTTGAGCGGAGAACCACCCATTATATTGAAAAACACCGTTTACACCACTGAAACACCCAGTTATTGAAAAATCACTTGACTATCTAAAAACACTTATCTGTTGCTACCCTAGTCAGCTCCACAGCTAACGTGGCTCAGCTAAAGCAGAGAGTCATTTCTTATTCAGCTTCATCTTGGGAGACTTTGCCTGCCAGTCTCTGGTCTAGTAAAGTTCTTTCAGAAGCCTCCATGTTGATCCCTCCCTGGAGGGCTATGGCTTATGTTCTTCATGGGTTTAATTTGAAACATGTAAGCTCCAGCCTCCTCGTCTCCAGTGGTTTTATTGCACCTCTCCCTTAGTCAGCCAGAAAAGGCCGGAGTGTGTGTGTGTGTGCGTGTGTCTTCGGACTCAGAGGGTCAGGTTATGTATCTCAGATGTCACAGTTGACGGTGCTGAGGCCCGGAAGAGTGACCCGTCCCTTCCTCCTAAGGTCACTCACGGGGCCTGTGTTGATCCGCTGGATCAGTCTCTTCTCAAACAGGAGGGGATGGTAGGCACCCAGTGTACAGGCAGCATCATAATAATGCTCGTGGTAGTGGCACAGGTCCGTCTGCCTCATGGAGGGAATGTACTCGTACACATGCACCTGCTCGCATAGCGCCATCATCAGGAGAATGCCTGCAACGGCAACAGAGAGAGAGAGACAGAAGTTCAGGTGATCATATTCAAAGATATTTCCTGACTTACTTTAAAAACTTGATACTCACAACTGGATCTTTCTGTTCACATTCAAACAGTTCGACACATTCTCACCTGAAAGCTGCCGAGTACAACCATAGACTGATAGAGTGTGGCCAACTGTGCAGCACACTGTGGGTATAATCCTGCCATTGACCGTGTAATTCACGTGGCATTCTACTCACCTTCAGCTATCTGTTTTGCAAGCGCACCGTTGCTGCATGCGAGGCTTAGTGCCGCCCGAGACGATTGTGATTGGGTTAAAGACATACAACCAAGCTAGAGGTTGTTTTTTTCCCCCCCCTATACCAGAATGAGTGCAGCCAGACTTTTCCTTTATCGCTGATACAGCACTGTGGAGATACGCCTGGATATGATAAGTTAATCTAAATGACTGCTGGCTATAAGGTTGTATTTACCAGACTCACATACCAGAAAAGTATTGATTGATGATTGTTCTCATTTAACTTTCTTACTCATCAACAACAACAAAAAAAGATAGTCCTTTAATGTCACCTTGTGGTTAATGACATTTCTTTGTTTTCATCACCAGATACACTTCAGTTCAAATGTGGAAATGTTATCTTATGTGTAAATGTGAAGTTCGGATGTGCTGATAAAGAGCATGCACGCTCAGCAAAACCGTCCTATAGATAAGGATAAAAATAGAACTGAATCCATAATATATGAATACGACGACAGTGAGTTTGCCTGCCACAGCGTGCTCTGCATAATATCTTTCATACACTGTGACGTGCTGCCAACACGAAGAGAAACCAGTTCCACTGTATGTTTTTGTTTTTCATTCCACCTTTCTTTGAACATCCCTGCCAGTGTCTGTTTATCATTTCTCTCTCAGTATTGTTATTCTGCTCACAACTCTCCTTCTCAATTGTTGCTCTCCAGCATGATCAACATCGCCACGAATACCCAAGCAAAATCCCTCCTACAGAATGTATGAGCGTGTCCTGTGTATTGCTAAAGCCTTTTCTCTATAGCATGTTCGTAAGCCAGTTGGCTCTGTATTGATTTCTTAATAAGATCCAGAAGTGTGACCCTCTAATTTGTCCAATCTAGACCTCACTTTCTCACAATTATACCACACACGGATCAAGTGTAAATGAAATCTCGTCAGACACAATGTGCGTTAGACCAGTTTACAATACATCTCATTAACCTTTAAAATGCAGTCCTACAAAACCAAGGAAAACATGTTTTTCACGTAAAAAATAAATTTCACTTTAGCATAACTGGAGGACCATTTTTATTTCCATTGATTTTACACTGCTTTCCACAATTGCAGATGGAGATAAGCCATCCGAATCAGCACAATGATGCTAAAGTAATGCCCATTGCATAACAAAAAGGTACCCTTACATAATTGTTTGTTACTCATATCACATTTGCCTTCAATGTGTTCAATTAATATGCAAGCAGTGAGTGATGACAAACATCCGCCGCAAATTGTACAAATGTATTTATTCTGACGCAAAAGAATGACGACAGAAGAGAAAGAAAAGACATGACTCAGTCCCTCACAATATCCAGAAAACACGTATATTTCAGACAGCAGCTTTCAGACCTTTTCCCTCTTCTGTGTTAAATGAAGGTCAAACTAACCAGACTACAACACGACTTTGGGGGACCATTTTTAACTCTCAGGCGTCATGTCATCATGTTGACATGGAAGTGCACTAAGGCACGATTTCTGCCCAAACAAACTCCGAGCGGACTTGTACCTCGAGTCTCTCTGCGAGCATGAAACCAAGGTCAACCCATCTCTGATGATTCCAAGAACTCTCCGTTTGAGCTGCTATGTTGTGTTCACACTGTCTGTCTTTCCATCTCTTTCTCAGTTCTACAGGTGTTTCTTGATTCTGTTTCACTGCGATCACTGGTCAGCAGAGAACCGCAACACCTCCATGCCCTCCAAGACCACGGTGATCCATCTGAACCGCAGAGTCTACAGTAACACGGTGGCCTGCACCGCCCAGGTCTCCACTGACGCTCTCAACCAGTGCGGCAGCACCTCGGCCACCAAGCACACAAGCCCGGCCCCCCCCAGTGGGGCACAACCTGCGCCTGAATATTCTCAACGTGACCGGACAGGAAACACAGTCATGATGAAGCAGCAATGACTCAGCTGGACAGCCACACTTAGGGCGTGAACTGCCGTGGAACACCCATTCAAAATGTTACCAGCCGATTGAACGGCTGTCATCAGTGGTTATCACTACCATTCTAATGCTTCAGACGGGTCAACCTGCAGCTTCCGCATCGTCAAAGTAAAAGTTAACGTTGTGAATTCAAAACAACACAACTACTTGCTTGGGTTTGTGAAAAGATTGAGGTTTGGGTTAAAAGAAATACATGAGTTGAGCCATCCATCCACCCCAAACACCACGCAGCCTTTGTCTACTAGAGGTTGTCTTCGTCATCTTGAATTCCTACCTGCAATCAACCATAGATTTCAAAGGCCTTCTGAACATACTAGTAGGTGAATCAGGCCCCTTCGGACCCATATCTATGAGGCTGAGAACGGCAGAGAACGCCCATTCAGTCGGCTGATAACATTCAAAGCAGATGCGTGGAATATGAACTAAAGTATAATGCATTAAAAAAAGTAAATGTATTTTATGTGCAAGCTTATGTTTGTCCTTGAGTTTTTGATATAGACACAAAAGTACTAAATGTCTGAACAACTAGATGGCCAAAAGTATGTGGACACCTGAACATTACACATTATTATACCACTTTTACAGTAAAGCTTTCATCAAGATTTGGCACTACTTCAGCCACAATGTTGGGTTGGGTATTGAGGTTTTGTGATGAGGCCTGGCTCACAGTATTGCTTCCAATTCATCCTAAAAAGGTGTTTGAAGGGTCAAGGTGAGCACCAAATTCTGGAACCCATTTCTTTTTGGGTCTTCTTTGTGCACATTGTAATGTTGAAACTGGCAAAGGATCTTCCCGAAACTGCACATTATTGTCTAAAATATTATTGTATGTTATAGCATTGGGATTCCCCTTCATTTTACAAAATGAGCATTGCACAAAAGAACACAACACAAGGACATCTACTTTTGGCCATATAGAGTACTTAGTCCTTATTTTATGTGTCCTTTCAATATTCATTGTTTGATCAATTCAAAATTGTAATAGTTGGTATTAAGAGGTTTAAAGGATGTACATGTTTATTATGAACTCACCTGTCAATGTGATCGTTTACCGAGCACATTTCCTTCTGATTACACTGGAAGTCATTGCGCTGCTGTAAATGCCAGTCAGAGTTGTGCTTCTTCAATGAGTGTCTTAAGTGGATTGATGTTTTAATCATGTTACTGCCGTCTTTGCCTCCTCTTTACTCCAGCCTTGTTCTCACACAACTTTCAAGCTGTATATGCTTAAAATATTATAATTTTGATCTGCAGGTAGGCGTATTATTTCTTTATGTCTGTGTTCCCGCTTTTGATATAGTTGCTTTGTGTTACTGCATGATTTTGTTGCATGTTTTTTGTACATTAAATTCTAAATTGTTCCGAATGAGGACAATGTCTCGGAGAGACACCGATGTGAACCGTAATCCAATTAAAGAGCTCCACCTTCTCTAGGAGTCACTGGTCAAGTAAAAGCTGTGACAGAGTGTGGAAGCCATGGGAGGTTTCTACTGTGGAGGCGTCGATGGTGATTACTGCTGCAACATGTCAAAGGAAGAGGAGCACATCAAAGGTTCTATGGGATGGCAAATGGCGCATATTTCACCTGGTTTTAATTTCCCATGCTAGGAAGAGAGGCCAGTTTGAGTATGACCAGTTGGAGTAATAGTGTGCCAATAAGGCACCAGAGCACACAGCTGTGTTGTAACACATGTTTACATGTGGATTAGAGAGTCTATCAACAGACAAACAGGAAGCAGCATCAGTGAAGTGGAATACACAAACTGTTGAAATTGAACGGTTGAACGTGTCCACCTGTAGACAGATTTTGTCATCGCAACCGTGCAAGATGCAGTCACGTTACGTTACAGGCGTGTAGTCGAGATGAAAATGAAGGCTGACTTTGAAGACGGGTGTGGCCCGAGCAAGGGCGCCGCAAGAAGGGGGATAGGGAGTGGGGAAGGGGCCGTTGTCCCTGGCCCGATTTGGCATTGCGGCTGGTGTTACCCCATCGCAAGATGGTCTCAAGTTGTTATCGTTTGTTATTCTTTAAATAAATAGTATTGCTGTGCAAGAGAATCATTGCGGTGCTGTATTTTAAGAGAAGGTGGAAGTCCTTGTGAAAATGGTAAGAATACAAACACAAAAAAAACTATATGAAAAATGCCATTTTATAAAAGTGACATGTTGGGCTCTAATCAAATTACCACATTACGGTCAATGGATTTTCCAATCAACAGCTTGAACATGCGGTCTGTCTTTTCTGTGATACTGAAAAAGAGCAGTAGACATCAGTTAAGATTTGGACTTTGACAGCAATGAACTAATGTCAAGAGTGTCAAGAATGACACGTGTACTAACATGTTGCAGTGCATGCCCTCCCTCTTGTAGCTGTATGACTGTATTTCTTTAAAAAAAATAAAAATAATTCACACAGCACCCTCCACGTATAGCATCGGCGTAGGAGTAATTGACGCCCCATGCTGACATGTACTACTTTCCTGAAAAGAAAAATGTAGCTCTTGTTCCTTTGAAGGTTGAGCACACCCAGAGCCCTTTAAAGAGAGAGTCCCGTCAATGAAAGTTCAAAATGCTCGATCGTCACGTCACACTCTTAGTGTGATGTGAAAATGTATCAATATTCAGATTACATAACCATTCTACCATTTCTTCAATTCATGGTGGTTTCATATTCAAACACTGCATTTGCATTTTTTCACAAACGAAGGCCACACCATTGGGGTGATTCATATTTATATAGTTTAGTTTATTTACATCAGGGACCATGTACATGAACACATTATTCTCAACAAGAAGAAGAGGTGTTTTGTCATTTCCATCTGCAGTCCCTGGACAGGTGAAAGGAAACAACACAACATCATGTCCACTACAATTGGACCAGCAACCTAGTGATGCCCATGCAGACATATGCAGACATATGCAGACATATGCGCACGCACGCGCACACGCAGTCATCAAAATGTCAAGCTCACAAAACGGGTGTCTTCAAATCCATTTTTTTATCTCACTGGGAAAATACACAGAAATCTTGGCAGGTTTTCAGATTGACGGATGATTGGGTTTATTTTTATTTTTTTAACTAAAAGGGAAAAGCCTGCAAAACCAGGGAGTGGAGACTCATGGTGCAGGATGAGTTGGTTGTCTCCTTTGAATAGTGTGGTTCTTGTGCTGAAAGAGAGACAGGGACAGAGGAGAAAGGGTCAGACACACCTTTATAGGCTTGGACAGGAACTATAAATATTTAGTATAATCCCTTATATCATATGGCAGTATAATACATGTTTAGCATAACTCCGTATTGCTGTCTTATTTGAAACATACCTTATGTTTTCAATCTCACCAAGGTCAACTCAACACTCCTGACCTGCAGCATCTATGCTCCTCAAGTAGCTTACTAATATACACCAACAAAATTCACTACATAATACAGTAATATAATACATGCTTAATATGACTATGTATATAATGCAGTTGTTTAATACTACTACAATACAAAATTGCTGGCCTATTGTAAACTCACCTTGTGTTTTCAATCTTACATAGTTCCTCCAACTTCGCTCTCCCATATCCACAAATCAATCAGCTGAGCTGCAACATAATATTGACGGGTAATAATCAAGAGTCACAAAGCCTTAAATAATTCAACCCAATGTGACTTCTTGAAGTCTCAAATATGCACTCTGAATTCACACCAGTAGCAGTGCATCACAAACATATCTCTCTTCCTTTTATTATTGTATTATAATGGCTCTTACTGCAAAGTGCATATGCTCATTCCATTACCTACATCCACAACTCTACAATCACATGCCCCAATGTTAAATTTAGCTGATAAAATATAACATTTAATATTCATATTTAAACCCCCCATCCTGCAAAAAAAATCCCATTCAGAAGCCTTTATCCCTCTGATTACACAGCGTGTGATAAAATGGCCTTATTCAAACTGAATTTACAATTCACAGTCTGTTTATTCCATATTTACCGTTATGTTTTGCTCACTTTATCCAGTATGGTTAATTAGCTTAATCTTCTATCAGTTAACATTATCTAAATCTACTAATTTAGTGGTGGAAAATCCACTTACATGCTGTAATGCACATGCAAATGTTCATTTGATTGTGGCGATAACATAAAATATCTTTCTTTAAACGTCTTACCTGTTAAAAGTCCATCACGAACGTTCCATTCCGCTGCATCTCTATGGCGCTGCTAGTATACGCTGCAAACTTCCGGGAACTATTAACAGCAATTACCATTAAAAAAAAAATCGGGTCCGTTGGAGTGAACGGAAATGAACGGACTCTCTCTTTAAAGGGCTCTGAGCACACCTATTTAAGTACAAAAGCATCTGCCAAATGAATGTAGTGTAAAGTAATGAGTGTTAGGAAGACAAAACCTTCCCATTTGCACTCCTTTGTAAGTCAGCCATGTGTGCCATAGCAACAGTTGATAAGCTGTCAATTAAGAAAGGCGGAAATGTCTAACTACATAGCGAGGGGGGATTGTGTTTTATTAAAGGTCATTCACTGCTCACAGCTGGGTAAAGGATAATCTATACAAACAGCATTTACTGAAGCAGAAATAACCAGAAACCTGTCTAATTTGCAGCACGTTTATTCTACCATATAGGTAACACGACAAGAATAGAAACAAAGGGTCCCTGCAAGAAATACACGCCGACATTACAGTTTAATTAAAAAGGACGCAAGCAGTGAGGCCTTAGAATTTAATAGCGTTGTGTTAAATTTAAAGCCCTGCTGCCTTTGATTCAGGCCATCTTATTCAGTGACTGCGTATATTAAACTGCAATCAGAACAGAAAACCAGCCACACTGTGGTTGAGAGCCAGTGCAGTAAAGGAGCAGGACTGGTTTACTGTGTTTGATGAGGGGCTATTTCAGTTCCAACAGATCAAAGTGTGTCTGGTGAAATCGGCTTATGTCATCTATCATTGTTCGATTGTTTTTAGTTCTGTTCCATTTATTCTTTTTTTTTATGTTATATTACTTATGCTTTGCTTAAATGATTTGTGACGAGTAGATTCTGATCTTGATGGTATTTTGTCAACAGCAAATCATTTTTTTTTACGAGGATGTCATTTATGGTGTTTTTCCTCTCAGATATCCACTTTTAGCCTCGAGCAACGCTAACGGTTTTGAGTATCCGAAAAACCAATGGAATTTCCATCAGCCTCAGCTTTTCTTAAAAGCAGCTATGATTCATGTATTCATAGTAACAACACATCAAATGACAACATCAAAGGAGACACTTTTAGTGATGAACCCATAGGAAATTACCCTGTCACTTAAATCTGCAGCTCCCCTCAACTTTATAATGCTTGATAGCTCATTTCAGCCCATCGTTTAGCTGTCTAGCCCACAATTGTACTGTTGTGGTTCACAACCATTAGTCAAAGAGAAATAAAATATAGTGTGCAGGTTTTATCTCTCTTGCTGCAAAAGCAATTCAATAACAGATATGTGAGATTTATAGCTATACTGTGATAAATACAAGATGTTCATTGCGACTAGCTACACTGAAATATAGCTCCAGAATCTGTGTTATGTTGTTTGGTCTTCGGCACCAAATAAAGTGACAACCTATTATTGAGGAATCCACAGCAATGAGGAATCATTCTTGACGAGTACACTCAATATGACACAGAATGTGTCACTCGACACTATACGGATCAACCATAAGAATAATGGTCCGTCGCTTCAGAGGTAAACAAATGCTCCTGGTCAGTGGTGTCGTGGTCGATGGTGAGGTGATTGTACAACGTAGAGGGGTACAGAGGAGAAAGTGGGTATAACCACCATAACATTTTTTGTTTTACATATGGCTGTGAAGGGGGGGGGAAAGCATTTCAAGCGTCTGAAAATGTAAGTGGAAGAGACCAATATTGACATGCTGGAGAGCTTCTAAAATGAGATTACAGTGGACACATCACCGCCAACTCCTGCACGGATGTGCTGCTTTGAAGCGCATCGCAAAGCCCCGCTGCATGCTGATATACTGAGAGTAAAATGTCATAATTTCTTAGAGCGCGCGCGCGCGTGCGCGCGCGCGTGCGTGCGCGCGTGTGTGTGTGTGTGCGTGTGTGTGTGTTTGCATCTGCTCTCGGAGCAGGCAATGAAATTGAAATATAAGCGTACAGGGGAAAGGAACAGACGTACACTGAATGCATATCGGCTTTATTAATGCATGTGTGTACTCACCTATGAAGCCAGACGAGGGAGGATTGGGCTGGATATTCTCCTGAGTGTTGCCCTGAATCACATCCCAGAGTCGCCACACATAGCTTGGGTGAAGGATGTAGAAGGGCTGGCCGGGATGGAGCTTGCGGTGCTCTACGTACGGCCCAAACAGGTTGTAGTCCGGACTGGCATACCACTGATGAAGAAAGAGACGGACACCTCAGTTTAGACCACGGTTTCAGATGGAAAGATGAAATCAATGCGTTAGTCATGAAGTGACAGGTTTTTCAGTTCCCCTCCGTATCCCATCCAACAAGCAAAAACACTCAGTCAATGGAGTGAAGTAAGAGACGTAATATTTCTAGCAGTTAAACTCTTGGACTGGAAGATATTTGCTTATTCATAACTTTGGTTTTTTTAAATGAGAGAGGAGTAGATGGAATTTTAAGATTTTTATACCAAGTAATTGCATTTTCTTTTGTGGAAAGACCATATCGGTCACAACTTATTACACAAAGCAGAGTAGTTTCATCTGTCTTAAAGCATCTCTAGAGGAAATCTTAAGCTATTAAGGTGTTCTTTATGGCGTCTTGCCGACACCTGCCTCCTCAGTTTGTATAAGCACGTCACCACTGCACTGAATCAAAACAAGGCCCGGCAAGCCCAGGTGAGCTGGAACACTATAGTTCGCAGTTCGGTAGGTTCGCAGTGAAAATGACCGAGCCAAAGCAGATGTCAACAAAAACAAGCTGGCAGGGGCCACTCACATCTCCCACAGTATTGAAAGTATCAGACTGGCTCAGTCTGACAGGCAGCATTCTGCCCTGTGCCGTCTGCGGCTGCGAGGGCCAGGCAGGCACATTTTTGACATCAGAAATTGAACAATAAACGGTAAATAATGAATAGCATTTCATATGTATTGCGTATCTAGTCTTCCGACCAATCAAAGCGCTTTACACTACATGTTGGCATTCACCCATTCAAACACATTCATGCATACGATACTGATGATTCGGGCTACCATGCAAGGTGCCCCCTGTCCATCAGGACGAAACTAAATGACACACATTCTTACATTGATAGCACAGCCTTCTGGAGCTACGCAATGGTCAATCACGAAAAACGTAGTGCCCAAACCTCCAGCGCGCACGCGCGCGCACACGCACACGCACACACACACACACACACACACACACACACACACACACACATTTTTCTCTCATATTTCTGATGCACTTCAGATCTTTCCTCACACCAGACGGACAGAGCATACTTTCATCAGAGCTACAAAAACACATTACAAAACACAAACCATGCTAGTTTCTGAACTACAGTCAACATTTTGTAACATCGTGTTTGGACTGCATCGGACACTTTATTGTAAAAACTAAAATGGAGAGTGTTCCTTTTTGCAAATACAAATGATTTAAAACAAATGATAGAGACACACAAAGGATATTAACTCTGCTTATGGGAATACCCCAGTGTAGTTAAATCAAACAATTGTCTTAATGGGATTACTTTGTATTTCCTGTGTCACTGTTTGCTTTGTACGGTTTCCCCCTAGTCTGTTGTTGAGTAACGTGGTTGCTGGTGCTGCAGCTACACGACAATGTGCTGAACACACGCTTGTACTTTTGCTATTTTTTCAAGAGCAGTGACAAACTGATCAACCCTTTTGTCGTCATCCATCCTTGAAATAGCCGTTTCAGTGATGGGCTTCAAAACAATAGCTTGCTACCAGCATTGTATTGAGCGACACGCCAGGGTATTATTAGTGAACGAGACAGGCTGCACATAACGAAGTCGGCTCCTGCAGGGAACTGAAGGTTAAAGCCTGAAAAGTCATCACTGTTCATTTAGAGGGACAAGTGGGTCTATTATTAGCTTGTGAAAAAAAATGAAATAGCAAAAGCAAATGAATAATAGTAAATGAATAGTAAATGAAGGACATAATTAATATTCCAAGATAATACAAATTGGACAAATAATGGAAATTATTCAGAGAGAAAGCTACATGCAGAATGCTAATCGCTTTTGTGTTTTTTAGGATATCTATCAGAAGACTTCAGCACTCGCAGAAGTCTTGGATGCTATTGATTGTGGCAGCAGAACACACCCTGAATAACAACAAGGTAGGATAGAGGGTTTATTGAAGTGGTTCTAAAAGTCATTGGATTGGTAGTACACCGTTTTTTGTGATATGCACAGCACGGGTGACGGATCAAAGGAGTGGGTGCTCTCCTCCCATTCAGGCTCCAAGATAAACTGGCAAAAATGTTGCTCCTTTGCTGACATTGGAGTATTTCCATTTCAATGTCTACCTTCGGGGATGAAATATCTGTGTATAACATTGATTCAGGAGGACATAGAAAAAAAATCAAGACTAGCTGTGCCAAGTGGAAAATGTTGAATTTATCTCTGTAGGGGGAAATGAAAGCAGTTAGAATGATGGTATCTTCAAAGATGAACTATATTTCCATGAAGCTTCCTTTCTTGTATCAGTGCTTCAGTAGTATTAGGAGGTAGTTATGGATTACCTGTGGAATGGGATGAAACCGAGAGTCTGTATGATTAAGCTGTTTATCATTACAGAAGGGAGAGGAGGACTGGCATTGCCAAATATAGAATTATACAACGCTGCTTTTGAAATGGTTAAACTATGCAAACACTGGTCAGGGAGCGGCTCACATCTGGGCTGGATAGAGGTGAGGGAAGTAGCTTACCTCCCCTTTTAGATGTAAGATACTCTGAATCAAACACCATCACAGTCCTCCCTAGAAGGGGATATCAATCCATCACTGCAGCACTCACCAGAGATTTGAAGCAAAGTCCATAAAATGTTGGGCCTGACTCAATAAAAGCAAAGTCATCTATATGGGGGAATCCTGCGATAAAGATCGGGAAGAAAACAGTATGTTTGCCAGAGGGCATGGCACACCAAAAGTTTAGCCACTATTGCTAAGGGAGTGTTCTACTCCTATCAGATCACAAGATTGATATAATCTAATAGATAATGCGGACTTTTGGGAATACCCCCCCCAACTAGGGAGCTGTGTACAGTTTATGGGTTACAATACAAGAGGACAGGATGAACGTGTATTGCAAAGGTTTTTAAAAACGTCCACACAATGGAAATCATCTGCGTTTGATAAAAATGGCAGCAATATTATACAATATATAAAATATCTTGGGTTAACTCTTGTAGGCTTCCTTGATGCAGCCAGGAATATATTAAAGAACTGGAAGAATACGAGCACACCTTGTTATGAGGACTGAATCAAATGTCCATGCTCCCCATGCTTCTGATCCGCTGTTCATGAGAAGCCATGACCGGCCAACAACCCTGCAAATTCTCCCACTACAGATATCTACAGTCGGTCAATTGTACAGATCATTCCCATGTTTCATAAAACTACCGGTTGAGGCAGGCATAGAACTCCACCTAATTGTGTCTCCTTCAAAAATCTATTTTATCCTCCCGTGTCTATACTGCGTCCACCAATCTGCCCTTTGCTACCTCTAATGAGCGTGTTACACTTGGACATCAAGACTTTAAGCTTCACCACAGGCTTGGTCTGTTAAACATCAGAAGCCGGCTCCAACAAATGTACGACATCCATGTGTTGTTACATGACACCTCCCCAGATATCCTCACGCCGACTGAATCGCGACTCTCCCACTAGATTCATTGATGAATGGATACAATGTTTTTAGATCGAGCAGAGGAACTCCCTAATGCCTCAGCTTCTTCTGAATACAAATTCTCTTTTTGTTTGGTAAGCAGCTTACACAGTTCTGCTTCGGATAAAAGCACGCAAAACCACTTGTGCAGAGAATCTTGACCCATATGTCCTTCAACTAAGTGGCCACTTAATTTGTCCACATTAGGCTAATTTTGGCCAAAGCTAAAAACACACGTTCTAGTTATTATATTTTCTTTCTTTTTTTTTATTCTAGTGAAAATATTCCCTTTACTCCCCTGTCCCTCTGCTCCCTGTTTGTATGCCGCCTTCACCCACTTAGCTCACATTTCAAACCAAACAAGTACGATTCCAGCTCTGTGGAAAAGCGCCTTAGCAGAACCATTACACACAAGTGGTGATGTGTCCGATCCCAACAATGATGGTCCAATTTCTAAACTTCCTTAATTAGCAAAAAAATCCGAGAATCATTAGTCGATTTACAACTATGAAGTGGTTATATGTTTTGTGTGATTAACAGGCTCATTGGATGCACAGAAAACATACCTTGTGTAAGTCGACAGTGTAAGGTGCAGGATCCCAGGCCACCAGAGTCACATTCTTGTAGATTGAGCTTGTGTTGAATCGATGCTTAGGATTGTCCAAAATCTGTAAAAGCAAGAAGTCCTGATTTTACGGGCAGTTGTATTGACGCCGGAAGTCTGGTCAACATTGCCAGGCATTTGAAATATCAAGCTTTAGAGCTGCTGGTACCCAGACTGTGTTACCTCTGGACAGAGCCGGGTTAGCTGTTTAACCCAGTATACAGAATCAGAATCAGCTTTATTGGCCATGGATGCGTACGCATAGGCTACATGGAATTTGACTCCGGTTTCCACTTCGCTCTCGATGGAAGTACACAAATTTACAAGAAACAAGAAAAATAGAGCTGAGGAGAACTGCAGAGTAAGTATGTTTATTTTTAAGCCAAGATTAAAATAATGTGTCATAAAAAACCTGAACCATCCTCAAATATATAAATACATACATACATACATACATACATACATACATACATACATACATACATACATACATACATACATACATACCAATTATAGAGTAAGAATGTGCAAATAAGTATTATTGATTGATAATCATTAATATTCTCAAGTGGTGGCTGAGCTGAAATTAATAGAATCCGTGGAAGCACAAAATGCAAACAAGACATCAATAAATCAACATCCACTGCATATGTCAAGAAATAAGGGAAGTCATAAATCATTAATATTTTCAACATCTGTTTTACACGCGTTTCAGCGAGTGACACAGCCCGCTGAGTTATACATCCATCAATAATTCATTATCGTGCATCATGCAAGGCCAGACTCTCCCTCACCTGTGAGTTGATGATGCGGATGGTGGTCTTGTTGCCCACGTCTCGCTCATATCCCTCCGTAGGTGCCGTGTTGAACCGTAAGACTGCATCATGAGTATCTGAAAGAAAAACCGCAGACCACATCACTTGAAGCTGGTAATGAACTGACCTTGCAGCATACATGTTATTGCGCAAGTACACAGGAAATATGAAAACTAAAGCTGGGTATACACGAGTATGACACCAATGTTTTTTTCCTCCTAATATGCTGAAATTTTTTGTTTTTTTCCCCTCACAAAAACCTCTCTCGGACAGCTCTTTATAATCAGGCAATATATATGGTTTTAGGTTTCACACTCTGGAGTTGCTCAGATAAATGCAAACTGGGACAAACCGAGGCAGAAAAACATACGTAAACATCAATTTCAAATCAAGTGTCACATCAGCAAGAGCTCGTCGAGGTCTTTGTTTGGTCACCGCTGAGTTTGGATTTTGCTGCAGAGTCTTTAATTTTGGAAGCAACTTTTAAGAAATAAAGAATAACTACATAGAAAGGCACGATGATGCGCACTGAAACAAGAACACGGTTGTTTGCATATGAATGACTTCCCACTCGTACCATTTACACACACACACACACACACACACACACACACACACACACACACACACACACACACACACACACACACACACACACACACACACACACACACACACACACAATCTTTTTGTAGTGAAGTCACAATGACGACACGCTCACTGCAAATCATGATGTGACCGTTAACGATCGTCAGGCTTACAGACATAACCAAAGTGCTCTCTAGTGGTTGGCTCCTGAAACTGATGAACCACCATAAATACAAAGAAAACATTACAGTCTCACCACTAATTCTGTCCACATTTTGGTATGTTTTGTACATATAGTGTCCCTCACAGTTCACACGCACCAACATGAAATCCTCAGCTTGATGGATGGTCGTAGTAATAATTAGAAACCTGTAACGTCTGCCTGTCTGTGGATCGAACCATCAGTCCCACGGGTGCTTCTCGTGTGTTGATCTGACACCAGAATGGATGATCCTGCAGCTTTTGATCTGATACTCCTTCATCACTGCAGCCAGTTGACTGTTACACCACCGATTGGCATTCACAACACGACCTATTGCAAACACTCAAAACGGGCACACTAGCTCGACATTGAGTTTGCCCTCCTGCTCCAATACAATACTGTAAACATGTCGGTTTCTTATGATGGATTTTCAAGAATGTTTTCTTAAAGCAGGGATCGTTCTTGGTCCAATCAACTGAGGTTAATTTGACTTGTATAAGGAAACTCACATCATCAATATTTCACCCAATATTCAGACTAAAGAATATTTTGTGAAAAAGAAAAAAAATGCACCAAATTATAGTTTTTCTTTATATTTCATCAATGTATCGTTACATTTATGATTTATTATTTTTTACAACTATGCATCTATGTCATGTAATTATTATTTTTTTAATTACTATTTCTAGTTTGTATTGTTCCAGGGTATTTCGTTTTTCATGTTTTGATGCACTGACTAGTATTGACTGTCTGAAGACAAGTTTTACATGTTTTACATTCATGTTTGCCATCATTTTATCAGTGACGTATTTCTTTAAATGCATGTTGAGAACTTTGAAATGAACTTAAACCAATGAATTGTACTACATAAATAAATGTGCCTTTGCCTGATGTACACACTCATTGGTATTTATTGCATACATATACAGTACATATACTGTGTTATAGTACTGCTACAGAATAAAATAATGGGGTTCAAGCAAGCCTACTCATAAATACTAATAGAAAGGCCTATATACCGTTAGTCTCTTCATGGTGAGAAACCCACCAGGACTGCTTGAGTGACATCAATTATGGAACATGCCTCAGGGCAGCCGTTCCAGCTTGTCGAAATGTGTTCATGAAAAATCATTTCTATGGATATTTTTTTCACATAGCCAGTGATTGTCAATCTAATCATACTATGGCCCCTTAAAATGAAGCGATGCCTTTCTCGTGACCTTTGTTACAGGCGGCAGAGTGGTGAGCAGTCTAATCCAAAAATAATTTGATTTCTTCGCGGAGGAGCCCTCGAGGTTTCTAACTGTCAAGTACTTCCGGAGAAATTCAAAAACCACTCAAATATCAAAAGTAAAAAATACCAATGTTCTGTATTGCACTCAAATGTTACGTGACTCCCAGGTACCACTTATACATATTATGCAACATGAACACGTTTTCCTCACCATTTCCCACTTGTTCATTGGATTAACCTTAACCAGACCAGGATCGATATTCAACCCTCACCTCGTTTCCCCCTATTATCGTCTTTCTATTTCCGTGACTGCAATGTCTCATGGGTGAAACCCACTTCACATTTATTTTCTACAATATTTGTTTTTTTTAAAGAATAGAGGGATTTTAATGGGAGCAGTTGGTCTTAAAAACACTCCAGTTTATTAGGTTTATCCGTACAATCCAATTCATGGTCTCAAGAGGGCACTGCGCCCGTCTTAAAGTATTCATAACAACCAGGTGTTTCTATATTTCTGGTGACTGTGTATACTGCATTACAGACAGAACAACATGTTAAAAGCTGAGAGTTGTTCATATTAATGGATAAATGCAAAACGTGGCTTTCTTCAACTGTAACCAGACAAACGGGTCCGTCCACTGGTCTGGTTCAGGTTTATAGTACGTGTTGTGCTTTCGACATCATCAGGAACTGCCATAAAGTATGTGAAGCTGGCGAGACGTACAGTGATTAAACTACAGTATCACAAGACCATTAATCATACTCCGCCATAGAGAGTTTGATTCATTTAAAGCTTAAGAGTACATTTGTCAGTGTCTGAGTCAACAGAGGAGCAGTAGTGTAATCAAGTTTAATTTCAGTTGGTTCATGTCTGACATGTTATTTTCCTCTTCCCACATGACATTTTACAATGTCGGCTTTCAACTTTATACAACTGCCCCGTGGTAGCTGCAGTTTAGTTACTTCAAAGTTGGCTGTCTTTGTCGGTCTAAAAGTGTGGATGCAAACTTCCATGTTGGCAAATTAAACCAGGGAGAGAATATGTTGGGTGTTCGGAGTATGTTGGAAGAGTTTTACCCATCTCCGTGCTTGGACACACATCTTCACACAATATGGAAACGTTCTTGTTATTGAATGAATGCTTTTGTCGCCGTTTTGCAGCAAAAACTTAAACAAAGAGGGACGGTAGGCTGAGGCTTCAGCAGCTCAGACTGAGGGGATTTACTCATCAATACCAAAAACTATGATCTCAAAAATTACCAGTGAGTTTAGTCAAAACTATTCATCAAAAACTTTTAAACTTCACAAAAATAAATACTTTCACTGAATAATGCTGTACGTGGTCCCGTTATTTTCTCCATCCCTCGTGTTCTGGGGATGCAGTTGATCCTGTACACCACATGATGGCAGTCACATCAAACACAAACCACACTAAACCAAAGCCTCAGTTACAAAGCTCTCACAGGGTGAACTCTGTGCTGCAGCCACTGGGAAAAAAAACAATAATCTAAATGTCAGTCTGCCGGCAAATGGCACAGACAAAGACTATGATTGCCACGTTCATCTTTCGGCTATTTGTCACAATTCACAGATGCAAAAATATGTAGGTTTTGATGCAGTGCAGCCTTTTGGGACGGACAGCAGGGTGAGACGAAGCAGACAGAAGGGGATCAATTCTGTTTGATTTTCTGTTAAAGCTGAGCCTGAGAATTGATGTAACAAAGTCAAGCTTTTCCAACACTGTTCAATAATTAATCAGCTCCAGAACATTGATCTCATTCGTCAAGTCATTTGGTCCCGACAAGCAAAATCTCTTTTCTTAAGAACTGAATACCATGATGACACACTGAACCAATACCCTGAAATAAAGATTTATGCGTTTGCCCTCAGAGAATAAACAGTCATAAATTACATTTCTTTATTTGATGACTTTCCGATAATCTCATAACGACTCTCTGGGGGCGTATTTGAGGCTTCAAATTGAATATTACAAGGTATGCATGTTCAAAATGGAGGAAACAAAGATGCAGGTGTGGTGCAGAAAAGACCACTTCCACTTCCTTTGGTTAGCAGCATGGGCATATGGGTCACATTATTGGATATAAACCAACAACCAACATGGAGGGATGATGATACATCAACAGAGATTAAGAAGCACCTGCAGAGTTTAAGTCCACGGCCTGCTGCCCAAAACTGAAGACTCTCTTTTCTTTGCTTCTAAAAATAAGGAACACCACTCAGTCAAATGTTCTTCTTCCTCCAGCACTAAAAGAGAAACCTGAAACATCAAAGACACCCCCATATCCATCAATAAGCCAAACAATCATTTAGAGGCGTACTTGAATGCATTTTAGAGTCCGTAGATCACAACTATGCAGAAAAGCTGAACTTGTAATCTTCAGATTTGTTTAGTAACGGAAACGTTTTTCGTTCAACGAGTGAAGGCAACAGTGTACAAAGACTGCAGCGCTGACACAGCACCACGAGCTAATCCTACTGCGACCACAGGGTCAAGTGCAGATGCAGGTTTGCATCACTGACACTGCATCGGCTTCTCTTTTTGGGACAGTGCTATCAGGGGCAGCTAGTGTCTATAGAACGCTGTCAGTATACAGACGTATTATGTAAATATATAGGCATAAAGCCCAAAGCTCTTAATATTAAAGCTTTTGCTTGCTTTGAGCAGATGAATTCACAAGAAAATGCAAGGAAGCTATACGTGATGTGAAGGAGCCTGATTGGTTAGCAGAGGGGGGGCTCTGCTTTTTTTGTCGAGTGAGCCATCTGTCACTGAGTTCACACTCTCCCCACTTACCAAATAGCTGCCAAAGCCTCTAAACCGAGAGCACACACACACACACACACACACACACACACACACACACACACACACACACACACACACACACACACACACACACACACACACACACACACACACACACACACACACACACACACACACACACACACACACACACACACACACACTCAAGCACAACGACATATACCCGACTAGGCACACGCTCGAGCCTGTTCATGATCAGCTTGACAAGTTAATCAGTAAATGTCATGCAACAAAATGGAAAGAAAAAATTGTTGCAGGATTATATAGGTCCAGGTTGACCTTTAAAGTTCAGCATCTTATTCATCATGTTTGTATGTATAATGCTGGATTCATCGACGAGCCACAGTTAACATCTTAACGTAGGATCTCAGTAATCTTGTCATACCTGTACTATTCAGGTAGCGCTATTCTACACCGACGCACTGATACACTGACCACTGTCATGGTTCTGCCCATGACAGTGGACCTCAAATATGAATTCTATGAAATATTCTGTGAATTTTGCTGGTGTGATGATATTGGATCTTTATTTTCATGACCACTTGAGCTTTCTTTCATTTCATGAACGGGCCAAAACGACCACACACAAGAAATATCCAAATCTCATGCCATGAAAGTTACCTAAATTCCAGCGTGTACTTGAGGTTGAGCCCTTTGTGTTTAAGGCAATCTGAGCTTTTTATTACATTACAGTCATTTAGAAGACACTTTTATCCAAAGCAACTTACAATTCAGATTCTATCACACTGTAGGCACAGCAACGGGAGCAATTTTTGAGGTTAAGTGTCTTGCTCAAGGACACGTCGCCATGCGACTAGCAGAGCCGGAGCTCGATCCGCCGATCCTCTGATTGAAGGACAGCCCAGCTCTCTATTTAGCCACGGCCGCTAAGTCGCCCCCTTATATATAGTGATATATCAAATGTGGTAAAACTTGCCTGCCTTAAAGGAGATTAACCTTGTAAATCTTGTATATTTCAGTGACTACATGGCGTTTCCTCTCGTGATATCAGTCAATTTTATATGCAAATTTTGTGCAAACTCGAACCAAATTTAGTGTTGTTAGCGGTCCACTGATCTGATTGTATTTTCCATCCCTCTAGTAGAGCGGAAACGTCAGTGGCCTTTCATGTGCATCATGTATGTAGTGATTAATTCGCTATGCCTTTTTCCATTGCACGTTGTGCCATTTGGATTTTATCGATTGACTAACTTTTACATCTCAGCAAGCATCAAAAACTTTCTATTTCTAATTTCTGGCATTTCCACTCATGTGAAATGATAATGCACATAAAAGCAGGTGGATGGAAATTAATTTACATTTGTGACAGGAACACATATTTTAGTAAAGGCTTAACAAATACCAGAATCATCAGTATGCTGCCGTTTGTTCTGTCCAGCACTTTCAGGGTTTAATGTGGGCTGTGATGACATCGCAGCCTCTTGGTAAAGTACTTTTCCAGTGGTCTGACCACAAACACCATAATTAATAATCCTGGTCTTTCAGCTTGTATCTTTTGTAGCAGTGTGTCATACCTTATTCAATCGACATTTTAGCACTGATGTAAAAACAGTTTTCTTTTTTTTTTTACACACCTTGCTTTCACGAATATAATATAAAGTGTCTTTTTCTACAAAACCCTTTTTCCTCATTTAACAAAAGAGGCCCTGTGGCCCCTTGTTGCCTATGTTCACAATCTGTTTTTTCTCTCCACTCACCGATCTCTTTGCCCAGTCCTGAGCGCAGGATGGAACCAGACGAGGTGACCACGGCACAGGTCTTGAAGCCGCTCTGGTCCTGCCCTCTGGGAAGTCGCTCCAGGGGGCGAGACGGCACGAGACGAGCCCAACCGAGTGAGGAAAAGGGCTGCTCGGACCCATCCACTGTCCTGAGCCGGGCATGGGCTTTCATTTGACACAGCAGCTCCTTGGCACTCTGGGCGGCCCTGCGATGCCCTGTGTAGGAAACATGGTGTTTGTTGCCACTGACGTAGTCCTTCATGGCGCGCTGCAGTCGAGGACTCAGCATGTTGGCGGACATACGACCCCGCCACAACCGCTGCACTATAGATATGGACTTGGAGAAGTAATATTCCTCCAGATCAGAGGAGTCACCACCGACCCTCCTGCCCGTTATAGCCCTCATTCTGTTTCCTAGTTCTTCTTCATCGTCCCTCTCATTTTCTTCTTCCTCCCCACCTTGGTAGCGTGTGGCGCTGATGTGGTTCTGGTATTGGGAAGTTCTCTCACGACTCTGGACTGATGGGTCTGAGTGAGAACCCACATTTTCCGTACCAAAGGAGGACCAGGCAGCCAGGCTCTGTGGGTCTAGGTAGTCCTGGTGGCTGGTCTCCTGGCTACCGTAAACGGCGTAGGGAGCACTGTTGGGGCTGTGGCTCGCATCCAGGCTGAGCTCTGGAGTCGTGGGGCTGACAGAGGGCTCCGGCTCTGGCTCATCTCTGGGGTAGGTTGTAGTTAGTGTGGAAGCCAGTTCAGGCCGTGAGCCCAGGTTGGCATGCTGTTGGTGGGAGGCCTGTATAGAGGTGAGGCGCCGGGTGTCTGGGTGCTGGGAGAGTAAAGAGCCTACAGACGCCAGCGGCTCATTCACACGAGCGTCCAGGAAGTAAGAGAGGAGGGCGAGGAAGAGGAGAACCCAGGCCAGCATTCCCACCAGCACTAGCCTCCGCCACTGCCTCATACTGGACTTCATTACTGCTCACTCACATACACGCCTGTTCAGCCGGCCCACCAACAACAAAGCCCCACGGCCAAGACTTACAGCTGGAGGGCCTGTAAAAGAAGAAGAAAGATCAGAATGAAACTGCTCAGGGTAGAATATGGACTAGTAGAGTAGAAGTTTGAGACACTCACGTCAACTGATGCTTCTATTTCTTCATTAACCATGTGTCCTCCAGGATTTGACAGGACCCTAAGGAGAGGAGAGGTCAAAGTTATTAGTCAAGAGTGAACATGAAGAAAAAAAAATAAAAATCCTGCTGGCCAGAACTTGGCTGCTTTCCACTCTCAACACAAAAATGAGATTATTTAGGACCATCTATTAACTGGAATCAAGTTACAGCTTTCTTAATTAAATTAAATAAACTCTGCTGACATCAAACTTCACAGCCAAAGAGATGAGGCAAAGAACAGAGGGAGCCTCTATTGCTGGGACCAAACAAGGCTCTGATTAACATCCTTAAACGTCAGAGCAAACAGGACACAGACCATGAGTGGAAGGGAGGGGTCGTCACACTCGCTCGTATAAGATCACTGTTAAAACAATCACTTAATTACTCATGTATAACTAATTGCTCTGTGATGTTTGCTCTGTGATGTTTGCTCTGTGACGTTTGCTCTGTGATGTTACACCAGCGCAAAAACGTTCTGAGGCTTAACAAGCTTTATGTGATGTTTCATAAAAAAAACAAAATTATAAAAAAAAAATGTAGTGCTGGGCAAGTTAACGCGTTATTATCGCGTTAACGCATTAATTAATTAATGCCGACAATTATTTTATGGCACGTTAACGCAGTTTTATTTGCATTATTAAGCGGACATTTTTAACACAAGTACCGCTGGCAGCGAGCGGTGAACAGCTGTGTTTGTGTGGCTTCTCTTCTGTCTCTTCCCGTTTCCTTCACCTACATTCCCCTGGGTCCTAAGTCCCTCCCTGTACCAACGTACATTTATAACAAATACCACACATATTACACGGTACTCAGCATTGCATATGTGTCTGACCAAAATACCAAAAAATAAATGATTCATTAAAATTATTTTTTTAGAGTTTTTTAATTTTTTTTGTTTGGAATATGTATAATAAGCATATCATTTAGTTATCACTACTGAGAATTTAACAAAACACAAAAAACATGACGTAGATAGGTTTGCAGTTTTCAAGGTGTATATTTCATATTGCATCTCTTTCACACATTTTAAGATTGTGAACACCGGCTGAATATCTATTATCAGAATCATTATAATTGTATTTTAACTGCTACTGTGTAAAGGGAATACTGCTGTTAAAAAGAACCTTATTTGTTTAAAGTGTTTGCAAACCAAATGTTATTGCACTTTTGTTCATATAGCAGTACTTTTGTACAAAAAAATGTTAATCGTTGCCCAGCACTAAAAATATTATGTTATGAATCTGAAAAAAACAACGTTTTTTTTTTTTTCTTACTTTAGGGATAAACAAACCCACAATTGATCAAGGAATTGCCGTTTTAAAACAGATATGAATGGTCCAATTAAAAAAAGATATACATCTAGAGGGAGGGGATTCCCATTATCTATCATCATTAGAACAACCACTGTTCCGGTGCTCCACTGAAATGCACTTTGGTTTTTGACATTTTACTTCAAAATATCCAACATGATACCGTTGCTTATTTAAATTGCTGTACAAAAACCCCCACAAATCATTAAAAAAAGAATCATTATCAGACTGACTTACTCCAATACTCTGGTGTGCAACACGTTAGGTTCACTGATGGCTTACAAAGTGAAATACACAGCAATGAAGGTAAATAAATGAAGCATTACATTTCCTCACATCAGAGGAACTACAATCCTCTCAACCACACGTAATGATGAGTTTTTGTCTCTTAATGTGGGAGCGTTTCTCTCTCTCGAGAGCGAGTGGCAGGAGGGGAAAAAAAAGCTGTTAAGCCTCCTCTAGTCCTAATTACTGTACAGCTTCCTGTCTCTGTAGCTGCCGGGTCCTGCAGAGCGCTGCACAAGCGACCTGCGGTCCCCCCTCCCTCCTCCACCCACCCAGACATCCAGGCCTCCCGCCCCGCAGACACAGAGGAGGCCAAAGCTCATCCACTGACCCTGGTCAAGCAGGGCGAAAACACCAGGGAGCAACTGGGCCAGAGGGTGAAGAGACAGTATGGGAGAAAGAAAATAACGCTGATGCAATTACTCCGACAAAACACACACACACACATCTGCACAAACACACACACACACAATCTAAATACTTTCTGAAACCTTGCAGCATGTTCTGCCTGAGGCTTTAAAGCCATTGACAGGTGGGCTAGGAGTCAGACAGTAATCCCCTGTGTAGCAGTTTCAACATGTCTACCTGGCTGGGGTCAAATGTTACACAGTGGAAAATATGCCATTTAACAACTGGAAATGACAACAGCAACAAACAAAAACAAAAAGAGAAGAGAACAAGCAGGAAATCGCACAGCTGCCAAATGACAATGTTGTCAACAAAGAGCACAAGCCTACTGTGGAAATGTGCATTTGTGTTCCTTTAGGCATGCCGTGCATGCATGTGGGTGCGCAGCTAGTTTGCCTCACCTGGCAGCAATCAGGATGGGTGCTTCAGAAACTGCGGTGAAACAACATAAATGGGTGGCACAGATGGAGAGGCGGGGGTGGAGGACAGAGCCAGTCTTGTGAGGGCTACACAAAGAAACAGTACAAAACGGGAAACATGGAAATGAGCCACTGGCAGCAAAGGACGACTAAATTACTTTTAGTTAGCAGGAGACGGCGATGAACAAAGGAGCCTGATGGAATATACAGCACAGATCTCGGGGAGAGCAAAACCAAGATCCAATGTGGAAATATGTTGGAGGAACAGAGGGGAAGCCTGTGCGTTTGGGGATGAGGAGATCGGTCAAGTGTTTGCGGGTCATTTGCCCTCAGGAGGATAATTATGTGGCGGCATGAGAGGAAGAAAGAGAAAAAATGAGCGGATGAATGTTGAACAGAGGAAGCATGTTCTGTAGGGTCGAATCATCCCATCACAACTATATCTTCAACTCTCCAAAACACAAAGACAATCAGTACACGACAATATATCACAGAGAAAAGAAGTGAATCCTCACATTTGAAAAGCCGTAACTAGACCATGTTTAGCTTTTCAGGTTCACTTATTGCTTCAACAATGACAGAAGCAATAAATCGTCTGCTAAATTGTTAAAATAGTCAATTAAAAACTTTTGTACGGATTATGTGATTGTCAGAAAAATTGTTCAAAATGACCAATATATAAATATTCAGTTTTATCACATCTCCAAAAGCATGAGAAAATTGACACCGCTCTCATGAAGCTAGAGCTGGTTAGCTTAGCTTAGCATGAAGACTGAAAACAGAGGGGAACAGCTAGCCTGGTGTAAAAAAAAAAAGAAGAAAAAGCTCACTAATTAACACATATCTCAAATCAGTAAGTGTGAAACTAACATGTTGTGGTTTTACAGCAGGTTATGCGCCGGAAGACTTCTTGGCTGGGAGTCTCCGTTGGTTGCCTGGCAACCCAACAGTGATGAAAAGACGATGGGGAGTAACTGCTCCATTTTAAATTCAATACATTCCCCAAAAAAATAACTATACCAGTGACCTGCTCCGTTTACGCCTCATTAGCCAATAAGTAAAACAAAGTGGCTGCTATTCCAGGTCTAAAACAAGCTGCCTCCACCCACTTCACCGTCACAGTGGAGGACTGCGTCTATACAGGGTTTGTACAGCCGTTTAAAAAGGAAGTTCTCTGGAGCGACTTTACACGTGCTGGACGTCTGCCTCAAAATTAAATTGTGTCCTGCAGGGCTTTGTCACCTTGCATGACAAACTTAACTGTGACATCTTCTCAACTGTCGGATAAAAACAGGGCATCAATGGTGACACACAGGCTGAATCCAAATGTCCGAAACTGCAGACTTGTGGACTTGAGACTACGAGTGCCTTGGGCGGCACAGATCCACAATTCATCAGGTTTTGCAAAGGGCCTCAGGCAGGTTTCCACACAGTCCGAATGTCCTTCACCAGACTTTGCTTCGGAGATTACCCATAGTTCATAGCAATATGGATGTGATGTGAGAAAATGATAATGTAGCATTTCTTTTTACAGTACATTCATTGATGGAGTGAAGTTTGACATTGCACATACACAACATTCATAAGATAATTAACTTGCATTTTTACTTTTAGACAGACAATTTGGGTTTTACGGCCGTCGGTTCAGAGCTTGATGTGAATATAATATTGGCAAAGCCTACATGAGAGAAAATTATTTTTCTGTTATACGGGTCCAAAACCCCATAAACAATCAGTTAATAAAAGACTTTAAAATGAGGGAGAGGGTCAGAAAAATGTCAACTAATCACCATTGAAATGATTGAGGTCCTGCTCAGACTAAACGTGACGACAGAGAACATGTCCCAGGATGTACAACTGAAGTATGCGAGGGTTTAGTCCCTCAAAGACTTAACTTTGTCTGTGAGTGTGTTGTAATTTGGCTGCGGTGCTTTCTTTACTAACTGACACTACAGTATGATTTCTCGCAACACTATGTGCGACTGACAATCTGTAGTAAAGATTACTTTTTTGTCTCCGAAAAAGATACTGAGCATCATGGTGAAAGTTGAAATGATCAGCCAAGATAGAGAAGAAAAAAATAGTTTGTTTAGATGTTCCTGTTTAACTGTAATTGGATATAATTTTGACCTGTAATGTATGGACTTCTCTTATTTTCTCTAAATCTCCATTTATTCTACCCTCACGGTTATAAACATAGTGGACAAAATATTTGAAACACCTCTCAGTATAATGCAATACAATAGCACCACAAACTACATCCTCCAAAAGGACAAAGTCAAACAAACACCTCTCAAAAACGACAGGAACGTTCATGATAAACTCTATTCAATATTATCAGGAAGCATCTGAGAGCACAAAGCTAGACGTGTTAGTTTCACTTCATGGTATTATTTGATCGTGTTATACTTTGCAGATTTGTAGACGACTACAAGAATAGCAATCACATGATGAAATAAATGTTTCATCATGTGACTCTCCACCAGTATGATGGCAGTGCTTTCAAGACTGAATCCTAAACAAAAACATGGCTGGTCCTTCTTGCTTGTTCACTTTAAAAAGGTAAATTGTCATATATGATGTAGATACTCTTCAGTCAGTTACTACATCATCAAACTGAGCATTGACAAGCGCCACACCTGCAACACGTCAGGCAGTATAATTAACTTTCTGAGCTACAACAACTGACAAAAAACAGATAAAGATATTGATCTGCAACAATTTTGATAACCAAGTCATCACGTCAGTCCTACTTGCTAAATGCTTCAGTATGTTCACAGCTAGTTGCTATTGTGTCTGTGGTTTTGGTGCTGAGCAGGAAGTTCAACAAAGTTCAACAAAGCAATGTAAACAGCAGCCTGCTAGAAACTAAGGCTGATGAGAGTGAATCAACTAAAACGAATAAATCAGATTTCTTTGGTTCGGTGTATCTGACGTTAGGTTTGTGGCCGTTTTAAGAGTGGTCATTATTAGACTTCCTGTTTGAAGGCGGAATCTTTGTTTTTCACATTATCCATTTAAGGAGTTCTTGTTTTAAACGTTTAACCTGTAATTTCATCTATAGAGTTCAGGCAGTTATATAATATTACATGCCTCCATGTCTGTCTCGTCAGTCTGCATTAAACAACAGCAGGCTGATCAATTTCTTTCGATATTTATTGCTTTAAATTAGTGTTGATTTCATCGACGAAAAATATTTGTTGACAACCTTTTTATGGCAAAAATGAGACTAAAATTAAATAAAGAGAAACCATTGAAAACTAAAAACAGTATTAAAAAAATGACGTACTGTGAAAGACTGTCAAATGGACAAATGAACTTATTCAACAACCTGCAGGCATCTGTTGAATCTGTAGATCAGTGAAACATTATTGTCCGTCGCCCAAAAATATCTCTTGTACAGGAATTGGTTTAGCTGACTGAACAGTAGAATTACATTAATAAGAATCATATTGCGTTCCATCTATGGATTAAATTAATTTTCAATCCACCAATGTTGACCGTCTAAAAGTTCCGACATGTTTGCTAAAGAAATATCAATGCGTCATCTGACGTTTCAGCCTCTCCTCTCGAGCTAAACTCAGACAATGAACTGTATTTTAGTGAACAAGTGAGTGAATCCAGCTTCTGAAGGATTTGCTCTGCAGTGAAGAGAAGAGGTGTGATAGTGCGAGGTGAGCAGGAACGACGCAGAGAGCACTTCTCATCAAACAGTCCAGAGCTTTGAAATCCTGACTAGATTTACTGAGAAGAGGCAGTAAACAGTGCCAACAACAATGACCAGTGCAACTATGGTAACAGTCCACAACAAAGATGGCAACAGCTGAAATCCCTCAAAATGCTTGGTTGACGTAAAGAAAATGTAAACTGTGTGACAAAAATGTTGACTTAAATGTAATTTAACAAAAATCAAATAACTCTAATCTGACTTAAACTAAATCAAAATGCCAAAATGAACACCGCTTGAAACTAAAAGTACTTGATGAATATGATACAACAACTCTGCATCTTTTGCGGGCAGCCAAATACAGCAAAAAGCACAATAGAACCAGAAGAGTAGAGACTATATTTATAGATATATTTGTTGTTTTATGTAACCACATTCCTACAGCATGCCCTGCTGCCGCCTGCTGTAATATTCTCAATGTGTCTACAGTCCAGGCATCGCCAGAGGTGACTGAACTGAACTCCACCACTTGACTGCCAGTGAGGTACTCGCACAGCCCTTGAGGGAATACAGCATCTCACTGAAAATAATTCAGTCCACCACCTACTACGTATACACGCGGCTGAGGAACCATGGTGGAGATGTTATGAATGCTTTAATCATAGCCAAGCAGCAGCAGCAGCAGCAGTTTCTGTAGGTTGTGACCGTGGCACAAGCCACATTAAGTATACAATACAAAAGGAAATGCGAGGTTGGTTCACAGGAACATGTTCTTAATGCTTCCCTGTGATTAAGCACAGAATACAAGTTCATTCACAATGAGTGGATTGGGTCTGATTAGTCTAATAAAAAATAATCAGTGGCATTTAACACGTCATGAGACTAGAGGAAACAATACAACAGTTTTACAAAAGAAGGCAGGGGATGACTTGAGGTATTCAGCTCTACAAAAGAACACGCTGTTCTCTATTGTGCACGCCGCACGGCAACAGAACACAAGTGTGCACGTTCTCTCAGATAAAACACTGACCAAAGGACTTGTTCCTCATAAAATATTAAACACAAGAGTGGAGTTGTTCACCATGAAAAAAAAAAAAAAAAAAAAAAGACGTTTTACTTTAATGTTCACCTTGCAGCAGTTCAAGCAGCTACAGACTAATACATCACTGTAGGGGTTAAATTAAGGCAACCGAACGAGGTCCAACAACCATTTGTGGTCAGACAGACAAACAGAAACATGAACTGTGTGATCAGGAGATATTTTGAATTTCTGAATTAATTTAGCCTGAAATTCCAGGAAAAGTCTCCCTGGATTATGTGAACAGACAGTCAAGAGAAAAATGCAAATAGAGTATGAAGCACATATTTTCCAGTAATGTATTACATTAGGGAGACGCATTTAGAAACAGAATGTAGTATAAAATAGAGGTAGATGCTCGGTGTATCTTCACTACTGGGGCCCAGAGTTGTTGATGAATTTGAAGGTTTTTTTGGTTACCACAACTAAAAATCGTACTGTAGAACCCAAGGCCACGTTCATACCGGCAGTGTGTTGCATCCCTCTCACTTTATTTTATTTTTAACCACTCCGTCTGAGCAGCAGGGGTGCCAACACTTGGGGCTCTGGCAAAGTTCAACCTGGCTCAACTGCTGCTGCAACACAACGGGATGCCATCCGCCATACGCTGGTCAATCCAATCAATGCAAACACAAGCTCCTGATGACTCTGTAACGTAAATGTCGTATTTCTACAGTTTACCTCAGAGTCACGCAACACATGCACACAACAACGAAGTAGTTAACTTCCCAAACAGTGCGTTTCAAAGCATTGCTTTTACATTTCACACTTCTGACATTTGACAGATTCTACTTTGAATAAGTAAATCCCAGGTTTAACTTTGCGGAGTTTGAATACATGTTCAATCAGGGAGGCTGTATAGCTTGTTTGCAGAGAAAGAAATCATGATTTAATCCCTCGGCACGAGGGCAAGGTGTTAACTTGTGAAGCAGTTATTAAGTGTTTAATCTCACCATTTCAATATGTATGAGGTCGAGACCACACCGATGTAAATTAACCATCTGATCAACACCCAGTTCTTACACACTTGAGTTTGACTTGGAGCGAGGCATAGTTCTATAAGCCCTGCATCAGATCAAATAAATTGCTGCCTGCAATCTAATCCTAGAAATCATTTTTCACAAATGGAATTCCAGTTACAAAACGGTCATTAACGCAGAGGCACTTATACAGGTATCGATCTTGTACCATTTCTAGGGGCTGCCGTAATATGAACCGTCCAAACTCGGCCAATACGAGGCATAATATTTCATTGTATCGCGCACACCGCTGTGCTTTCTCAAGTCATGTGGAGATGAAAAGGAGTACGGTTGCAGATCAGGCAAAAAAAAGATAAAAACACTGCAGACACCTGAAAAGACTGACAGCAGAAGACTTGAACTAAAATTAGAACATTTAGCGACAAAGAAGAGTCTCTCTCTCTCTCTCTCCTGCTTTAGCCTCAGGAGGCAAGGAGGTTATTACCGAGTAGGACATCAGACTTAGCCCTGTGTAATTATACTGCCAGCGTCCGAGCTCTCCGAAGGGTCCGCTGCACTTCATCACATCTTGAAACCCCAAAGTGCAGCTGTTAATAATAGCCTGCAGACTGAATGGCTACATAAGCCTATATAAATGAGTACCTGGAAACAGGACGACGCCGAAGCTAAGGCGCTGTCTTGCTTTGTAAAACAATCAGGTAGAACCGTTTCATCCAACTTTCTGTGTTTCACTTGTGTGTGTGTGTGTGTGTGTGTGTGTGTGTGTGTGTGTGTGTGTGTGTGTGTGTGTGTGTGTGTGTGTGTGTGTGTGTGTGTGTGTGTGTGTGTGTGTGTGTGTGTGTGTGTGTGTGTGTGTGTGCCATCGATGCTAATTCTGTAGCATAGTTTCCAGGCCCAAAGCAGAGGGAGAACAAGACAGGGCTGATGATATCTACAGTGTCTTTGTTGACATATGCAGTCCTCGTTTTCTCTTTGGAACAAAGAATGATCACTTTTCACTTTCAAGGCAAAAGCTCAAATTCTAGGGGTTAAACTCTCCTTCTGCATCTTGCCGAGCCCTAATCCTGCCGCTGCTCCAGCATGATGACATAATGAAAGGCTTCCTCCTCCCTTCACTTCCACTGCTCACCTTCTTTCCTTCCCCCACATCTGCCTTATTTTATGACCTACATTTAACTGTGGCGCTGTGCATGCAGATGCAAGCGCAAGCCCAGCTCCACTGACTCGACTGTGTCTATGTGCGTTTGCTCTAAAGTCAGTCATTTAAACGTTATGCCATACCCACGCAAAGAACAGAATTAATACTGCATGCACTGCTCCATCTCAGACCATGTGAGGAAACATGCATGTGTGTAGTTACAGTACAGTTGCTCTGCCTGCCAGTCTCTATGTGGAAATGTGACTTACTACCAGCAGTAAATCAACTGGCTCCTCATCACTGGCACCTAGCATGTGGAGCCGAGAACACCACTGCAGGCAATGCGGCTCATTCCAGCCATCCACCGGCCTGCCAATCACATACAGCAGAGCATGCAATCGCATTGGCTGCACTCACGCATACAGATGCACACTGCACAGATAAGTACAGGCCAGTTTTGAAATCTGAAGTATAGCACAAGCTGTAGCCACAAATCCAATGAAGCAGAAGTGAAGTTTCAGTGCCTTTCCCTCATAAGTTGGGAGGCTAAAAGGATAAACGAGCAGGCCACTTATCTAAAAAAGAAAAAAAAGCGAGGCATGCCAAGTTTTGCCAGAATACAAATCAACTTGCAGGGACTTGAATGTAATGCAGGTCAACATGACTGTTACTCTCCACCAGTATGATGGCAGTGCTTTCAAGACTGAATCCGAAACAGAAACATGGTTAGTCCTTCTTGCACTATGTTTCCCAGCTAGTTGCGAACTGTGTCGGTCTGCGGTTTTGGTGCTGAGCAGGAAGTGCACAGCAGTTTCAACAAAGCATTTCCTGCTAGAAACCAGACTAATGAGAGTGAATCAACGAAAATAAAATCATCTCAGCGGGGAACTGCAGAGCTCGTGATAATCCGGTACAATTTGACCCATTGTAAATATACAAATGTTAATTAGGGCAGCTTTAAGTTTGTTCCTTGAAGCACAGATTTCTTTGGTTCGGTGTATCGGACGTTAGGTTTGTGGCAGTTTCAAGAGCAGTACACTGGCTCATCTTAAAACTGTCACAAGAAAGCTTTTCTGCAACGTGTCAATGTGAGCGTTTCACTCTCCTTGGCAGCTCTGCCTCCATGGCAGAGGAGAAAATATATACGTTTTATATACATAATATCTATATATGTCCAGGCGATCGATATGCAACTGCTAGTCTTGCATATCTAGCAGTTTATATCGATTGCCTGGACATATATAGATAGATATATATATATATATTTATTCACACAAAAACATCAAATCGTGGTCTTAATCTTGTGAAATGATCAAAAGGAAAACAAGAAATCTTTCATCCCGATTCTCTTTTGACGGTAGCAGAATCATGAGGCGTGGCTTCATGTGGTTGTAACACCAGCAAGGTCAGAGCAGAAAGTACCAACTCCATTAAAGACGGATCCCACTGAGGCAGATTAGGTCCGTCCCGTCCCCTGCTATCCTCCTTCAACCACAGCACCGATTATATCAGCAGAGCAAAAATGTCTATTTTCGCAAAGGCGTGCTTAGACACTCATTAATCTTCCTCTAAAGATGCGACCACACCCAATATTGGCCAAGAGGTGCGGGGAGGCAGAAGTCTCTCTCTCTCTCTCTCTCTCACACACACACACCTGTCACAGTCCATCTGCTGTAGAAAATTCCCACCTGATCCACAAAACGAAGAGGATACGACAGGGTCTACATGCTACATGGATGTGCACACAGTGAGTCTTCATTCTGCAGAGAGAGCAGACATCCATAATACTGAGCTGACACCTGGACACAGTAACACACACACACACACACCTGGACAAGACCTCTGCACTACCAATTAGCCCCTCTCTTTCTATCAGAGCACCATGTGAAGTGTTAGTGCGCCTTGTAATTACAAGGGCAGAGGACGTGTTTCATTTCAAACTAGCAGCCTGACACAGACCTTGGGAGAATACATGTCTCTGACTCATTCCGAGTGAGTGACGGAAAAGAGAAAGTCATCAGCCATCAGACATCCGCTGGCCGTTCAAAGTAAACAGGAGGCAGACTTAGAAGTTTGAATCCAACAACACTGGGTTTTTTTTTTTTTTTTTTTTACTGTAAAAGCACTTCACAAGTCACAAAGTAACCTCCACTTAAGAAGAAAGAACATCTGACGAAATCACGGGGCCGGGAAGAGTTGAATCATCCTGACCTTCTCAGCACATCCTATTCTGATAAATCACGCGGGGCAGCAGTTCTTGATGACAGGCTTTCACGGTGCACAGAGCCCTCTCCATACAGCCTGCCAACAGCAAGGTCCTACGAAGGAAATGCAGCTCTACACCTCACATTATGGCCCATAAATACAGCTGGGAGCGCTGACGCCCACAGCGGGCGGGCTTTTGATGCGAGAAAGTAAAGGGCGTCCACTAAAAGCCCATTTCACCGTCTATTCGGCTTCTTGTGGAGACTGAATGGACATAACAATGCTTGTACCATCAGACTGCATGATTAGGAATATATTCATAGGGGTTCAAACTGTCTGCATGTGTTTGGGAAATGAGGCCTAGGCAGCTGTTGTGACTCCAAGAGCTAAAACCAGCAACATTTCTCTGGTCCAGACACAAAATAACAGCAAATGTTACAGGTTAACACATATGCTTATGCTTCAAAAAAAGATTCTGACAGGATTTGTTCATATCAGGGTTCCACACACACTTGTATTTATGGAGGAAATCATGTTTGACTGCCCAGAAAACAAGCTCACTAATCTACAGCACTACAGCCATTTTCAGACAGCTTAACCTCTCTATAATCTGCCTGAACTCTGGACACTTGCTTCTAAACACAGACTGAGATTAGCAGCCTATCAGAGACTTATTGAGCAACTCTGAAAGCTACGCCACAATAAGCTGCTCAAACCTTCCCATGTCGCCGTTTAAGAAGACTCGACTTGAGGAGTAGAGCGCCATACATCAAACGCACAGAAACGAGGGCCTAAACAACTCCTCTCAGGAAGTTTACAATCTCGTGAAGACGGCTAATAACCCCGGACGCCCATGTGTTTCTCATGAAAGAGTCCTGTCCTCCGAGTGCTCACACTCTCAGCCAGGAGTGAGGGGCACAGCTGGTCTTGATGACTCCAGCGCTCCGGCTTTTGAAGGCCGAGCTCAGATAACTGCTGCTCTGGCCGGTTAGCGCTCATCTGAAATTACACCTCCACCTTCCCAGAGTGCCCTGCCCATGCAATCCTTCCACTCCTCCACATAAACAGCCTGGAACAGATAAAAAGGAAAGTCGAGCTCTAGCTTTGGACAGTTAAATTTACAATTTTAAGAAGGATTAAAAAGAAGCTACAGTGTCGACGTAAAAAAAAAGTTTTGCCTCGCCTCGTTTTATGAGCAGCTGAGTGATACTGAGTGAGATGAGGAAATAATCTATTTCTCTCAGGGGTCGGTAGAGACCAAACACAGAGCTAAAAGAGAGTGAATATTGGACTTCCATTCATCGGTTGTCCAGAAACAAATGAATGGTGCTCCGTAAATGCTGCATGTAAAAATAAATGTAAATAACTGTTTGCTGACAAGTTCACCAAATCAACTTAAAGGTGATGATATGTCAATAGTGTGTTTAAAACGTATACATCTACTGCCCCCCGGTGGCCCAAAAAAACCCCAGTTATTGTTATTAGCTCCCATTTTTTCCATCAATCATAATTGATATTAAATTATAGACATTTAAAACCTTTTGATTTGAAATTGACAGTTTCTAACCTCATTCTTATGACAGACAATACCATCTTGTGGTTAAATCAATGGGACTGTCCTGCGCAGCCTCGAAGCTGCAGTGTTGCCAGATTAAAAAGATGCTTCACTCTGCTGCTGGTGAGATGAACAACCGTTGCACATCTGTCTTTTAGAGACAGAGAGTCTGTATCCCTTTACAGTCAGAGTGGACAGTACAGAAATGTGCCCCTGAAGCATAACTCCTTCCTTTTCTGTCCTGGAATCTGTTTTCCATTTTCCCCTCAATGCTGTAAGGATATTCAGTCACACACACTCACCTTATAAACACCAACACATGCTCAGAAAACACTTGCACGTTCCATAATGTTTTTGCTTTGCTCAGTATTGATTGAACTAATGAGAGCATAAAATTTCAATTTATACACCTCACTGGGATTTGTGCTGCACTCCATCTGATTGAGAAGGTCTCTTACTGCACACTATTCCACATAACTCACCTCCCCTCTCAAACGTCCTGTGGTGCGATGCTAATCAGAGCAGTCAATCTTTCACTAACTAGTTACCTCCGTTACTGGGTCATCGCTGACAGCAATTATGCATTTCATCAATTGGTATTTTTAGAACAGCAGCAAGTCCTCACTGCTATTTTGTGGCTTAGCAGGCAGCGTTTGGCTTGAGGTTGCTGAGGAGACAGAAGCTTTTTGGGGAGCAAACTCCTCACTTTTATTAGCGCATGCTGCCATGTTGATATTTTACCTGTGTCTGAAGAGAACTTGTGCGTTTACTGTGAGCTATAAGAGCTCAGGAAAGCGGTGGCGGTTCCGTACTGTAATTATCCAAATGCAAGTGAAAATCTTTTTGAAATTTGTAAATATCGTCTTATCCCTGAATTCAAACGTATTGATGAAATGTATTAATTACCAAGCTCTAATATCGCTTCCTGCACGAGGCACATTGTTAGTCGGTATGGTGACAAAACACGTCAGTGGAGCCGCAAAGTGTGTCACACATTGTTTCTCTCCACTAAGCCGGCAGCAGAGGTAGTCACAGAGCCAAACCGACGTCTGTTAAAGCCAATTCAGTCCGCAAGTCCGTTTATATAGAGGTTTGCCAGCTACAATGGTTGCAATGCAACAAAAAAAACCTGGATTTGAATAGGAATGCAAGTGAAAACAAATTACAATGTTGGGAACTAAAATGTTCATGGACAATTCCTCCTGTTTCTAAAATGTTTGGAGAATCTCCTTGCTTTGCCGAGCAAAATGCCAGTAACTCTATAGTGGAGCGAAGTCTTGGATAATGTTCAGAATGGATAGATTGTGAAAAAAACATGGTAATATAAATGAGGAAAAATGGCTGCAGGGCTGCCATATGGCGGTATGTCATTGTAGGACAATAGTGGCACACTGTTCATGCATACAATAAAAGCCGCTCCCCTACACACCTGTACTCTGTCTGCACACGCACAGAGAGGCCACCCTGTTGGAGACGATACATATGCAGCTGGAGAGACAAAGAGGGGCCAGCCAGTGTGTAGCAAACCTCGCAGTAATTGCATCGTTTTTGTGTAAAAGCAATAACGCAGATGTTCTGTGAGACTCGCAACTCTTTTCCACATTGGTGGGGGGGTACGCGCATTTATCAGGTATGGCTTCCCATTAGCACATTCATAATACATCGTAAGAGAGGGGGTAGTGACATCTATAGTTCACTAACTATGAAAGAAAAATGTCCTGGTAAAATAAAAAGATGAATCATTGAACTTTTAGTTTTATACGTGTGTCCTTTCAGCTGTAGTCTGTTGGTTAAAAACACCGTCTACTAAATTGTGTCCTTGTCACAATCGTTGAAAAGCTTTGAAAAACAGAGTGCACATACTTGTTCAGCAGCTGCACACACAAACAAAAATGACACTTTTCTGTTGCAATGTCACGATAACCTGGAAAGAGGCTTGTTAGTGTATTCCTTGAGCTGTTTTGCAGCAAATTACGAAAGAGAGATCGGTGCCTTTGATTCCAGTAAAGTGAGAAAGTGATTGTGTTTCTTATTGTAAGGGGTTTCTGTTAACTTTCAACCTCTGCTCCCGTTATCGAAGGTGATGTGATAATGTGTTTTATTGACATGGAGATAGTCTCGACAGCTTTGAGTGCTAAACCTCCACTTTACTGTTAATATCAGACAACATGAACTTGAAACCCCCACAGAAAAAAACATTTCATTGCCCTCGACACTTGTGTTTTCCTCTACTTGTAAATGCTTTTACTGTCCTCAATTAAGTGATGTAAAAGGCAAATGCGGAACATTATAACTTTGTGTTTAACTCATTTAAAACTCGTTTCACTTGGACCGTAGGCTGAGGCGTTTGACATGTCACGAATTAACTTGCTCCAAACAAAAGCCTGCTACCTTTACGAAGCAGCTGCAGATATAAAAGTGCAGCCATGTGAAACAAAACACATTTCAACACTGCCCCTAAAATGTACCTTTTTGACAACAAAACCACAGACCTTATGCATGAAACATGAAACATCAATGTAATGTAAAACTGACACACGCATATTTTGTATAACATGACTTTCAGGTGACTTCCCCTGGAGCTCTCGTCTTGGCCTGCCTTTCCTGTTTTGAATGGACTGCCACCATGTGCATGAAGCTGTTAAACAAAAACTAAGTGTCAAGGGAACAATAAACCTCTGCATCTTCTCCTCAAGTGTAGGAACAGCGCGCAGGCCTGCTCTCACCGCGAGCTGTGAACGAACTCTTCAGTGTGGAGAAAAACACGATTTTTCTCCCAGGACTCAATGGCATATGAGCGTCATTCACGGATACACGTTAATAAACGCATGTGTCAATGTTGCTCCGAACGTTAATCAAACCAATTGTTAGTGTGCACCCCGAAGAACCGCTGCTGTTAAACGAGCTTCCTAATGATGATCACCAACCGTGCTCCGATAAAGTAACGCAGACAAAGGATTTTTCTCCAACATGTTTCACCCATCAGGTTTGATTTAAGAGAATCCCTAAATACCGAATGGTTTTTTTAGCAAACATCGCGCGTGCACATCCACCCCCTGTGCTGCTCCGTGTCCTGCACAAAACGCGCTGAAGCAGCAAATGCAGATTTGTATGGAAATGCTGCGGGGAGCGAACAAAGCCTTACCTAAAAACTGTGTCGGTCCTCGCTGGATGCTGCTGCTGTCCGGCGGTCCATTTTTGCTCCAATTCGCTTTATTGCACAGCAAGCACGCGAGTCGGTTTGGCTCGCCTCTGCCCTCCGTTCACGGGGGAAGATATCCTCCACTACGCCGGGCAGCGCGGAGAGGCTGTGTTGTCTGTCACTCTGTTGATGGCCTTTTTCCTCCCATCCACATCCACCGAGGGGGGCGGAGTCAGCGAGCTGATTGTGTGGCTTGCTGTCCTGAAGGGAAGGAAAGGAAAGGAGGGAAGGGAGCAAAGAAGGGAGGAAGGAAAGGTATATTGAGATTAAATTTGATACCTTCCTTGGCAGCAGCAGCAGGCAGGGAAGGATGGCATGTTTGTTATGAATTTGATAACTTCCCAGCAGGTCTGTGCAGTTCAAAGAGGAGAAAGGACCTTTTGGGAAACTGGCTGCTAACCTCTTGCTGGATGTTAGATGAGAATATTGAGAGGCTATACTCACATATCTGACCGTGCAGTCAACCGCCAGCAGCTGGTTAGCTCAGCTGAGCTTTGGTCTCCACTGGTTGCCTGGTTCCCTACCAAGAATTAGTGCAGCCTATAACCTCCTATGAAAGAGTGAATTGTTGCTTTGACATATTGGGTTTTTTTTTGTATAAATCAAACAAACAAGATAACCTATACGGTGGCAATTTGTCATCATTACAGCTGCTAATACACAAATGTTAACCACAAAGCCAAGCTAAGCAAATAGTCCGCTGGCTGTATCCTTACCGAACAACTATGAGAATGGTTTCGATCTTCTCCACTAACTCTTTACTAGAAAGTAAACAAATCTATTTCCCCATAGGAAATAAAGACGTCAAGTTAACCTTGCTTCATATATATCTTACAACAAAGGAGTTTCTACTTGCCTTGTCATAGATTGCATTAGGAATCGTGAACCATGAGCCAAACTATCACAACCATCCACAACTTTACAAGAGAAAAAGCTACATTTAGAGAAATAAAATAAAAACAACATATTTTAAGAGCACAACTTTGTCACATTAATCATCTTGCAACACCCTCAGACTCATCTTGTGACCCCTTAGAAAGGTGCCCGAGGTTGGGAACCGCTGCTTAACTGATCCAGATTGATGAACAAAATAGTGAATCTGAACATTTTTCAAGAATCACTCTCACAACACACCCACTGTCAAAATCCCAACATGCAAGCAAATAAATCAAGTTAGAACAAGTCAGATGCCATTAAAATTAACGAGCAAACGCGTGTTTAATGTCGTTTCCAACTGTAAGTCGTTGGTGGGTTGAGATCATCAAACAGAAGGAGGGAGATTCATAACTTTGGTGCAGCTACTGATGAAACTGAAACCTCCGTCACCATACAGTAACATATCTCAGAGGCCCTCATACTGAAAGCTATGCTGTTTTTAGAATTTGTGGTCCTTGATAAACAAATATCAAGCTCTCACTTTCAACTCTGACAGGGAGCCAAAGATGAGAGGCAAGAAGTGGGGTAGTATGGTCCCTTTGGTCTTGTTAAAAACGTTGCTGCCAAGCTTCGAGCCAACTGACCGGAGCATTTAGTCACAAGGTGGATGTGGAAACCAAAAGGAAATAGTTCATTTTGAAAGACTAAATGAATGAAGGTAATGTATGTTATTGTATTGATTAAACAAATTAGATATAATGTGTTTATTTAGCGAGTTTAAGAGCTGTAGGTCGGCAGATTTTGTTACCTTTGGACAGAGCCAGGCGAGCCTTTTCTCAGTTTTAAGTTTAAGTCTTTATGCTAAGCTAAGCTAACCGGCTGCTAGCTGAAGTTTCAAATTTGGATTAGCAGACATGGCAGTGATATCAATCTTCTCATCTAAGTCTTCGCAACAAAGCAAATAGGTATTTTCTAAAATGTTGAGCTTAGTGCACACAAACATGGAAATTTACAATTTGATGAAAACTAAATGAGAACTAAACATACTGCTAAATGTATGTTATATCTTGTAATTGTATCTAGAATTTTGGTGCTGGGGCCACCCTTTTTGTTTTTTCCATTGGCGATTGTGTGTGTGTGTCTGTGTGTGTGTGTGTGTGTGTAAGATAGAGAAAGTAGTTAGTAGTTTGTGTTATTGTGCTGTGCTCGGATCAACCAGTGTAATATGGGTTGTGCATTTGTGCCCTGCTCTCTTAATTACCTCATCAGTAAATGTCAAACGTTCAAATGGCTCCGCCATCTAGATTTATTTATTCATTTGTGCTCCATCAGATGCAGGCGCTGCTGCTGCAGCATGCTGCAATTACTGCTGCACAGCCAAATGTGCCAATGAATAATAAATCACAACACAAAGAGATCTAACCAGCTGTCTGTGAACCATAAGACCAATACAGTAAACATGCATGGTGTTTACAGAAGAAACATCCTCTTTAACCACTGAGACCCTTGAAGATGTTCAGATGGCCAATCAGAGAACAGAGGAGGGACTCTCATAAACCACAGACAGAGATGACCACTGCATGCGGTGCGGCTCTACTCAACTCGACTTGCTCTGTTTTGGTATTCCAATTGCAAAAGTTGTGGATAACTATTTTTTAAGTACCACCTCGGTCGAGATTCCAAGCGAGATGAGCTGATATTGGTGGAGTTAAAACATTGCAGACCACTGATTGGTCAGAGAGAATCGTCACTAGAATCGTCACTTGTGCGACACAGGACATCCTGCACAAACTCAACATTTTTAATTAGCCACAATACCGTCTACAGTAAATACTCTTGTTTTCACTCCACCCAGATTTTTAAGAATGGTAACCCAAAATATGGCGTACACTACGGCATATAAATGACGAAGTGCAGATCTCTGTTTGTTTGCTGAAGAAAAGATTGTCAGGTTAAAGATGATGTTAGGGCAATTTCCCGTTGACTCACAGTGGCGATCAGCTGAGAATCCTGCCTACATTGAGAGGGTGGGAAAAAACAACCTGGTACCAAAAGCGAGTTGAGTCAGGTCGAGGCAAAACATGAAGTGGAAATGAGGCACAGTGGTAGAAAATGCCAAAATGTTCCCCACAAACAACCACACACACACATATCCAAATACACATACATATGGATTCGGTGGTTAGCAAGGATACGGAAACTGTTGCCACAAAATAATGCAACCACAGGCATCGGCTCCGCACATACTGATCTCTTCAAAGTGAAGCTCCATAGTGGGGCCTTTGGAGGCAGATGACTCACACAAACTCACTGGTGTGCTCAGAGACTGTGACGGAAATATGCAGAGTGTGAGTGGGCTGTGGGAATTGTGTTTCTGGCCCAGAGCAATATGGTAAGACCTGTGTGCTGAAGTGTCTCCTACAGTCGTCCCAACCGCTCCCCAGCAGGTCAGCAGCTCTTTGTTGAACACATGACTCAGGTGCTTATCGTCGTTCTCCAGGTGCGCGTCAGTCAGCCAAACTTCATTATACAGCTGCCTTTGTAGTGGACGACCGAGAAAAAGAATCTCACAATGAAAGAAAGAGGTGAAAGTATGAAATGTGTGTTATGACAGAAGAGGAGCGTACGTGTGTGTGTATGTGTGCCTGAAAGTGTATTTTGCTTCTTCTTTTTTTCAGCCCAGCTGCAGTGCTTTTTCCACTGAAAATGACTGATGACTGTGATCAAAAGGACCAATTAACCCTTTGCTAAGTCCCGCTCCCCTAGTGACTAACCCGCTGTCAAGCTTTCCATTCTAGCATATAGTCTACAATAATAGTGAAAAGAAATTTCAAAATGTATGGTATATAATTTTTCAAACAATTGGTCCCTGATTTCATACAGAAGGATACAAAATCAGCCTCTCATTTCTCGTCCAACACCGTCAATTTTGTCGTGTGAAATGACAAGTGTCGTCTCTTGCTTGCTAGACTCATTTTAAAACCTGTAAAATGGTGTTAAAGGGATGAAGCGGGGTTGTATGAGGCACTTATTCACAGTCCGCGTAGAAGGTGGTCCGCACGCCCCCCAGTTCTGAGAAACAAACAGGAGTACCAGCACGAGAGGAAAGCTGCTGTGGATGGGGGAAGATGTAAAACATATTTTAGCCACCTAAAAAAAAAAAAGGCCCACCTAAAACAATTTATATATGTTTAAAAGTACCCTGTATTTAGTCGCTTCCTTGCCAGACAGCTCTTTCCGACGGGCAACAAAAGGTGCGTAAAGCCAGCACTGACATCCCCTCTGCTGTTTCCTGTGTAGGCTTTTGTCTGTGCTTTAAAGTCAAAGCACAGCCACCAGCACTATACCCTCCTCATCATCACTACCCGCGTAATCATCATTGAGACACATAACCGTGTGATTTAGATGAATCAGAGCAGTCAAAGCTCTCTGCTGAAATCGTATTCGAACATCTGGCCGTCTCTCTGATCTACCCCACTTTGCTCTTCCCCTCAACTAATTGTGGCCATTAGAAACCTGTGAGAGCGTGGCGGTTTCCATGGCGATAAGCTGATGTGCTCTGCTGTTGCGTGCCTTAAACGTCCTGGTCATTTCATGCCATCTGTTTCCCCTGATTGCTATATAGCTAGACTGATAAATGGGAATTATGTGAGTCAACACATCACGGAAGCCTCGCTGACTTAATGGGCTTGCTCTCACGTCAACAGAATGCTGGTGGAGGTGTTTGAGGAAGGGCTGACGGATTGAAGGATGGAGCCTCTGAGAGCATTTCATCAGGATTATATTCAATCCTCACACACTACAGAGAGATAAGTAAACAGCAACTGAAATGATAGCCAGTGGGTAACTTTGCCTTTAACAGACTGGGCAAAGAGTTGTTCTCGTGTGGCCGTTTGATGGGCCTGATGAGATCATCTCTGTGGTGTAAATATAGAGGCAAGAGAAGCCAAATGATCGCTGGTACTGGCTGTGAATTGTCTAGAACCTAATTATCACTTTCTGTGTCTCATTTGAACGCATTTCTTTCAAAGTTATTATGTTTTTTTAATACACATTTAAGTGTAAACGTGTGAATAAGTTGTTGTACTATTATCCATGATCAATTGAGAGTCAACAGAGCCATTCGATTAATTCTATGACCATGTTAGCGGCTTTGTGGGGCTGCACTGTAATATATTGTCACAATGACAATGCTATGTTTACCATGTTCACCATCTTAGTTAAGCATGTTAGCATTTGCAAATTGGCACTAAACAAACTACAGTTTAAGCTTTTTTGGGCATAGAAAGACTAAAACATACCTGAGGCACAAGTTCAAGATCAATATAACGGAAGACACAACTACATTACGTTACATTTGTTTAGCCGATGCTTTTATCCAAAGAGACTTACTATAACTGCATTCAACCAGGTGGATAGACAATTGCAAGAATCATGCAATTATATCAGGTTCATTATATATGGTGATCTGCTTCAAGTGCTACATTTAGAAACAGAGAGAGTTTAGCAGAGCAGCAAAGGTAACTGGGCCCCCCTCTAAGTGATCGATAGCTGATCATTCAGCGTCACGCTCAGGTTCCTCCACAGTCCGAGCTGGGGACACCACAGAGTTCTCAACGGCAATAGGGAGGTGATGGACGGGAGATGCCTTCCCTTGAAATCTTGTCACTGTCGAGCTTCAGGTGGTGTGCAGACATCCACGGAGAGATGTCAGCCTGACATTCAGAGATTGATTCTGCCTGCTGGGTTTCAGCCGGGGAAAAAGACAGAATTAGTAGAAGGTATGATATGATTATGTTCGTCCACACTGCTCCTTCCATACATTCTGTTCTGAGGGGTACCAGAGCCAAAGGGCTTACTGGATTGATGCACCACACCTTGATTCATGGATAAAAAATACTGAAGACATCCCCGAAATACCACCACTGGAACCCATTACTGAGACCCAGCCACTTATCAAATAGAAAGGAATAGACAAACAGAAAAAAAGCTTTCTTTGATTTATTCAATAAGATAGACTGGTGGCTGTCTGGCTTCTTATCTCCCTTTCACTGTCTTTGCTCCCACATTTCGTTTTTCCACCTAAATATTGCATGTGCATTAGGAAGACCATTGGATGATGGATGCGATGTGGTACCGGCTACACCTGCTCTTCTCCACATTTCTTCCGGTACTCAACATCGCAGGATGAACTCAACGACTCAAGAGGGAAAAATATAGGAAAATCGCGTCATCAGGACACCTCTGCATGCTCTCCACATGTAACAAAGACCTCTATGGTGCTCCCTTATAAGAGCTATTATCCCATGTTTAGACCCTCTGCTCTAGATCTCCTGACAATAACCAGCGCTACCATGTAATAAAACACTTTCTGTCAGTGTGGCTGTTGGAAAGACTGTTGGATCAGCCATGTTTTATAAACCAACCTCTTCCAGTCAGCCACCTGAGACAATTCAATCACTCTGGTAGCATTTATGACTCTTGATCAAATCTCTGGTGCAGCTTTTTTTATTTCCAGTGAACCTGGTTGTGACTCACCAGACACGCTTTTAGCTCATAAAAGCCAATAAAAGCTTGAAAGTAATTTGGATGTAAATGCAGATTAACAACCGTGTTCTTCTTTTGTTGCTCCACCTGTGACTGATTTCCATCCTCTGGCTACTTGACGCCACAACAGAGGAATACTAGTTATGGTGATGGGTACTTGACAGAGCCAGAGAGACTTGACAATTTATTTGATAAATACAAGATATTTGTTATATGTTAAGTCAGAATTCTCTTTTGAAGTTGCATCCATTGGGGTTTTGCTTAAGATAGGGAATGATTAGCAGATCAAGATGTGGAAGGGATCCAACACCAACTTTTACATTTCAGCAGCAAATCACACAATGCAGACATTGTCATAAACCGTATTTATGTTGAATATGTCAGATGACTTCATGATCATAAAACAGCATTTTTCTTTGCCACTTCTGCCGTATTTGATGGAGAGAGACCGACAGGAAGGGCAGGAGAGAAAGTGTGGATGACAGGCAGCAAATGGCCCTGGGTCCTTACCCTGGCTGCATTAAGGACTCAGCCGTAACAGCTTAACTGGTGAGCTACCAGGGCGCCCCGTACAACAGCAATTTTAATGACAGCTTTAAATTGTAAGCTTGTCTGGATTAAAACGCAGTACACAGTAGGTGAAGACAGGAAACATGGGACTCAATAAGAGCGTTGTATCCATCCCACTCTCGTTAGCCGTGCCAACATGTTCAAAAAAATCCTAAAAGTGATCAGAAAAATGTTAAGATTTGCAATTCTATGGCAACTGGACAAACTGCATCTGCTGAGGAAATCGTATGAAAAGTTTCAGAACAGCTACTGAATGGACCTCATGGACAGACTTCTTGGGGTCCAAAGGGACATTTTCAAATGTTTTATTTTGTTCAACCAACAGCCCAAACCCCCCATTATAATTACAACAGTGGAAAGCAGTCGATTCATTTACTGTAAATCAACTAATTGATTAACAGATAAACAGTTTCAGCAGTAAAAAGATTCAGCCATTTTTCTATTGCTTGGGCATTTCTTCTTCTTGTGTGCAGAAATTCTCACTAAATATTGCTTTACATCATTTCCACTATTTTATTAAACAGATGTGAAGGTGCCATTGTGATGAAAATATTTCGAACTGTAAAGTTCAACACATTGTCATGTATATTCTTATTAAAGTTGATCCACAGAGGGTTTGAACCCTGCCAGAGGCTGTCACTTGCAGCTTTAAATATTTGTGCTGCTGCTTTCACAGCAGTGTTGAATCCCATAAGGTTTCCCTGAGATTTCTTCACACTGTACCTGTCACTTCATGGGAGATGGCAGCCCCGTTCCCACAGCCTCACCATATGGCAATGGCAGACTCCAACAGCTCACCTTTTGTCACTTTTAGTTCTCTCTCTCTCTCTCTCTCTCTCTCTCTCTCTCTCTCTCTCTCTCTCTCTCTCTCTCTCTCTCTCTCTCTCTCTCTCTCTCTCTGTCTTTCTGTCTTTCTGTCTCTCTGTATGTGTCTCCCGGGCTTCAAGCTTGTTTTCCTATTTATTTTCTCGTCACAGCATTTCCTTCAGGCTTCACACTTTTTGATACAGCGATTATGCTTTTTACATGTGTGACAGTGTGAGGTCACAATCTTCACTATACTGATAAGATGACAGTTTGATGTCAATTCCTTAGAAACTCTACGTCATCCCATCACAAGCTTACCAAGTCTGTCTGCTTCCTTTTAGTGTTACATTTTTAATTGCAGCTTAGCGAGATGGCTCCATCTTTCTCTCTTTGACTCTGTCTTTCTTTTTCTCGTGTTCTCCCTATTCTTCTCTTCTTTTCTGGCTCTGCTTGTAATCTCTGCCTGTTATCTGAGTGATGTAAGCGGGATGTAATACCTTTAATGATTACGTGTTGTTGATAAGATAAGCCTTCTTGAGCTCTTTGAAACTCTTGCATTAACCTCTCTAAACCTACGTACCGTTTCCAGAGAAACGGGGGAAGAGGTGTCATGTGGCTTCGGCCTAATGTCAATAAAAAGCAACCACTTATAAATGTGCTGTGTGTTCGTGATTTCGCCAGACATCGGATTGTTTTCTAGCTGTGCATATTTCTGGCACTGTAGCCAGATACTGTGTCACTCTCTCTTTCCCCCACTCTCATTCTGTCGAAACGACGAGGATGAGGGTGGTCGCTTGAAAAGCAACACATCCCCAGGCAGGCACGGCTCTGTCTGGTCTTCCATTATATCGCTGCACCCGCCTCGCGCTAGCTTGGAACTAGGTTGTTTCCATGGCGACCAAGTATTTGATGGACGGGCCTGTGTATGGTGGCCGGTCCGCGGTGGGAGTTTCCACCGTCTGCTGTCATCCAAACGGGATGCTAAGGATTTAGCATGTCTGTAGCTCACGTGCTGAGATATTTTCACTGTTAAGCTACTCTGTAGAAATTCAACATTTGCATTCACACACCGAACTCAGCTCGTCTACTTTTAGGTACAAACGCCCACATCATGTCTTTTTTTTACAGCCAGTCCTACACTCACACAGTACAGTACATACAGACACAAAAGACGTGTGGAATTTGGCTCGTGTACCAAATTTGGCTTCGTCTTATGAGACAACACAGAAAATAAACAAACACAAAGCTTGCAGATTCAAACATGGCAGCTTGTTACGTTTCTGAGCCTCCTCTTGCTGTGTGCTTATGCATATTCATGTGTTGTGTGACGTTATCGCTGAGTAAGATGTACAGCTATGTACATTTACTGGCTACTGTACTTAAGTGCAATTTTGAGGTAATTCTACTTTACTTAAGTATTTCCATTTGACATTACTTTATTCTTCTAAACCACTTCATTTCAGTGGGACATATTGAAACGTTAACAGGGTATATTTTTCTGCATTATGAGTAATCTTATACTTTTGATACTTTAAGTACATTTAGCTAATGATACCAAAACTTAAGTGACATTTCAATGCAGTCCTCTGACTTGCAATAGAGTACTCTTATAGTGTATGTTGTATGTATTTTACATTTACTTCAGTAAACGATTGAATATTTTCTCCAACTCATCTGTAGTTAATGCCAAAACAACACAGTAGAAAGGTTTACTCATCTTCAGTATCAACACGGATAAACTTAAAGATTTCAAAGTCTGTCAGCAAAGATTTTTTTTTCATGCTGACAAGGGATGTGAAATAACTCTAAACTTCTCTATCTTCCTGAATCCCCTTAAAATAACCCTGGTTCAGCCTTTATTCCAGCTATTTTTCAAAAGGGATGTATCAAAGTGTGAAAGACAGCAGAGCCCTCTTTAAAGGATTACTGTGTAAGTAGGATGAGCTTTTTTACTTCTTTTCCCTACATCGTCCCTCTCTAGCTGCACAGTGCATGAAAACCATGCTGTTATTATCACTCGTTTCCCACTCAGGTAACAATATTAACAATTCGCTTCGGTACACACCAATAACAGCATCATCAAAAAAAGACTGCAGCGGAAGCAACTGTAATTGGACAGCGTCGCAGCAAATTCATGTTTGACGGTGTGGTTCCCCTCCTGTTTTACTTTCTGCACACCTGTGACTCAACACCTGCAGGTCACAGACACCATATGCCTTGGTTAGTGATTCACAAGAAGAGCAGGACTTCCACACCCACACACAAGAGAGGAGTTTTTATGCAACATGATCATCACCAATAGCTACATATTTGCAAAATCCAAATTAAACATTTAGGATGGAGAACACATCCTTTCAATCACTTGATGGCTTTCTATTTAGCACACAAGGTAAAGCATTCTTCTCCATGATGCACATCCTCTCCTCGGCTTATTGTGATACAGGTAGCTTACTTAGAATAGTGTAGCGATGTGCTGTAATCCTCGCTGACAAAGAACCTGTCTAATCCATCAAGAAGTTTCAGGGCGATGAAGATTTGCATGACAAAACAAATATCATGAAATGCGACTAAGATTAAGTGGAGGACTGAATGAATTTGCCTTGGACTCCTGCATAATTTCACAGCAAGAACTGTTGTTATTGTGAAGTATGAAAAGGTAAAGCATCAGACGTGTGCAACGCGATTGGTAGTCAGTGTTGTTGGTATGCAGTATTCATTCCCAGTGCGGCTCACTGTTGCTAGAGAGCACAGTCGCGATTATTCCTGCTGTGAAACGACTTTGCATCCACCACATGTATGCAAAATGAACTACACGCACAAAATACAGAGAGACGCACACACACACACACACACGTGTGTGTCACCACATTGACCATCAAGAAGGCCCCTTTTGTTGCTTTACGAGTATGTGGTTTTGAACAGCGCTGTGTAATTTCAATTGAGCTCTGTACAGGCTTTAAATGCCTGCCTCCCTTTTCCCAAACTAGCCCGACTCCCCATCAGATATAATGAGGCAACATGGAACCCAAACTAGAGGTTTTGAAATCGTAATGAGAAAGACTCCCTGCTACTAAAAGAGACAGAAGGACTGATTTTGCACAGCAGAGTTAGAGATTGGAAGACAGTAATAGGACACATATAGATGGCAGTCATATATTTAGCTGTGGTGACCAAGAGAAGGAAGAGAGTGAGTTAAGATTCTAGGGTCCTTTTTTGTGGTGGACCCACGAAATGAAATGCAACCACATGACGGTCAGAGATGGTGAGCTAGTATGGAATACTTATAGTGAGCAGGAGGGGAGGCGGATGGGTTCAATAAACACAGGACGTTTAACCATGAGACTGGTGTTTAACACCGCATGTCCCAACGTGTCGTTATTGATTTGTAGCCTAAAGCTATGTTGGTGACGGTTTTCCTCAACCTAACTGAATGGCTTTGTTATCTTTCGTTTTGTAACATAAAGTCGTCCTGAATTGATAATGTCATCCTTGTTCTGTCGTCATTAGCACAACTTACACTCTGACCACATGACACAAAGCCTCACAAGACGCCTTTAAGCCCATGTGAATGTACAGTTTTCTCCAGCTAATTGTATCTCCCACTGTCACTCTAATTAGCAGAGCGTGGACAACAGATTGTGTCTCAGTGTCTGCTTGCGGCTAACACACTAATTCTAAATGCATAAAAAAAAGCATGATGCTCATATGACAGCTGACACCACCAGCATGCCCTCTGACCTCACAGCGTAGGTGTTGTATCAAGTGGCAAACGCTCACCTTTAAAAGCACTGCATATTATCTTCTTTCACTATGACAATGTACTCTGATCAGTGCAGAGTCTGCAGCCATGCTGGACCAACCGCCATCTCAAAAGCAATGCTGCTTATGTGGCTGAAATTACGTACCTTTTTAATTTTTAATGCAAGCAGAAGCACCTCAGAAGCCTCAGAAACCTAAGAAGCCTGCCATGTAACGGTGACTTTCAGGGTTAGAATTTGAAGTCACCTGATGTCTCATTTCAGATGATCTCATAACAACACATCTAGCGGGTGACAGAGAGGAATGTTATTTATAAATTGTGCAGAATGTGACTTGTGAATTCATAGTTTTACCATCTTCTTCGTCTTTTTTTGTACACTCAAAACTATTTTACATCACACACTTGTATCATTTATTGCCTACATTTTACTATAGTGAAATTGGTACTTGATCCACAATCAAATACAGCAGCAGAAGAGGACTCATCTAGGAACTCAATAAGTCTCCCTCGGCTATACAGAACAATACCTAACAGACTCCTGTCACATGAAATGCATAGAAGGCAGAGAGTGGTATGGCAATAACAAACAGAACAGGAGAAAGCTGAGTTGGGGTAGCAGCCAGAACAATGTGTCTCTGCGTGGTGTCCTCATTAACATGTCTGCAGTGACGGTTATTAAGCCTCTGACAGTGTTAACAACTTTATTGCTCTTCCAGAACAACAGCTTTCTCCTGGGTGAAAGTCCTGTGTTTGTTTGACCCATCCACTATCCCTCCCACCCATCAGTAGTGGACTTTTGTAGGCCGCGGAACTCTAAATCGTACTCACTCAATATACTACTTCACTTGCTCTGACTAAATGCAAAAACATCCACATTTAACGTATTTGTGGTTCGCAGAAACGTACAATGCCAACCTTAATTCAGGGTGACTGGGCTGTATTGGTTAGTTGTCAACAAATCTCTTTGCCGTCTCTGCTGCCGAGCCCCAAGCCCATTTGTTTTTTACAGAAAACATGACACTTTAAAAACAGGTCACAAATATCTAGTTTTATTTATACAAAGGCTCTGTAATTTCTTAAGACAGCTTTGCACTGTATTTCTGAGCAAATGTTGCTCAAACTAGAGTTAAGAGTACATTTGTCCGGAACTATTTTCAGCTGCGAATGAATACACATTTGGTGAGCTAGTGAGTATTTAAAGCAGAAATATGGTGTATGGTGGATTGACTCATAATAAACTTCAGTGCCCATGTTCACCTAAAAGAGGAAACATGTCACTCATTGCAACAGCGTGGCTAAAGGATGTGTTTTTAATAGCGCTCTGTGGTTTTGAGAGATAACATATCCGGCTTACATTACATCTAGCAGACACTTTTATCCAAAACAACTTACAATAAGTGTATTCAACATAGGTATTCAAGAGAACTACTAGTCACCAGAAGGCTTAGCTACTCTGTCAGTACTATTGAACATGGAACAATAAAAATATATTAAATGTCAGCAGGTTTATTGTTTGGGATAATGTACTAACACAACTCAATAAAATACATAACATAGGTCTAGTCATTTTAGACAATATATTGCTTAAATTACATATTAAGCCATTTTGTTTTTTTACCAGCCCATGTTTATTTCTCTCCTGAATACAGTTCTATTTCATCTATTTGATTTCTTTACTCCTGCGATTCAGCTGTGACTCTAAGCTGTGGAATAGAAATAAGAAAAGAAAGTTACTACTAACACTATAAATGCTCTACATCTGGTAATTTAACTCACTATCTATGCCTTACAATACAACTCTACCACCGCATACTGACATGAAATTTAAAATCATGTCACCTATGTGTAACATTACATTATCTTTTTTTTTTAATCCTGTAGGAATTTGCTGCAACCCCTGGATTTCTCATTTTCTCTCTCAGGATTGATTTCTGGCTGACACACACTGTGCAGTGCGGAAAACTGACATTTGGAAATCTATTCCTAAAAATCCCAGCTACAGTAAATTGCTACAGCTTGCTTGTTTTTTCTGCAGCATCTCTGTGACCTCCTGCTTCAGGCTGTCCAGAGGCGGCCATTAGGGGCCTGGAATGAGAAGGTCTTTCTGCGCACTCATCCAAGTGTGACGACCGGTTGAGGTGGGGGACACATGGGTCATCACAGATCCATTCAGGGCTTTCAGCCGCAGTGTTTGCCTGGCATGATGCCCCTAAAAGGTCGCCAGTCCATGAGATAACATTTATACAACCATCTCATGCTCGGCTAGACTGCTTTGGATGCAGGAGAAGGCAGCAGCAGAGCAGGGGTTGGTTGGATACGAGAGCCTCCAGGGTAAGAAGACGTAAAGGATAGAAGAGACACTGTTTAAATCAGCCGTTGAGCCACTTTCACTGTGGGGTGCTGTTTACTCCACTGACAGGTTATTTGTGTTGGAGACTGTGTGCCATTAATTTGAGAGGTGTTTGCATGGATTACTCCGGAGACAAATGTGGGGTTTGGCTAAGATTAGGCCTAATTAGAGATTCACCTTCTAATTCAATATTTTCACCCCTTGAGTCGATATAAGGCCATCGGGTATACAAACAAATAGGTAAGGCTTATAAAAAAACAAAAGTAGTGTTGTGTATGCACTTACATGATGATGATGATAATAATGATTATTGTTAGGGGTGATCTCATAGCACTCTTCATACAAAGAAGTAGTAGTTCTTTACAGAGAAGAGACAAAATAATCTAGAAGACTTTGAGCTGCTCTAATCGATGTTTTAACAATGGATCAAATGCCAAAGTAGGGCCGGGCAATGTATGATATTATATCGAGATTGTGATATGAGACTAACACTTAATCTTAAACTTTACACACTTAATCATTTCTACATTACTGATTATCATTTATCAAAAACCTCAGTGTGTAACTATTTTGTACAAACACCAATAGTCAACCCTACAATATCGATTCATACAACATTTTTGAGACTTTATCGATACATTCATAGATTCATTATAACAATTGTATTTGGGCAACATCAACTACTACAAAACATACCTGCGGTTGCAAGCTTGTTGTAAATAAATGTATTATATTGTCTAAATAGATGGATAATGCATAGAATGGAGAATGCATAATAATAGCATGGTTGGGATGAAGGCATGAATTACAGTGGCTCTTTGGTATTAAGGAAATAATGCAGCAATATTTTCAATTTGAAAAACCAGAACCAAGATTGATCTATAATGTATCTATTTCGGCCTCTATGCCAAGCAAAAGTATTTCTGTCTCCTCTTTAATAAAAATATTGCTTGCACGTAGATTCATTGAACACAGAAGTGTCTCTCTGTAGGAAGCATGTATAAAGTGCTGGGGACCAAGGCAGCTGTGTTGGACTGAATCAGAAGAGGTGTTATATTTCCGAGACACTTAGCCATTAACATTTCACAATCTCACAATAGATCCATGACAAACAGAACTGACACCATCAACATGATTTGCCATGTGTGGTTTCTGTGGTGTAGCATGTCTAAATGCCTGACTCCAACTCCTCCAAAATCTTGTGTTTTTTTTACTCAGAAACCTGTTTAAACATTAATGAATTGCTTTGAAATAAAAGGTTTGATGTTGGCTTTCATTTAATCAGGACCTCACTGTCAAGGTTAAGTTTCTGGGTTGAAGAAAAACTCAGTCACAGATGTGTCTGTGATCGTCAGGACACTTTGACGGGGGAGAATTAGATGTGAACAGCGCACTTCATATTAACAAGGGTTGGCGGCAGCCTGCCAGTTGGTCACTCATTACAAATGTGTGCTGTGCTGCCAAACACTGATCAAACACACCAAAATAATTCCAGTGGAGATCCCAGCAATATCAAATATGTGTGGCTGATTTTAGTGGAAATATGTGCAAAACAATCCACAAGAATATTTCTCTTTGATGGATTGATGCAGCCATAAAAAGAGTGGTGGGGGGTGAATATTTCACTCAGGGTAAACTTATATAGCAAAATATACAGTATATACCTCAAACAGGATGGAAAAGTTTACTTCAACAACCTTAAAGCGTCCTAAGGGACAGCCAGCCACTCACATATGCAGTCGTTTGAACAAACAAGAGGGCTGGATTGAGGTGCACTCAAGTTGGATTTAAGTGACATTGTTACATTTAAGCAAAAAGCAAAACTGTGTAGAACAAATTGTGACCACTGGCATGGCTGAGATGGGTCCTTGTTTAACCCAGTGTTACTTTAACTTTAGACTCCTGAGAAACAAAAAGTTGTCACAGAACGAAAGAAAAGGGAAATGTTATTACAGCTGGCTTTGCAACATCACTTTCACTTCACTTTTTTCTGCTCAACTACATGTGTGCATGTCATTCCCCGCATTTTGGATACTTTAAACTAGATTATTTTTATAAACATGGAAGATTACAAAAACAGGATTAAGGACTATTTGAATGCACACCCTGTTACTGATCCCAGCTAATTCAATCTTTGATGTAATTTGCTGTTTTTTTTAATTTATTGTTATACATATGAGAGCAGTGCAGAGCGGCGGCCATTAACTAGCCAGTGGGGCAGAACAGAGAGATTTGCAATAAAATGTACGTGCAACTGGCCCTGCTATGTCCACAAAGCACGGAGAGGCTCAGATAACAACACACACAGAGATGGAGAGCGACTTTAATCTCTGCTCAGGTAGACATTACTCCACTAAATCTTTACATAGCAAAGAAGTGTTTGCTGCTATATTGATGCCCTGTATTATTTCAAATTTAGCGAAAACTTATTGAAACTTTTTATGCTGCCGTCCTGTCCCAGGCTTCCTTGCAAATTAGAATTTGAATCTCAATGGGAAAATATCCTGGCAAAGTAAAGATTGAAATAAACGAAAATGCAGCTGCATTTGACTTCAGGTAACTTCTGCTCAGTTTAACGGATACAAAACCACATGACCAACATAAACTACTTTAAGTTACTCATTCATTTTACATGTTTTTGGTTGTGATAAGGCAATCAATCTGCTCGCACACAAAGGCCTCGACCAGAAGACACCGTCTCCTGTCTTGCATTACATAAGTTCTCCTCAGGTTTTCCTTTGGCTTATAGATGCAACTGAAACACTTAAGACCTGGATACTCTGCTGCGTTTTGTTTCTGTGTTCTTTAACCTCGATGAAAAAAAAACAGTAGAACTCTGTAGGGATTCAGAGATTGTAGCTGCTGAGATGAGTTAAGTCACATGAAAGAGCAGCTGGATGAAATGAACATTCCCTCAAGGCCTGGCTGCCGCTTCTGATACTTCTACAGACGCACCACAGGGAGACGGCTGAATAAGCATTATAGTGTGGTGAAAAACATGACCTTAAGGTCCAGCTCATCTGCAGCAGTGACCCCACCCAACCACAAGACAGTGCACTACTGCCTGTGTGTGCTTTCTAACTCTAAAGCATTTCCTTTTGGTCATTCTCCCTACCACTTGTTTTTCTCTGTTTGCATGTAACCACGTTTTCACAGTCCATTAAGATTAAGATAACCCACCTTCAGTATTTTTCAAATCATTTCCTCGGCAGTATCACGTTCTCAATCTGAGAGTGGAAGAATGTTTTTCATAACAAAAGATATGAAACTTCCTGTTCAGATAGGACACCGATCAGCAGAAAGTTTGCATAGCTCATCAAAAAAACTGCAGTAGGCCTAGTGTGTATTGGGGAGGCTTTGAGGAAATACGGACTGCAGCTTTTCACTTGAACCAACACCCAAGAGCTTTACTTTCTTACTTACTTAAAAGTACCATCGTGACAACAAAAAATATTTGCTCAATTTCTCATTATAAAGATAATTTTTGTTTAACAAAATATTTTTCTCAAAATAATGAGAAATTCATCATATGACTATTACCAACTATTATACCTTTAGTGTGAAACTTACTTTTCTGGTAACAACAAATCACTTTCCAAGAAATCAATGTTCCCGTTATTTTACAAAATTGACGTATCTTGTCAAAACTGACAATATTTCATAGAAAGTTAAATTAAGTTAAGTTAAATTTAAGTTAAATTGAGAAAAAAAGACCAAAAATATAATATCTTAAATTAGTATAGTATCTCAAATAAATATATTGTAATCTAAGTATCTTAAATAAATATAGCATCTTATAATAAATAAAATATAATAAAATCGTATAATGTCAAAAGGATATTGTTAGGACTATTTTATTTATTTAATTATTGATCTTTTGTATGGTGGCAGTATAACTCTGTGTGACTTGAACCGTTCATGTCATGTTAGCATATGTTGGCTCATATGGGGCATCTCCTCCAACCCAGAAATCACGTTGCTCTTTGCGGTTTCCTGTTTGAAGAATCTGTAAATGCACTTCCTGTGTGACTTCCTGCCGTGAGAATCATTGACACGGGTTACAAATCTGTCCTGAATCCATGCCCTGGAGGCGGGGCAGAAAGTGGTAAATGGCCTGGGGAGCCCGACTTGTGATGTATAGGTGAGTAAAAACCACCAAGTGGTTGCCAGAGGTCGCCAGACAAAGATCTGAATGTGTGGTGGAGTGATGGGTGAGAGGAGTGGGGGTGAAGCAGACTCAAAGGGAGCCGTGGAGCAAGTGAAAAGAGGGGACAGAAGGGGGTGTCACAGTCCTAAACAAAAAGACAACAAAAAGGGAGAATGTTGGGGTGGTAAAGTGAGGAGAGGATGTGTCTGTGTGTGTGTGTGTGTGTGTGTGTGTGTGTGTGTGTGTGTGTGTGTGTGTGTGTGTGTGTGTGTGTGTGTGTGTGTGTGTGTGTGTGTGTGTGTGTGTGTGTGTGTGTGTGTGTGTGTGTGTGTGTGTGTGTGGCATGTTTACATGTCTTGAGGGGACATACATATGTTTACACTGTCACATTGTGGGGACTTGCCTTTCTTGTGGGGACAAAATGCGTTGCCATGAGGTAAATCATTATATTATAGGGTGAAGACTTGGTTTAAGTTTTGGGTAAAGATAGGCTAAGGTTGAGGTGAGGATGTAATGTCCCCAAAAGTCATGAAAAGACGTGTGTGTGTGAAGTCGAGGGGAGTATTGTCGTTGGCATGGTGGTAATAACAAACTGAAAATATTATTATAATATGGCTGTGGACTCTCAGTGTTGTTCACCATGTTATCACATTTTATAGATTAAAGATTGATTGATAAATCAAAAAGGAAAACAATTGACAAATTAATCAATAGTAAAGAATGACCATTGCAGGTCTCTCTGCACCACATGGAAATCTGTCCATCATGAGAAGGACCACATTTACCCAGAACTGTCTTAGCATCAAAGTATTTTGTAAAACAATGCTGAAAACACAGATGAGTAACAATAACAATACAGAGAGAGCTCACACTAAAATGTGAAGGGAAAAGTGGGACAGCAGATACATGTGGAGTCAGAAGCAGGCAGTGACAGTGAATGATGAATGTAGCGAGAAGGGTATGACAGATGGAGAGAGGAGAAGAAGGAGAGTGTTTGATGACTTATACCCATCCGCAATGAAAAGAAGATAAATTGCTTCCATCTACAGTGGGAGCAAGACTTCCTTTTGAATGGCTTCCCTGAGGGTCTGAACATCTGCGGCCCTCTCTTCTATCCTCCCGTGGACTCTGTCCCTCTATCAATCCTGCTCTTTTCCATCGTGTTAAAGGACAATATCAGTGGCTTAACCCACTAAGAACAAAAGGTATATACTTTGCATTACAGTCAAGCATTTCCAAAATATATAATTACTCATGAGAAATGTGTCTTGGGCATTCGAGAGAACACAGGTAAGGTAGCAGCATACAACCTCTTCCTATACACAATACATCTGTATATGTGTAGAATCAAATTAAAGTTTACATTCAAACAGAACGGGACTTTCATCCAACTGTTTGTTTCCCGTGTGAAACAAAAGTAAACATTGGCATCTTGTTTCATCAGTCGTTAGTGTCGTTAGTCACTTTACTTACATGCGTGTGTCATTTATGTAGACAGGTTAATGTTAACCACGATCTTTTCCTCAACCTAACTATGTGGTTTTGTGAAGGCGAAAGTTTATTTTGAAAAGATGCTATGTATGTAACGAGCCATCACTGAGACGTGCAAATCTGACTCTAGAGGGGTACGAAGAGTGTCAAATTTGAAGCGTATTGCCACCGACCAAGTTGCATTATTTGACGTATTGAAGTGAGAATGCGTTGACTATCAACAGAAGGTTGTTGGTTGTTAGAAGGATATTCCAGGAAACAACCAATCAATGATCCGCGCTTTCCCCTCTACTCACTCAACAACCTGTAGACACACATTACAGCATACTCTACATACGCATCCTCTCTTTAATTAATATTCACGCACACATTGTTTTTGGTTATGTTTTCTTTTTAATGAGTCAGTCACAGTTCATCTGCAGCTTGCAGCTTGTGCACCGTGCAGCTGACAACATCGTACATGCAGTGATTCAGTGTCATATTCTCTGGGTAAATAGCAGGTACAGTGAGAGGGAAAGAATGTATTTCCTCAGGGCAAACATTCATTTTCTCACTCTCCTTTCTGCCTGTATCACGGTTTGTAGACATAACACACAGTTCTGATATTGTCTTCAGTTCGATGGATTCCTGCTTGTGCTGCAGAAGAATCATAAGTCTGGAAGTGCAATCAGCGAGAGGGGCATGAGAGATGGGGGAAGAGAGGCACCAAATCTCCCTGAGATTCTTGGAGACAGTACCAAATGTTCAGCTCAAGGGCTATCTATCTATTCTCTACCCGTATGCTCTTATATTATGAGTGTGGGATAAGGGCTGCAAGCATGCACGGCAATCTGAAAATAATAATAAATGCAGTCCCAAGGAGCACAAACCCCACATAAACAAAAATACTATTGCCTGAAGAAATTCAGGTTTGGCATTGTGCATGCAGCGTCAAGGTTTAGTACTTTGACAGGAAATAATTTGCTTTCTGTATTGATCTTTTTAAAAAGAAAATCAATACACCTGTACACTTTATAGTAAGGGTACAAAACACATGCATGAATCTCTATCAAATTCAGTTATTGCAGATTTAACTGTGAGGTAATTAATTTAATCATTAAGTGTTAACTGATCACATATACTCAGTGACTTTATCATTTCTTAATAGTGAGCAACAAGAATCCATGATACTTTCTGAATTCATTCAGTACCCAATCATATGTTTTGATACCTTATTATGAAGGTGTTTCTTAAAGGATCATAATAAACACATAGCTTTGAAACTGCAACCAGATAAAAACTGAACTATCTCACTATCTCTGGCTCTGTTGTTGTGCCAAGGTCACTCTGGCTGATGGGGAAGGAGAGGAAGACAACACCATTCACCGAGACAAGAGGTCGTAATCAGAGAGAGCGAAGCCATAATCAAACATAGACCACTGGCAGGAAACAGACAACAAAGCGTGACAAAAGAAAAGAAAAAGAAAATCAAAGCGAGGGAGCGAGGAATTTCACAGAAATACTTCTGAAGGAAACCTTTAATCATACAGGGAGAAAGGGACAAAAAGGGGAGCTATGCGGATGAGAATTAAAAATAAAAAAATAAGAGTACGGACAGACAGAAGGTGGTATTTTCTGGTGGTTCTAATCAGGGACAGCACATCAAACATGGCCTGTTTATCAGAGCGAAGAAATACAGAGAAAAGCTGGTGGATGCCAGAACAATTCTGTGGAAAGCCAGACTCAAATATGCTGTATAGAGAAGGGGATTTGGTTTGTACAGCATACGGAAATTAGGACAGAATTGAGTAAATTCCTCCTTACGAAAATCTTTTCCGCATGAAAGATTCTTCCTGTAGACTCGGAGGGTTTAATAAGCTCGGGGGGGGGGGGGGGGGGGGGGTTGTTTCTCCCATCCTGTCTTCAGCCATCTTATTGGGCTGAGGAAGAAAAAAGGGAAGCGATGAGTTGTTTCTGAAGGTAGGGTGAGGACTAAGGGAGGATGATATCAGACCGTCTCTCTTCTTATATTTGCTTGTATTCTGGGAAGGTTCTGCAGGCCGCTCTCCACTTTAAAATACTAGTGGCTGGGACTGTCAAATCTGTCTGTTAAAATGAATCCCAGCAGATTAGCAGAGACACTTATTCTAATCCAGGCGACACTCAACTAAACCTGATGTTCTTTTTACTCACCAATCAGCTGCAGCATATGATGAAAGTGTGTCCTTCCAGGGAGCGTATACAAACAACTTCATATCATTACAGTCCCCTGGTAGGCCATGTGTTTGAATTACAGCATTGTTTTGAAAATGTGTCCAGGAGAGTTTTGCCATTTTTTTCCGTTTTCTGTGATGAGCAAATTGTTCCCTGCCTCTTTTCATGGCTTTGATAAATATTCATCTAGCTGACGCCTGCGTCCTGCTGCAGTGCAGTGTGTTACAGTGCTGAGCTGCGAGGGATGTTGATGAGCTGTGGGTCTGAGGATGCTCAAATCGCACAGCTATCAGGCCTCATCATGTCTCCTCTGGCCGGGCAATCAGTGCAGGATTAACACTCAGGTACATCTTGCTTCCTTTTTCTTTTTTTCAAATAGGGCATGACATTATCCAGCCATTAGACGGGTAAAGCCATCGTTGTTTGGTGTTTCACATACTGATGGGATGCATTGTGATGTTTTCTATGCTCTGCTCAAGGGACTGAAGTCTAATCCAACACAGAGGCGTTCAGTGGCATCCGGCAAGTGATGGGACAGTGGAGCCGCTTGTATGCAGTAACACACTTCCAGCCAGAGAAATCAGATGGGAGTGGGATTGAGCAAGCCTTTAAATGTGTCTTGGGGGCTGGATAGTGGCGGTGATTATCCAAAGAATCATGACAGGAATTCAATAACAGGCTTTCGTCCTGTGAAATTTCACTCTTCCCATAAGGATCCTTCTGCTTTTGCCTCACTTTCCGCTCCCTCCTCTCTTCTCTATCCCTCTGCTCCTCTGGGGGGAATGAGTTAAAAGCATAATACTGAGAGTACTTGAGTGCTGAGGATACCTCTTGAATGCTAAACAGTCTTATCAAATAGCACACTGCAGCACAGGATCTTAGGTACTGATGGGCAGTGAGGAGCAGAGCAGTCATCGGACAAGTCTGCATACTTTATGCTATGCGTAGTCCAGTGAAACTCAATCTACAGAAGGCTTCAAAACATTGAAATCATGAGCAAATTGAGTTTCCTCTCCATGCAGAAGATAGATATTCTTGTATGTGAATTCTTATTGCTTGTAAATGTAAACCTATAAGACATTTGTCACATTAACGTAACATTAAGTAACTATGCAGAGAAACGTTGACTCATGGAGCTCTGCAAAGCTTTTAGCAATTTAATATCTCAATGTTTTGGTTCTCTGGCTGCACATATAACTGTGGATGAGTGTGATGGCTTTCTAATACCACAATATAAAGACTGTACAGTAGCTTAAAGACAAATCTAGTGACAAATCTAGTGAAATCTAGTGTCAGTGGTAAAATGGGTAACGGTAAACAAGTGTTCGTTAACACTTATTTTGCTGCTTTGCAACATAAAGGTTACATAGGATGTGAATCATGTGCAAACGCGATCTGATAATTAGACTGAAATGCCGTTCTACTTCAATTCATTTGTTTATTATATTTCAATCACCAAACAAATAGCAGATGTTGGAAACAAGTCTGAGGTGTGAAACCAGGCTCTAATGCAGCAGAAAAATGCAACATAATTCCTTGCAGACTCAACTGGTAAATGTATATCAGGCCCCAGTCTGTCTGCCCCCTAATGGTTAATATGTTTGTCCTGCAGCTTTAAACAGAGAGGTCTGAGAATGTTGTTGGGTGCTGTGTAGCTTCTTTGTCTCTTAAATTGAAAAACATGCTTAGTTTTTTTTACCAAGAGCACAGAAATATATGCATAGTTCATGAATTGTAAAAACAAAAATGTAATGCGTAAAGCAAAATGTTTGAAAAGCAATAAGTAAATGACAAAATGCACGTTATGCTTATACATGGTGCTTGAGTTAGACGGTACAGCTGTATCTCCAAAGCTTTCTTTGGCATCAATGGTAGAGAGGCCAAATAAATGACTGATTATTATATTATATATTAGTAATTGTTTTAGCAAAAACGCCTAAAAATCTCTCATTCCAGCCTCTAAAAGGTTAATGTTTGCTTGTTTCATTAGTCTTCTGTCATAGTAAACTGAATTCCTTTTGGTTTTGGGCTGTCGGTCTGACAAAACAAGAGATTTAGAGAGGAAACCTTCAATCATGATGTATCTACATCTTTCCCTATTTTCCCTAGATTAATTGAGAAAACAATCTGGATTATTTTCGATAATGAAAATAATAGATGACTGCAGCCCCAGACAATGGAGTCCTCGATTTCTGTCAGAGACTTTGCGAGTTGAAGTGTATGTTTACAAATCTTTTTAATTGGGTATCGGATAAAAATCTGATCTGTTGATTCACCTGTTTATTAATCATATTGTGTGAATAAATCTACTATTAACACACCTACTTGGCATTCAGGGCACAGAAATCGTGAAATGCTTTGAAATTACAGTCACTCTCACACATACACTCCCACATACACAGACAAAACATTTCATCTGTATAACACTCTGCCTACACTGTTCCTTTTTGGGCTCAGATGAGAAGCACAGTGCGGCTGTGGGATGACTGCTTGTGCAGGAGGATAGGACACTATGTGTGTGTGTGTGTGTGTGTGTGTGTGTGTGTGTGTGTGTGTGTGTGTGTGTACTGACAAAAGCATTCCCATCCTCCAACTCTGCTGTAATTACACATAACAGTCTTTTCAGTGAGCAATGCTAAATAACAGTTCAGACAGAAACAGAAGACAGAGAGCAGAAATAGCAAACTTTCTCTCTCCCCCCCATCGCGACTTCTCGCACACAAACTCGCAAAAACACACACGCACACACACACACAAACACACACACACAGCATTGTAAGAGAACCTCAGTATAAAGATTTTATGAAACTGTAGGGGATGTCGTCTGGTGGGCCTTAAATGTTTAAATATGTCTTACTGCTACCGTGGGAAGAGAGAGTTTCCTGTGGTAATCCCTATGGCCGTGGTCTTCTTCCTGCTCCTTTTGCCACAACAATTTCCCTGAGGCATTAATACAAACATGTTTGTAAGCTTTGCATAACCCAAGAGCTACTAATGTGCAGAGCTATGGGAGCTGTAAATGTGCCAGAAACTGAGAGCAACACCAGCAACCAGAAAAAAACACACCTGACAAATAAAAACTGGCAGAGACATATTTTTTTGTTGTAACGTATTGCAAAGACAACTTAAAGGGTGTTGTGCCATGTGCTGTGAGCATTGTGCCACCTGTTCAAAGATGAGTAGTGCTCCTGGGGGTTTGGGGGAGCTCAATGCATGGAGAGTATTTTAGGTATAGGGCTCCGTCGCAGCCAATTTGGTAAAAGGCAGCATGAGGAAGGAGACGTCTTGGACAAAACCTGGCTTGAAGCTTAATTTAACATGTGACATAGATTTCATCCGACAGCCCCCGCCCACTCACACGTCTCTCTCTCTCACTCTCACTTATTTTCACACTCTCTCTCTCTCCTCTGTCGCTATCTGACAGATACACACACATTTACCAAATGTGATGTTCAAACCCCCTTGAGCTGCAATCTAGGGCGAGTGTGCATAAATAAAAAAAGACCCATTAAGAAGTTCAAAGGAAACCACATAAAATGACTGTAGCTGGCGGTCAAGCTGCACCATTAGCCAGCCACCAGATCTGTATGTTACAGGGTGTTTGTGGCGCTCTGTGTGCCTGCAGGCCCATCTAACCGTTGAAAAGTACAACCAGGAACTCCAGTTGGCTGATTTGCAAGTGTGACGTTTCTTGATGCATTCATACGGGTCGAAAGAAACTCCCACGCTGTGTCCAGAGTTGTTCACTATTTACTGTGCTGTCAGTCTATAATGTGTTCCAGGGTCAATACCAACAGGCGTTCACTGGAGAGAAATTAAGTACATTTACTTAAGTGCTTTACTGACGATCTTGAGGTAGTTAAACTTCACTGCTATTTAACGTTATTTTACAAATACTAACTACATATCAGAGGCAACTATTACTCCAACACATATATCTGACAGCGACCGTTACTTTGACTTCACATTGAAACACATGATCTACTTATAGAATATGATGCATTGTTTTAGATTGAAGGCCCTGCATATCCATTAAGGTGTTAATGTTGCTGAAAAGACCAGCTCAGGTTGGGAGCTGTACAAAGTTACACTATACTGATAAGAATGATAAAGTTGTAACTTGTCCTGCAACAAAGCAACAATAGACTGGAAGAGATCACCCACACAGTTCTGACAAAAGGGCAATTCTTACTACTAACTTTTTACTTTTGGTGGAGTATTTTTACATTGTGGTGAGACTAGACAATTAAAACCCACAGTAGCATTTGTTTACAGCTGGTACAAGAGTGTTTTACTCACAGCTACTTTATACAAAACACAAGAGCAAACGTGACGTTGGCTGACACAATGCAAACAAAAGCAACACAGCAACTCTTAATTTCAGTGATAGCAGGTTTACGGGAGTAGGCCGGTCTTGTCTGAGGGTCTGTTTCGAGCATTTGGACAACAGTACAAAACATTGTCTGCACAAACCATGCAGGATGAAAGAAATTATCTGATTAGTGTCCCATTTTGGTTATGTTTCTTTTTTTTTTCATTTTGCCAACTATATTGTCAGATACACAGACATTTCTAAGACAGAGTACAAAGTAATAAATAAATCATGCTTTTTGTACTCAGTCACGATGGGCTTATGAATACATCCCAAAAAACATTCTTCAAATTCAACTTGCATTGTCACTATGCTCAAAGTAACCAATGCGTCTCCCATTGAGGGTGCAGTTTTTCCCACAGACTGTGGAAGAGCATTTGCATATCTTAGAGCTCGACTGATGTCCTTTCTGAGTGGTTGATCAGAAAGGTTTGAGCTACCAAACAGCCAGATCAATAAAAGGCTCTTAATGGAATCATTCGAGAGGGTTATGACCATGTACGAGAATAGATTTCTGTTACTGGTTCCTGACACTGTCTGTATTGTTGCAGTTACACATCATGCACAAGCCAGATGTAACAAAATTCAAATGGGTGGTCATTAACATGAACATGACTCAAATCTTTGAATCGTGAGTCCATGCACAGACAATGCATCTTTTTTTTAAACCGCATGGAAGCTGCAGGATATCCGTGCTTTTCAAAAAATGTAATTTATGAGCGGCAGAATAAGGAGAACAACGAGAACAAAAGGAGGAGGACAATAGTGCTACTGTTCATAGACAAATAATGGGTAACGGCTGGCATCGTGTAGCTGGAGGCCTGTGGACTGAGCTGGTATGAGCTGAGACAGTCAGTGCTTTGGTGCCATCTTGTGGTCAATAAAGAAACATCGATGACAATCAACTACATTGTTGTCCGGTCAAAGGGAAGCACCAAATCTTTGTACATCCCAAAACTCTGCTTGATAGAAAGAAACAGACACAATTCAAAGGGAGTTAGATAAATAGGAGTTGATCAGTGATGTCACTATCTTCTAGTAAAAGCTCCTTTCTCCAACACAGCTGTCTGTAACTGCCGCTAACAAAAGGAAACACCCACCATTTGTACATCTGTTAGTAATAGCAGCACATATTCCATTAATAACATCCACTGCACCAACGTACTACTTTTTATAGTACAGTATATGTATTTATAATTAACACTTAGCAATCGTATGCCCTTTCCTAAGATGGAAACAGGAGAGCATAGTGAAGAATTTATTTTGATTTAACTATACACAAAAAAGAAGAACGTATTGAGTAAATGTAATGTGAATAAGCAATAAACAAGACCAAGAGTCGGCAGCTCAAGGCTCTGGGGGGGCTTTACTTAGGCACAACAGTTTTGAGCTAGCATTAAATGCTAACATTGGCCTGCTAACATGCATGAGATATATACAGTATATGTTCTATGCATGTAGATATCTATATAGGCCTATGTATCATCTCATAATACTCGAGCACAAAGCTCACATCCTTCAATCAGAGGATCGGCGGTTCGATCCCCGGCTCCGCTAGTCCACGTTGATGTGTCTTTGGGCAAGACACTTAACCCCAAATTGCTCCCACAGGCTGTCCCATCAGTGTGTGAATGGGTGTGAATGGGTCAATGACATGGAGTGTTAAAGCGCTATACGAGTACAAGTTCACTTACCCCGTTTACTATTTTCGTTCTGCATGTTAGCATGCTAACATTTACTAATTAGTACTAAATATAAACAGCTGAGGCTGATGGGAATGTTTTTGGTTTTGTAGGCTTCTAGTCATAAATCAAAGTATTGGACTAATTCAAATGTTCACCAGATTAAAACTCTCTGTGTGGTTGCTAAAAATATGTTTTGATCAAGATTAAAGGACATGTAAAGTACTGAGGAGGCTATGACACAAGCTAGGCCATGTATCCAAACAATGTATGTTTCATCTAGTGGATGGTTGCTGCTGTTTTTAATGACATTGATCAAATCCACATTAAACTTCCTACTCCCTCTGCCTGGCTTTGTACCACCAATAAGCCAATAAACTCTGTTCTGGGATATTTTTGTTTCATCTTTCTTTACTGAACAAGACACAGACTCATCAAAAGAGTATAAAATATTTTAAAAGCTTCCAAAGCACCGTTCAGTGTGTGCAGACACCCGTTCATCTGTCGCTCAATTCACATTTGAATTCATACAGCCAAAGATTAAACAATTATGAGATCAACACAACAAGTATACAACAAAAATGACAAAGAGAAAAGATATGTCCTCATATAAATCAACAACTCTGCATCTAAATATAAACGAAAGGCAATAAAAAGGATACAATCTATACAGTAGCTCAGTATTTGTCAGGATTAATAACCGTTACTTGCATATAGGTGGCGTAAGAGAGCTAAAACGTATACTGAAATGTTTAACTTGGCTCTGAAAGTCTGAGATAAATTGGAAAAATACTCCAAAAAAAAGACTTAAAAAAATTCTTAACATGTAATAGCATTAGAAAGAGCCGAGTAAACCCCATATTTACAGGACTGTAAGTTTGTAGTAGATATAAAAGTGAAAAAAGTTTTCCAAACTATAAACCCATAAATGTCAGTGTTTAGGAAGCATCAAGGTTTTAACAAAATTCAGTTTAACTCTTTGTTTTAGCTTAATATCTGAAGATCTGTCCGTCCCGGAAAGCAGTGAGCCGCCGTCCAAATGGTTCTGGATGGTTTGAAGTCAAAGTGAGAGAGTGTTTCACCCTCAGATCATGAAGGAGTGAGTTTGTTTGTAGTGCTTGATCTGCAGAGAGTAGAGAGAAATACATTGAATCATTTCCTTTAATAGGACCAGCGTTATCATCAACTTAACAGAATTGAATGGCAACCCAGTGAACAAAACAAGCCCCGGCACGATAATGATTCCTCTGATCACTCACATTGCGGATGGGAGGAGGAGGAGGAGGAGGAGGGTTGTAGGACTTGATGCTGAAAGACAAAGGGAAGCAGTTCAGTCTGAGCTCATTATCAGCCAATAACACACAGCTGCAGGCAAAACAAGAATCAGACTGACAAGTGAAACCCTCACCTTTTTGTTTTCTTGTCTTCTATTCAGAGAAACAACAAAGAAGAAAAGGTAACATTAATGATCACTATCATACTTGCCAAAGAAGTTGTACATGTGTCTCTTAATCTGTTGCCAGTTGTGGATAGTAATTAGTACATTTACGCAAGTGTGCATTAACACTCTTGTTTCTGTCCACCTGACTAATGTAAGTCCAATATTCACTCTCTTGTAGCTCTCCGGAGGGAAATGTCAGTCTTGTTAGCAGCTAAATTATTCACCAGCTAATGTATTTATTTAATGTCTGCTGTTTTGGTGCTGATCAGGTATTTGTACAGTGAATGTATCAGAGCTTTTTCACTGAAAACAAGGCTGATACGAGTAGTTAGACCGAACCAAAACACTGACGATTGATACATATCTGTGAGTTTGACCATTGTTTGTTATAAAAATACTGGTCAGTGCATTTTATACTCTTTTTTTTTTTTTTTTAATACTTTAACTTAAGTAAGATTTTGAATGTTAGACCTTAATTCGCATTGGAGTATTATATTTACATTTTGGTATTTATACTTTTTTCTACTTTTGCTTAAATGATCTGAAATCTTCCACAGTCTGCCGATTAGCACAGAGGTTCACAAACATTTTTTCCTTGAAGCGAAACCATACTTTTATCCCTTGAGGGGGCCCCGGGCCCCAGGTTGGAAAATAAACACATTTAGTTGCAACCGCAGTCATTGTTTGACTTTCACTTAATAGTTTTAGATTTCATATTTTTGCGTGAAAGATTACAATTGCAGCACATGATCCACTTGCTGTGACAAAAACCTTAGCAAAAAAACACCATGCTGTGTTACTGAGGACAAGTCTGTAATTCTCAAAGACAATCGACATCAAACAGATTACAAAATATTTTTGCTGGCGTAAAATGACCCAGCAGTTTTCCTTGTTTCACAAGATGCATCTGACTCAAAGAAATACGGAAGATTAAAAAATGGAAATCATAACCTCATAAGGGAATTGTAATGGTAAAATATGTATTAAGTATAATATATTAATAATAATATATTATCTTGGGATGTTTTGAAAGATGTTGTTCTACTGATGGGAAAGTACAGAGACAGGAAAAGATCACTGCAGTCCTACAGAGGTATTTAATTAGTTCATGAAACCAATGTCCTATCTTCCAAGGTTGTTCATATGCACACGAGAAGAAACATTGTTTCTGACCTCTGTATGAGACTGACTCCCAGTTGAACGCACCTGTGAGACTCCAAATAATGAGCAGAACAAATCATCCCGTGTCCAAAAAACCTATACTCCCTTTTACTATGAGGTAACTAAAGGCGTGACTTCTTTATGCATAAAATATGATGTGCCTTTTAGTTCTTTGACAGTGTTTTGCACAGTTCACTGAGATACGTGTCTGTGTGTTCGCTCTCCTGCTTGCAAGCATTAAATGGACTCTTACTACTTTGAGCATTCATCAGACTCTGTTTATTTAATCAACTCTTATCCCGCATCTACATAGAAATATTCCACAACAAAATAAAAAGGGAATATGTAATGCAACTGCGCGATAGAGTTTTACATTCCTATGCTGTCGCATTTTTTTCATTTTTATTAAATGATCTTCCAGGTTTTTACCTCTATTTTGTACTTTATAAATGCAAAACGCCTCAAATGTAAAAGCAATGATTTAAGACAGGCCCAAACCGCGACCTCATACGCACATGCAAACAGCCCTTCTGTACGGTCTATGAAACGGCCACACACAGAGCAGCATCACACTACTCACTCCTGCAGCAGCCTCGGCGTCGGCAGACGCACACACAGATGCAGCAGAAAAGGACGAGCGTCAGAAAACCTGCAGCAGCTGCTATCAAAATCGTCATATTCAAAGGATCTAGAAGGAGTGGAGAGAGATAGAATTTCATCAGTCTGTGTTGAGTGGAGCGAAACATGGAAACTTCAAAGAGGAGTTCTACCAAAACCATTTACATTCAATAACTTTCAGTTGTTGGGCCACACAGCTCTTGGGCGCCCCCACGCTGTTGGAGGATTCACAGCGGTACATCCCTGCGTCTATCTTGGACACACTCTTGAACTTCTGCTCCAAACAAACACAAGATGGGAGAGCAAGAGCATATTACATAACTTTGTTTGGGTGCATTTAAGTGTCTGTATAATTTAGCGTGTACTCACCAGTGTGCCCCTGTTTGTGTCGACGCTGTATAGAGGATCTTCCGTGGCCGTCAGAGCCTTGTTGTCTTTGTACCAGCAGTAGGTGGCAGGAGGCACGCTGAGTTTGTCCTTACAGAGAAGCTCCAGGCCTGAGCCCACAAACACAGAGCTCGGCACCTCGCAGGACGGGACGTGAGGAGGCACTAAGGAGGCAGGGAGGTAAAGCACCTCGAGTTACAGCAAAGAAATATACCATAATATAGGACTTTATATTTCTGTCCACCTTAAAACACTTAAAGTATTATTTTGTTGATGCATTTTGTTGTTTGGTTGATGTAGAGGGGTCTAATGATTAATTTACCAAAATTTAACTGGATTGAAATTAGTCCCTCTGCCAGGACCGAGAGGTTGAAACTGGGACGGCCACATTATTGTCACTAGTGTTTTCCCATTCAAATGAAACAGTGGTTGAATATGTAGAGAAATTTCTGAAATTTGAAACTTAAAGTAGGAGTGAGCAATACATCCTCCCTGAATAGTTAATTTGAGGTTGTATAATCAATATATTTCATGATATTGTTCTTTGAAAAGCTATTTTGAAACTGTAAAGTAACCAAATGGGGATTCGGCTAATCTAGCGAATTCTCCTCCCTCACTCATAAGCATGACACTGAAATGCAGAAAAACAAAAAAAACAATTACCAGTTTTGAAAGGGTAATGTGGTGGTGTGCATACATATGTATCCAACCATGCGTGATTTGGGGCGACCGGCTTACCCTGCCCATCATATACTATACAACTTCACTTGTGACGATGAAGCTAGCAGAGCTACGTTCATAATTAGAGGATATCAGGTCGCAAAATGCTGTTGACGTCTGCTTCATTCATTTAACCCTCATTTGTCTCACAGAAGTACACATACATTCAACCTAATATCTGCATATAAAACACATGCATGTTTCCCGTCCTACCGAGCACATTGAGGGTTACTGTGGCTTCCCCGAGGTTGACGTGGTCCTCGCTGGCAGTCACCTCACAGCGGTATTCCCCCGAGTCTTTCTGAGTAACAGAGTGTATCGTCAGCGTCGCTCCTTCCATCTTTGCCCGTTCTGCATAAGACCCTATAGTGGAAGGTGATGGATGATGGACAAAGCTTAACTAATGGCTAAATCAAAAGGTAATAATGAAAGGATGATGGGAGGAAAGCAGCAAAATATCAGCCATTTCAGCTCAGAGCAGTCAAAGGAATTTGTGCAGTAAAGGTCTTTCACTAACCCGTAAATTTGTGATTAAAGTACACAAATGTCACGCCCTTTCCTTTCTTCTTCCACTCAATTCGAGGGTTCGGATCGTTCTCTGTCCTGAACTCACAGGAGAGCACAGCATCTGAGGACAGAAAGCACAGCAGGAAAATTACTTAATGAATACAGTAGATGTACTTTTGCTTGAATCTGCAGGTCGTTTCTTGTAATTTGTTGCCTTTTGTCACAACTGTGTGCTCATGAATAGTGGTCAGCATGAAGTATTGCTGGATTTGTTCGGGTTTAAAGTTTCAGCTCAAATGTACGTTGAAGGCTGTTTTGTTCAGTTCCTGTTTTTTTCCTGCTTTTTTTAGAATGAAATGAGATATCTTCTGTTTCCCCTTTATTTTAGCTAATTTTCCAAATTGTTCTGAAACATATGATGCATCTGGTATTCTCACTAAAGAAGATAAGAGTAATTTAAGTTAGATTATATAAATCTGTTTTCCATTGGTTTGTCTGTTAATTTGACTGATTTGTTTTGGAATGAGAAGCAAAGCAGGTATCAGAGATAATATCTCACCCCTCATCTTTGCTGTCAAATTGTTCCTAAATGTCTCATTAACATAATTTATATTACCTCCCATCACTACTCCACTTCTACCCCCACTCATCTGATATTACAGTTCAAATACATAAAACATAAAGTGAACTTTTCTCTCGTTGTTGTTTTTTTATTCCAATCATTTCGAATTGGGCGACAAAATCCACAAATTAAGGTGAATTTGTTAAAACTGAGTGTAAAGTTGCTCTTTTATTCCTATTTTAAAACATTAATGATAAGACAAATGTTTAAAGAGACCAACAACTTCAATCACATTATACAAAGTTGTTCTTTAGAGATGTGGTCATTTTGAAGGATAAATAACTTATACTGCACGGTCTCACCTGTGTGCTCGTGGACCTCCACTTTGGGTTTACTGCTGCTTACTGTCACTGACATGGAGACAGGAACTGCAGGGGAGAGAGGACCAACCAGTTGTTGTAAATTGTTAGATCGTTTTTACCATCTTTCCTCTGCTCACATTATTGGCTAAACATATCTGTAAGCTAAACATATCTGTAGATCTAGAAAGTGTTGGGGCTTTTTGGGCTGCAGTGCAATCAGACCTGAGACGTAAACAGGATAAAAAGCCCATGAGAATGAGTATCAGCCTACACATACCAGTCATGGAATCCTATACAAAAAGTAATGTTACCCACAATGCATATCTGCTCTCTTTTTGTGTGGATGCACACATGAACTCCCTGACAGTGTTTTGCCATATCCTGGTGGTACCAGGAGCGGTGGTGTGTAGGAATGCAGGTGATGGATGACTCTCTGACAAGCTGCTCTATCCCGACCTGATAACCTCTTTTAGTGAACTATCCCTCCAGCGCACACACACACACACACACACACACAGCCTACATAACATTCCCCCACAAACATGCTGAGAAAGCCCCAAATCTTCAGAGTTCAGTGGCTGTAGTCAGCTTGAATTCCTTAATGATGGATTTCTATGGCAACAAGTTTTCACAGCAGCAAAAACTAAAACCCAGCTTTACCGAAATATAGTTAAATATGAATATATTTCAATTGATGTGAAAGTTTTTCATGAATAGCAAACTTAAATCCAGTTGTTGCTCACTGTGAAGGACAAAACAACTTGTAACAAGACGACAAGGGAGAAAATGACTACGATAAATTATCATTTTTATTTGCAAAATATTAAAGCATACGTCTTGGTTTGGTGAACATTTGGGGGGTGGTGTGTGTGTGTGTGTGTGTGTGTGTGTGTGTGTGTGTGTGTGTGTGTGTGTGTGTGTGTGTGTGTGTGTGTGTGTGTGTGTGTGTGTGTGTGTGTGTGTGTGTGTGGGTGGGTGGGTGGGTGGGTGTGTGCCACACACATGCATGGAAAGCATGCTTTTCTTTCGCAGACAAAGAAGCTCTTTGTGACAGTAACCTTACACTTCTCAGCTGGCACAATAACACACACACCCAGATATCTGCGCAACACACTTGTGAGGCTCTTCACGGATTGAACCTTTAACCCTGACCCTCAGCCTAACCTAAACCTGCTTTAACCATTGAACTGAATTTTTGCCATGAACTAATGTTAAACTACGGTATATCTAGTTCATGTTAAAGACATGAAGTCCATATTGACATTGAATTTTTAAAAAGGAATTAATCTGAAATGTCAACTGTTTACATGTTTTATAATCATTTTAAATTACCAATCATAATACCATGCCATTATCATTGACACTAAAAGGAAGAAAAAGAAAATACAATTCTTCACCAGCCTCGTCCTAACTGAGGAAGTCTGAATCTTTTAATCTCTGTGAGGAAATTTGGTCCTCATGAGTAAATACAAGAAAGATCAAAACACATGTCAAAGCTGCAATTTAAAGCGTGTTGTTTGGAAAGCAACTTCAAATGCATTTTTCCAGATAGCGAGAGGTCATTTTCATCTTAGTGCAATCAGCGACAGGGTCAGTCGGCGGCTATCTTCAAATTGAAACGTTGGGATCTCAGACTCCTCCGCGGGGCCGCGAAATGTGTTTCATCACCCTGTGGATCTCAAGATTGATGTAAACAGGGAGCCCAAACAGCAACCACTCCCTGCACAATGTCACCCTCTGATGCAGTCCCTGAACACATCACAGCTCCTCCACTGAACATGCACAAACTACATCTCACAAATTAAGGATCAATAAAGCATAAACAAAAACCAATCAGTCTGCTTCATGTTGAAATCATTAGTTGTCACAATATAAATCTAGCTAATCTGTTGCACACGGCCAAACATGCATCGCCTGAAGAAAACATTTCTTATCAAAACATTTTTCTTCTATTAAATAGTAAAAAAAATATGAAATCACGTAATAATCCCGCATTTCTGATGGACCACACAAAATATTTAGGAAGAAATGGAAGAGGGTTATTCCTTTTTCTTTGTGATGATTTTGATGATTTCTTTTAATTTTCCTTTGCAGATTTTTTAAAAAGTCAAACAAAACAATGATACCATTTTCATATTACGGTTAACTTGATAGGTTATGGTACACCATCATATTTAAGCTTTGCCTCTAATAAACGGTGAACTGAGTTGTATTAAGAGATATTGGGGTGATGGTATTGCAGTCCAAATTACATTTTTAACAGTTTCTTCTATGCACATCTTTATAAATGTTTACCATTTTGAGATGATAATCTGAGCATCCTATTAAAAACACACCACAGAGTGTGGAAATATGGACTAGCAGAAGCTCCTAAAACGTGCCTGCTAACATCATAGATTGGCCAACACTTACTCTGTTGAACAACCTAATGAATGCACTTCTTCCACTGAAAACGTCCAGCAATATTATCTATTAGCATATTGCAGCTTATTTCTATGTGATTAATAAGGTGTTATTGTTGAATAAATTGTTTATTAAAACCAGAAATAAACTCACTATTCATTAAAGTGACGAGAAGAGGCAGCGCCAGGATCTTCATGGTGTTCATGTCTAGTCACGGTGAGTTACAGATCCGTCGTGAGGTCCGTATGTGTCTGTTCAGTCTGGAGATGAGTTTTACTCCAAACTCTCAGCAGCTTCTTCAAGTTTCATCTGCAGCACGTGCGCACTCTCGCGGATCCGGGACAACTGACGGGGAGCGCGCACAGAAAGGGAGCGCTGCTGCTGCTGTCCTGAGACGTTCAGGGACACCACTGGTCTCTTAGCAGGCGGAGCCAGCGGGGGAATATGAGCTGCTTTTATTTTGGCAAGGGTCTGTTAACTTCAGAGAAAATCAGAGAATCCATTGAAAAATATTTGCTCTGTTTTTTCTGAATAAATAAGATCCCTCAAACCTGAAGCTGGAGTGTTATGTACGATGTGAGGGAGCAGTTGCCGGATTGTCTCTTGAGTCACCACGTGTCTTGAATGCACAAACTAGCAACAATGTGTTGCTTAAAGACACGAGTCCCCCTAATGTCCCAAACCAAGATAAATCTGGATTAAACTAAACTGGCAGAACATGATTTGCTTCCATGAAATTGAGCTTTAAAAAAATTATCTTGGGATCTTGAGGTATCTCAAGAAAAACAGAGCAATTTTATTTCCATGAAAACCTTTCTCACTATTAACAAGATAATAATCTTGTTAATTAAGAAAAAAATATAGTTTGTTCTCAAGTGAAAGCATTATGCTTAAGTAGTTCTTTGAACTGCCCTGTTAGTGACATCATTTCTTTAAAACAAGTAATTGTCCATCTGAACGTATTAACTCAACTTAGTATCACATGGTTGGAGTTGTGGGTGTAATAGGAGGTGCAGAGATGGGACAGCTGCTGGCTGAGCTACTGTGTCCTTGGCTATTAGGTTTCTCTCCACCAGCAGCCACACAACAGCTCATTGTCGCTCATTCTCGTTAATGTGCACACATGCTTACATTTGTGGCCATATGCACACACAAAGACACACACACACAGGGACCAGCCATGCAGACACGTGTGCATACGCGTACGAGAGGAATACAAAGTCACAAAATCTCTGCTGCAGCACCTGTTCACAATCAGCAATCCCAGCTGCTCTGCTGTGAGCAGGATCCACTGCTGTCATGTTACACACACATCCATAACAACCCAGCTCAGCGCCCGCTGCTCACTTGGTTTACATAAACAAATCTCTCCCAGATAGTGAATCTTATATATGAACAAAGGGGAGGCTTTAAATGTATCGTGATCGTTGGTGTCAACCAGTTTGAGGAGTCATTTAAACAGCTGTCCTCCTCACACTCTACTGCACAAAGTCCAACAAAACACTGTGTACCTGGATTGATTCAAGGTCCCGTTTTTTCATGATCACATATATGTTTCTAATCAAAGTCTGCCAAACCAAGATGTTTTACTCAATGCATAAGTAGTTTTGTTGTTTGGCTTCAGTTACAGTTTGGTTTCAACTTTCAACGTTGACAATCTGAAAACGCGGTGCACCGTTTTACTACAGTTTGCGGGTTTCCTCAAAACTGTATGAAAAGGTGTGAGACAGAGGTCCCGTTTTCTCTGGTTTGGTTGGTGTGTGAGAGGTGTTGCTGAATCAGCAGCAACGTGTATGTCCCAAAAATGTTTTGTGTGTGTGTGTGGGGGGGGGGTTGCCGACCCACAATCCTCTGCGCAGCGCACGAATGAGCAAGAGGGTCAACGTTCAAGGTGGGGTGTTATAATGAAGTATTATGTCCCAATTGAATGCATACTTCCTGCAACAGCATGTACTTTGTAAGGGCATCTGCAGTATGTGCTAACAGTTAAAAGATAAAGAACGAGATTAGGAACGCAGAGACAAATAGGAGAGCACAGGAAACACACAGGAAGCAGGAAACACAAGAAACATGATTGGAAACTTTATGATAAACTTTATTTATGTGGCAACTTTCGTACAGGCTGAGTCCTTTACAACAAAGTGAAGAAACAACAGTTAGTTAAAATCAAGAATAAATACCTTTTCAATTATCATTTTAAAATGTTCACGGAAACACAAGGAACCAAAACTGTTTTGGCAGTTCATTGACAGACATTTAATGTGTTACTAATAATACCACTGAATTACAGTTAATTATTTAACAGGTCATCGTCCAGATCTAAGTGGACGGTTGTTGTGAAAATGACATGTCAACTATTTAAACTTTGTGGCTAGTTTGTGAGCAAAATTGTCAAAATAGTTTGTTTTGTCAATCATATCTTTGGTTGTTTTTACATGAGGTGCCAGTTTAACCTTTGTCTCGAACCAACCTTCTTATTTACCCATTTTCAGTTGAAGAATCAATAAACTACTTTCTACTTTTATGATGGAATGCATGCCAAGAGGAAACAAAAGAGAAAAAATAAGATAAGGTAACGGGAAGGCCCTGGTTTATGACTTACTGACAGAAAGTGGAATAAAAGGGGGCAGGACTAATAGCGTACATAAAGATTAACCAAACACAGATAAATAGCAGTCGCAAAGAAGAGCACATGAACAGCTGGTAATAACTTACGAGTACAAGGCACATTTGACAGTAAATCAAAGTCTTCAATCCTAAATACAGATTTGGTCAAACAGGTCAAGATGAAGACGCTGGCATTATTGTCACTGAGCCTAGCAGGTGAGAGATTTCATTTCAACATTGTTCTACAAGTGTGTTCTCCAAAAGACTGATTTTATTGAAATTTACATTTTGCAATTTTGCGTTTGGGTTCTGTTAACATTTCTCATTCAGTCACCAAAGACTTTGCGTTTAGTCTCAGTAAAGTTTCAGTCACTTCATTTCTGTGAAGACTGAAGTTAAAATGTATCTGCCTGTGATTTTTGTCACGTCCTTATTAAAGAGAGTCTAGTTAATCATCTACGCCCTGTTTATCTCATCGTATCATGTACAAATCATTCTTGTTATTGGTTGTTGTTCAGGATTTACAATGTAAACGCTTTATATGGCTCATTCACCCATTCACACTTGAACTGCTTTTGGGAGAAATAAAACTATATATAAAAGTAAATACTATGAAAATATGAGGAAATGGTATTTTGGTTTGAATAAAAAGTAATTGGTTTTAAATGTTATCCATGCTGCTCCACATGAACTGCATAACAGCATGACTCTAGTCCTGCGTTATGTGATGATGAGTGTAGGCATGGATGGATTACTGACCAGAGCCTTGAAGTGACTCTTGATATTTCTTGTCTGGAAAGTCCATCAAATTACTACAAAAATATGCAAAACGACCAAAGATAGACACAAAATCAATACAAGAAGATGATCAAAACTTCAAAACGACTACATGGAAACGCAACATGACTAAACATGACTCAGCAGTTTAGTGTCTCCTACAGTCTGAGGGGTCCGTTGTCTTATAATTCCTCCATTGGGGCAGGTAAGGGAATCTGCCTTATTTCACCTGTAATTTAACTTTTACTTCCTCCTTGCAGTGACTCTGGGAATGCCATTTGCTCCTGGTGTGGAACAAACCCCAGTGTTGACTGAACGAGAACAGAGCCCTCTGCTGGGAGACTGGGTTCCTGTGCAGGGTCATGTGGTGGTGGAAGATCCTGTGCCTCAAGTCAGGCCAAGATTCGAGGAGCAGAAGAAAGAATTGTCTCCGGTGCCAGTGGACATGAAGCAGAGTATAGTGGAACCAGAGATCAAGGTAAAGCCACAAGTTAGAGAGGAGCAAGAGGGGGAAGAAAAGACAGAGATTAAGAAGGAACCAGATGTTAAAGCAGAGCCAGATGTTAAGGAGGATCTAGAGGCTGATGTGGAGCAAGAAGTAAATCTGAATCCAGAAGTTATGGCTGAAGTGACCGCCGATGTGGAGCCAGAGGTTAAGATGAAGCCAGAGCTCAACGATGACCCAGAATTTAAGGTGAAATCAGAGGTTAAGGTAGAGCCAGATGTTCAACAGTTTCAGGTCCAAACGAACCTCGAGGCAGAGACTGAAACGGGCCAGGAGATCGAAGAGAGGCACATCGACATGGAGGGAAAATATGAAATGGTGGGCGAGCCAATCATGGAGCTGGAGCCACTGGAGGACGACAACACGGAGCTGTCAGAAGTGGAAAAGTCTCTCAGGGCGACATTTCAGAATCAAGATTCTGTCAATCAACCTCTCCCAGAGGAGGAGGAGGAGGAGGAGGAGGGGCTTATGAGTGAGAGGGACAATGTATTAGATGGAGAACCAATCATGGAGCTGGAGCCACTGGATGATGACAACACAGAGCTGTCAGAAGTGGAAAAGTCTTTGAGGGCGACATTTCAGAATCAAGATCCTGTCAATCAACATCTCCTAGAGGAGGAAGAGTTGCTTATGAGTGAGATGGACAACGTTTTAGATGAAGAACCAATCATGGAGCTGGAGCCACTGGATGATGACAACACAGAGCTGTCAGAAGTGGAAAAGTCTCTCAGGGCGACATTTCAGAATCAAAATCCTGTCAATCAACATCTCCCAGAGGAGGACGAGTTGCTTATGAGTGAGATGGACAACGTTTCAGGTGGAGAACCAATCATGGAGCTGGAGATGGAGTCTGAAGACGAAGAATCTTTTTTTCATCAGCAGGTCATGCCAGAGGCTGCTATCATGGAAGAAGGGCCAGCATTGGACATTATGGGGCAGCAGATCTCATCTTCAAGGGAATATTTCCCAAACGAGGAGGCTAGGATGGGCATGGACTACGGCACACATCAAGACTATTTGACGAACTATGTGATGATGGAGGAACCAGAGAGTGAGTTTGTCAGAGTCGAGAAGCAGTCTTCAATGGGGCTCCCAGAAATGGAAGACGGTCCTGATGGAGGAGTTCAGATTGGTGTGGCGCCGGAAAGAGAAAAACGGGCTTTAAGGCAGGGAGTTCAAAACCATGAAGAAACAACATCGTCACCAAATCAAAACAAGCAAGGTAAAGCATATGCATAACCACAGCATGGACAAGAGGGACGATTACAGTGAACACAAGATGTTGTTTCTTAGGTGCACAAGAGTTTTGTTTGTGATAGATTTGGGGAAAAAAAATAAATTGAAATAAGATTGAGAATACTGTAAATTTAGATTTGGCCACAGGGCGGAGCCATTGTCCTGGTGTGTTTCTCGAGGGGAGGCGTTACCAGTTCTTCAGAGGGCCAAAAACGGCTGCAGATGCGGAGGTATTTACATTGTGTTCTCCACTCTCGCATAGATTCACCATTCAATCCTTATAAATGTATACATCTTAAGCAAAACACAGCCGTGCATAATCCCACTCTGTCGTCTACGTTTCATTGCAGTTCTTCTGCCAGGAACTTGCGGCTGGGGGACACCTGGCCTCCATCACAAGCCAACACATCCACAGAGAGGTGATGAACATGATGCTGGAGCAAAACGGATCACTTATTCGCACCTGGATTGGAGCATTACGATATTTAAAGGTGTGCATGCTCAGTCAGGGAGTGACGGGTATTAAATCTGTTAATGATTATTTAGCCGACACTAATCACATCACGAAAGTGGTTCATTTATTTCATTGCTGTGTTTGTATGTGGAAAATGAATTAAATTAACAACTCCATCTGATGTCCCATCAATTAACCCCCTGTTATCTGTCAGACCGGTCGCTTTATCTGGTTGGATGGATCCCACTGGAGCTACGCTGATTGGGTGTCAGGGCAGCCCGATAACAGCGCAGGTGTTGAGGAGTGTGTGCAAATGCTGCCATATGGTAAGAGTCGGACTGTTGAACTGGAGGGACAAAAATACTTTTATATGTTACACCAAAGATGGATATCAACCAATGTGTCTCTGACTTTCTGATCTGCTGATTGTTTCAGGAAATGGACAGTTCAATGACTTCATATGCTCGGTACCTCAGTCTTTCATCTGCTCCTACCCGTATTAGTGAATGAACCGCTTCTTTGTCTCATGTGATGCAGAGTTTGTTAATCTTTTCTTTTAAAATCACATTTTGGAAAGCAAATGGACTGACTTAAAGGCAATGCCTTAAACTTGACTCATTTTATTGAATGCAACTGGAATCAGGACCTGTCATGTTTTACACTATATATATAAGTATGGTTTTATTTGTTTTTATCCTGTAAATTAAAAAAAACATGCTATTTCTTCATGAGCTTGTTGTCATTATTTCCCTTATGAAAAAGAAGACATCATTCAAATGTGTACTTAGTATACACGTGTGTTCAAGTGTGTCTATTAGTCTGTTAAGTACCAAAAAGTGTATTTCAATATTTAGATAAAGCTAACATAATTATATATATTGTATATTTCACTAATATAACTGTTGTTAAGAAATCAAAGGTGCACAAAACAATTTTCAGAGCATATCAATTGCCTCTCAGCGGCTCTTTGTATGTCGACAGCGAGCTGGCTGTTCACAGCTAACGGTGCTAACAGCGCTAACAGTGAAAACAATGAAAACAGTGATAACAGAGCTAACAGTGTTTACCTGAGAGGGAACCGGAGGGTGGGTGCTACTTTGTTACTCATATAACATGCACAGCCGGCCCGGCTATGTCAACAAAGCACCGAGAAGCTGAGATTACAGCACACAGAGAAGGAGAGCGATGTCATTCTCTGCTCAGGTATACTCCATTATAACTTTACATAGTAAAGAGTTGTTGCTGTATTGATGCTTTGAATATTATACAGAGTTTGTGTGTCACAAATACTAAATGCAGACATCAATGCACACTTTTTTAGTACAATTATATATATATACAGTATACTTGAAGCACATTCAAATGTGATTTGAGTAGATTTGAACTTTACCCTCAGTTGCGAGTTGGACATATAAAAAAATGTCTTTAAGGTTTAAAGTTAACAGTGAAACAGTGACACAACCATCAGTCTGTTGGGTTTATCTAAACCCCCAGTCCATCCAGGACCCACAAACGGTAATCCGTTCTGGTGCCAAAAATCTATCATAGCGATGAAAGCTGTTCACAATGAGATTTCAGATTTCATATTTACTGTCTGCAACATTGCTGTGTGGATATATATGTTTATGCTCTTCTGTCAGAGTGGCATCTAGACTCATTGAATTCCAATCCTCGCCTTCCCCTTTCAAATTACAGGAGCTTAGCGCCCATTAATGATGGATATAACTGATGTATTCACACACTCACGCTGCACATGCGGCTACTGTAAAGCCTTCAGGGATTCACATGTTGCAGTGTCTGACTCATTTTCCACCGGCCACATCACCATTTCCTGCCCTTCGGATGTGGAGGTGAGGATTACCACCTCTAAAGTGATGACTGGCAGCTCTTCATCTTTCTGGCCCGCATACATACACCACCACACAAACACATTCACTTATATGAAAAATGTTACAATCCCACACAACATTATTTGTCCCATGTGAGCGTTGCAGATTCTCCATTGTTCCCCTGCCTGGAAAAGTGACTTGTGCTGGATTTAAGAGATCACAGTTGAATGTGCATACCCTGGCTTCGCTTAACATTGTAAACATTACATAATTATATTTTTAGATTCTGTATGTAATCCAATCTAGTTAGTCATCATCGGGTGGGTACATTTCCTACATTCAAAAAGATGAATAAGACATAAATAAAACAGGAGCCATTTTGGCTGATTGATAAATCATTGTTGATTCCGGGTGTCGAGATCCTGGTGCCCTGGAAATCCCCAAATACCTTGACTGCTTGTTGTATTGTTGCTGTTTAGAAGAGAGTGACTCAGTGTCGCTGCTTGCCGTCTGTCAGTTCAAGTCATTTTCTAGCTTCACAACCAGCTGTCTGCTGACTTGTTTGTGTTGACGCACCGAAGGCTGTGAATCCTCCCCACTGAGCCCCACAGACAGGCTCACCAACACTGGGCGCGCTGAATACTACCGTATCTGTGCTCAGGCATAAACTTTGTGGTACAGACTGCACCGGAGTCTGTGTTCACATCACAGACTTTTAGTACTAATATGTTGGTTTTGCTTCATTGTCAGTGTACAAACAACACAGAAAAAAGTGTTTTGAGTTGCTCTCACGTAATTCCTCAACTCTGTGTAGTCAGATTTCAGAAAAAAAATAGCTTTAGCTTATATCAAAGGTGGGATATACTTAAAAGGCCATGCCATTGTGTTCGAGTGAAGGTTTTAGCCACAAATCATGTAGACTTTATAATATTTCTAACCATATTTTGAATGCATTGTATGAACTTTAAGGTATTTTCTATACATGTTTGCCTCTTTCCATGAATTCCTGGATGGTTTAAAAAGATAGTCAATATAGTGAGGTGAGGAAGTTGATTGATTTAAAAATTCCAATCTGTGTGACCTTGGTACAATAATGTATCTTGACGCAGACTTGATGTTCACTAGATTACACAGCTGTATACATGCATACGCAAACCAATGGTTGTTTGAATTGGATGAAATTGTGTGTTAAAGCTTATTCATGTTTGCTAAAGGACACATTTTAGACCATTTTCTACAAGTCATGTCGACTTTAAGTGACAGCTCAGTCTGCAAAGACTGTGTTTTAGAGGTTCAACATTGCTCGTGGAGCAAGTTACACTCAAATTGTTTTATTAGCAGCCTAACAACTCATGAAGTTATTTGTGAAAGTCATGTAAAATAGCCTAATAGGCTGTTATATTTTAGTTGTCTGCATCCCTTCTGGCGAATAAATCCGTGGTTGGCATGTTGTTTTTGTCACACTAAGGGGATGTACACAAATGTATTAGGGGAGGAGAAGGGGGTCAAAAAGGGGAGGGTATTGTAAGTTTATTGGCTGAAGGTATAGTTTTTGGGAGTTCAGGGGGTCTTTTAAATTATACTAACTAGATTTTTATCTTTGTTTATTCTGTCTCGGGGTTTTGCAGGTTTGCAACGTCTCTGGTTCAGATCTCGCTGGGGACTTTTGTTGCATCTCTCGCACTAATCTCTCCAACATCGCTGTTTAATAAAGGCCTAAAATGCCCAAAAGCAATCTGTGCGGAGGATGCTGCAGTCAAGAGGACGGTTAAAAGAAAACATTAATAACCCAACTCAAAATGAATTATACCACCCCAATCATTTTTATATAGGCCCTAAAATAGTTCTCCAGATCACAGCCTTTTCTTTTATGGTTAATTGTCTAATGGGACCTAGAGGGAGAAAGGAGAAGCCCGCAGGTTAAGAGAAGGCACAGGGGGATGTGTCAGTTCCAGGCCAGGCCTTTGTAAACAGTTTGCTCACTCTCCTGCTGATTGTTTTAGAAATGAACCCTGTTTTATGTGAAGCCTGGCAGGTGGCACACATCCATCTCACACATCGATAACAAACCTCATACACATCTGCCTCCCAGGACAAACATAAATATGCAAATAAGTTGGCACCGTGCAGTGTGAATACATGTTGTTCTCAAATATTTGCAAGTCCCTATAGCCCTATATGAAACTCCTGCTTAAAACCAGATGTCTGCTTCATTAAGGATGAGAGGCAGTAACAATCAGAGGCGTTCTGCAGATGTTGTCAAAAATCTTCAGAGGATACAAAATGCTGGATCTGATTTTAAAGCCACAAAAGGGTTCAGTAATATATGCACACTGGCCACAAGAGTTGATGTTCAAGTTCTGGGAGGGGTCAGGGTTGCTCATTATAAATCTATTTCTCTGCTTCTGTCTGCCCAAATATCCCAGCCTCGCTCAAGCGTATATGACACCAACGATGCTGCTTTTATGAACACAAGAACACAGCGGACACAAGTTCACAAACAGAGAGCAAAGAGGAATAATAGACGATTGCTTCATACAGGTATGTTTCAGCAACATATTATGTTTTTACTTTCAGTGAATGAGAAGAAGAAGAAGAAGAAGAAGAAGAAGAAGAAGAAGAAGAAGAAGAAGAAGAAGAAAATCAGTAAATCACTTTTACATACTTCTGACGTTAATTTTTCTTTTTGAATTACATCAAACTTTCAAAATTATATTTGCATGGAGATCCAGCTGAATGGGATGTGCATCAACCCGATGCGTCCCGTGTACCCCCATGTGTTGCTTAAACCTGGGGGTTTAACCAGCTGTGTTTCTGGGCTCCAGACCGGAGTCTAATGACAGCCAAATAGACTAATGCACTATATCTAGTCCATTTTGAACCCATTTAATGAGCCTAAATAAATCATACATATGCGCATCATTTAATTATGCACACTAAAGATAAAACACAACACCAAGCAAGAGAAACAATGCAAATGTTTGTGATAATCCACATTAGGGTAGGAAAAAGGTAAAGTTGTGTGTCGTGTCTACGCAGTTTATATGCCAAACTTAACAAAGAGTTACAGTCAAAAAAAGTTGTTTTACATTTTTTTAAAGGCCTATAGCTTTAGGTTGAACTATTATGTAAAGGTTGAGTTGCACGATAGGAAGTGTAGGATCCAGGGTTTGACCATCCTTTCTCTAATCTGTTTTGTGAGTCTCCCAGATCTTTGGAAGTACAGTATTATTTTGCTGTAGTACTCATTTAATAATCAAAAACTACACCGTGATGGTATTTGTGTCACAAAAACGTTTGATTAAGCAGGAAAGATTGTGGCTTTCTTTCAATTCTATGTATCTTAACTTAACTTGCTTTTATTTTTATTTTCTCTGTGTTTATTGTTATGCGCCAATACACCGAAGAAAATACCTCGTATGTGAAAACCTACTCAAACAATAAACCAGATTCTGATTGATTCTTGATTCAGTGGTCATGGAGAGATCGTCCACAGCCGGCCAACATGTCCGACAGCAACATCATGGAAAGAAAAAGGAGGTGGACGACAAACAGGATGGGAAACTACGGGTGGAGCCGGGGCCCACAGATGGGGGTAATTTTGGATTAAACACTGACGAGAATGTGTATCTCTGTATTCGGCACTGCCATCACGAGTCTGGTGTCTGTGTTGCAGAGAAACAGATGGAAACAGATTGATTTGTTACACTGATGAGTCCCATAAATCTGCAGCATTGTCACCTTCATGTAACACTCTCGTCTGCAGCGTTAACAGACCGGAAAGTGATGGCAGGAGAGGCTTTGGACAGGAGGAACATCTGGGAGCCGAGTGCCTACAACACGCTGGGGAAGGAGACTTTTTATATCGCTGGTTATGACATCAGCATCCGCGAGTCTATGGATACTTTTGGTGCTCTGATCTGGCCCGGGGTACGTCCTGTGTGTGTCTGCACATTCTCTGAACTCCTCTGTTGCTGCAAATGTGATAATGACAATTTATTCTGTAGGCAGTAGCTTTGAGCCAGTTCTTGGAGGATAAGCAGCAACAAATGAACCTGGTGGACAAAGCGGTGCTGGAGATTGGAGCTGGGACTGGCTTGCTCTCAACAGTGGCCAGTCTGCTTGGTAAGTCTATGAGAAGAATAGAGTGACAATATGTAAAACAGTGACATTCAATAGTAAATCTTGACACTGAAGTAATATCATAACGGGCTTTTTTTCCTACTTTAATACAACAAAAACTGTTTTTATTTTTTAATTATTTATCAAATTAGTGATAATAATGACATTTTGGTCAAACTTGTAGTTTTTTATTTCTTACCTAAGAACAGTCGTGGTACTCTTTGATGGTAGTGCTAGAGGGAACGCCATGAAGGGAGTTATTGCATTAATATGCCCTGAATATCTTATGGGTATCTGCTCATACATTACATTTTGGCATGTTGGAGGAGCTGTTGGTGGAACTCGAGGAAACATCAGCGGGTCACTAAAACACTGTGATTCATTGTCTGTGGACCATGAATATCCACCCACAACACATTTTTGCCGTTGCAAACATGCCAGTAGGCTGCAGCTGTAAAGATATCTTGACAAACAGAGAGATTATCAGACTGATGTTGTCATCTTTTGGTCCCTCTGTCAATCATGCAGTGGAAACATAACAAGATTAAATAAAACACCCATTCACACAAAGGGAATCATTGCCTTTCTATGGTTTCCTCTGGTTTCTCCTCATTCCTTTGTCTCAATCAATAGACAACAAATATCTGTTATACATCCCACACATCAAGCATGGAGATAGTCATTTATAATTCAGCTTTAGAGCTGTGAAAAGTTCTAAAATATGTTTGCAAAGTGAACTCGATAGCAACTTTAAGGATCACCAAGATATTACAATTCATCCAGAATGTATAAACCATTTCATTGCAATTTATCCAATAGTTTCTCTCAATACCACACGTCATCCTCGTGGTGCTAGAGGAAAAGCCAGGTGAGTGTTTTCTATCTGTACTTCAGCTGCTATTGTTTTCTGGTACTCTATTCCAGGTGCTTGGGTGACAGCTACCGACCTGCCGGATATCTTGTCCAATCTGACCTTTAACCTTCTGCGGAACACCAAGGGCCGGTCCCGCCACACCCCTCAGGTGGCTGCCCTTACCTGGGGTCAGGACCTGGGGCGAGACTTTCCCTACCCATCCTCCCACTACGACTACGTGCTCGCAGCTGACGTGGTCTATCCCCACGGCTGCCTCGAAGAACTGCTGGAAACCATGCGTCACTTTTGCCGACCAGGAAGTCAAACAACGCTGCTGTGGGCCAACAAGATCCGGTTCCAGTCAGACTTGGGGTTCGCAGAGTGTTTTAAGAGCAGTTTCAACAGCACGCTGGTACTTGAGCTCCCACAGCAGGAGGTGAGGATATACAAGGCCACAGCGAAGGAGTGATGGAGGAGCGTCAGGAGGTTCCTGAGATGTTAAAGGTTGAATATGTCCCACCTAATGTTGAAACGAAAAACCCACATCCAAGCAGAAGGCAGAAATGACGCTCAAATTCCCATTTCAATAAGCTCTTTTATTTTGCCAGCACTTTCTTATACAGTTGATTTCAGAATGTTTTGCTCAACAACGTGTTTTTAAAATAAAATGATGCTCTTGGTTTTTTCGTCGTCAATTATGGAACATCTGGTGCTGCAGCTTTTGGTATTTCAACAGCAGAAGTTCCTATAGCTGTTTATAATAAAAACTAGGGAGCGTAAAGAAATAAGCACTTTTCATGAAATGGCATTCACTCTAGAGGAGCACATGTGGAAGAGGGAAATCAACATTTTACATGTTTAACATGTTTAACATGGGCCTAACATCACTCAGCACCAAATACACTTTGGATATAGTTTTGAATACAGATTTTTAAAAATGCATTTAAAATCTAAAAGCATTAAAATCATTTAACGCATGCACACACAAAGAGAGGAGGATGAGCAGATTGAGAGAGAGTCAAAGAAAGAGAAGATGAAGATGGATTGTAAGGGGGGGGGGCAGAAGTCAATGAATTATTTTCTTTCTACTGCTAAATCTATGTTTAAGTCCACTCAAGGTTGAAAATCCACCTCCATTCTGTTCTTGTTGTTGTCCTGCACTTACCAATAACGTTTAGAGTCTCAAATGGTTTTAACTCTGCAATCAGAAAGTTCAGGAGAGACTTGTGTCCTGAGTATTTCAGTCTTTATGCTGCACAAGTCTGTATGGTTGATGTATTTACAAAGGTAATTCAAAGACTCTACGATACGCAGCAGGTTGATGACTTTGGCTGCTCTAGTATCGACTCTCGGCGGAGGTCGTTTGGGACGCTGCCACGAGGACCCCAAACGTTGAGCTCTCCATAAATTCCCGTTTCGATCATCTCCTCTTGCCAGGGGATCGGGATGTTGCCTGAGGAAAACTCATCAAAAATGGTCTTGTCAGAGTCGTCCAAGCCCACTCCCTTCACCGAGGAGAAAACCCCGACGTCATCCAGACTTTTAGCGTACACCACCTTAGGGTCGGGGACGAAAGGAGGAGGCAGAATACCTGGAGAGGCGAGAAATGTGAATCTGAATTGGAAGTCGCTTTGGATGAAAGCGTCTATGTAACTTTAAATGTGTATTTAAAGTTATAGAGGTTCTACACAACCCTGAACAAGACACAAACGTATAGAAAATAGATAGTACCTGCGTTCAGTTTCCTCCAGTTGATGTCACTGAAAAATGGGTGTGCTCTGATCTCATCACAGCAGCCATTCTTAAAACCCATCCTCTGATCAACCTCTTTAGCCAGCAGCCCATCACAGAGCAACTTTGTATGCTCACTGAAATTGTCCGGATAGGTCACCGTCAGGGTGAGCATACGCTCCTTCATCTCATCACGTTCAACCTAAACATGAGACGACTAGTCTTAATGATGATCCTCTTATTTATTTCACAAAGTGTGCCATTCTGTGCACAGGGTGACGCTCAAGGTTTAATGAAACGTGACTGACCTTCTCCCCCCTGTTTCTGAATGGGTTCTTAGCAGCGATGAACTCAAACAGCGTCACTCCCAGAGTGAAGTAGTCGACTGAAGTGTCATACTTCTCTCCTTTCAGCATCTCCGGAGCCATGTACCCTGCAAGAGACAAAGTCAAATGTTTAGTACGTTCACAGAGAAAGTACGCCTCTCAACATGACATTGTTGATACGGATGAGACCCACCTGGTGTGCCAGCATATCCTTTGGTCACTGTTTTGCCTTCTTTTAGCTCCACAGCAAGACCCAGGTCAGATATACGCACATTGCCTGGTTGGACAACATGAATATATCTTAATCAGCTATTATTTACACACCGACAAGGCCTTTTTTTTTTCGAGTGTCTAAATCAAAATGCCTTACCATCGTTATCTAGAAGCACATTTTCTGGTTTGAGATCTCTGTAGATTATTCTTTTCTGGTGGAGGTGCTCCAAGCCTTGGATGATCTGAGCGATGTAGAAACAGGCCCTTGGCTCCTCAAACCCCGGGTTGTTCTCATCCACCAGGTAGATGTGGTACCTTCAGGGAACAGAGAACAGGTGAGATTTGGCTCCGTCATAAAGATATATCATCTGCATACAATTGCACTATTACATGCTGTTTCTTCATACTGGACTGCTGTTGTTCTCCTTATGCTCTCATTTTGCAAAATACACTCCGCACACATTCAAATCAGATTTTAAATAAATAAAAGGATTCATTCAAAAGAAGACAACTTGACGTGACTTTAAGTGGCCGGTGCTCTTGAAGGGACAACTCAGGGTTATTTTTGTTATTTCTAGCCCCATGTCTCTTGGGAATAACAGCTACAATTTGCATAACGCCTGCAGTTCAGTGTATCTAATACAGCTGGTCCTGAACAGGTACCTTCATTTCATGAATGTTAGTGAGATACTGTAACTGACACACATGCAGCTGCAGTTAGGAACCATCACTCAGGGATGAATAGTGTTTGATTGTTGAATGTATTCCCATCCGGTGTCTCAGCTGACTTTTGGGAATGATAAAACATCTCTCTCACATCAGTCTTTTTGGTCGACTGCACAGGTTACTGTATGAAAAACCTGTTCTGTTTGTCAAATTAAAAATGCTGTAGATAACACAGCAGCATAGCAAGGATGAGGAACGTGTGCTCCAACTTTCCTCAGTGAGTCTATGTGTTCATGTTTGTGCTTTGAGACACGAGAGTGTGAAATTACTTGAGATCTCCTCCATTCATGATGGTCATGACCAGACAAAGTTCGTCCTTTGTCTGGAAGGCGTACGCCAATGACACAATGAAGCGACTGTGAACCTTCTCCAGAATCCTCTTCTCCACCATCGCCCCCTACAGGAGGACATTAGAAAAGGCCATTTTTGAAAAACAATGGTACATTGACATTTTCTTTTAAAGAAAATGTAAAACTACAGACTTTTCTTCTATCGAGTTGAAGACGAACATGCCATTTCAAAAAGAGGTTCAAAAAATGACCTCAGACAAGTAGAGGGCAAGATGTAACTGTGCCAAGAAGTCCCATTCAAGAGAGCTTTCCACTAAAGCTCCCAGTAATCACTCTATCCCTGTCTCAGTGTTTAATACTGCAGGATAAAGCCAAACGAGACAGAGGCAGGGACAAAGATGATTAGCACCATCCCATTCCGCTCAGCGCAGGGCACTTTCTCTGAGACACGAAGCCAGCAAAATGCCTTTATTATTCAAATCACTGCGCGCATCGCCATTAAAAGAGCTCTGTGTTTCCCTGAAATCTATGTACGGGGAAATGCGACGATAGTATTCTCATTTTGTGGCACGTATTTATTACTATTTGACTGATAATGAGATGATATTAATATTAGTAAAGGACCCAACATGCCACACACTGAAAAAGATTACATTTCAAACTATAAAGTGCCCAAAACCTGCAGCATGTGTTGAATTCTTTTTACCAGTCCACCATGTTAAACATGTTTGGGCTAAGTTGATCAGTATAAATTCATGCCCTGTTTTAAAACTATGCGTTAGCCTTTTATTCAAATTAAAGACCAACAGTATAGTGAATAAAGGAGCATATTAGCAAGAGTTGCAATTGTTCTCTCACCTCATAGCCTTTCCTCTTCTTCAGCCTCTTCTTGTTGAGCTTCTTACAGGCATACAATTTTCCTGTGGCTTTCATCTGACAGGCAGACACCTCCCCAAACCCACCTTTCCCCAGCACGCGGAAGTCCAGGAACCAGTCTGCATCCATGGGCTGCATCTCGAGCCACTTCCACTGCAGATACCGCTTCATATACAAGCTGTCCACGAATAAAGTGTAGGGGGCCTCACGCAGAAAGTCCAACGTTGAGGCCAATGCTGCAGCAAACAGATCATCGCTTGCAGCCTCCTGGCTTTCCTTCACCTTAGCTGTGATGTCCTCCGACAGGAACGGGCAGTAGTGTTTGGCAGAGGGGTCCATGTAACGCTCGACAATCTTTGAGGCCTTCTTTGCCCTGTCCGAGTCCTCCGCCAGGTCATATCCCTCGATGTCTTTCCACAAACGGCAAGCCCCGTGATACTCTGTATTTGAATCCAAGAATTCCTTAAAGAGGCGTTTGCCGACAGGCTGTTCCACGCAGACTGCGTCAAAGGCCACATCCAGGGTGTCCCTCAGGTCCTCGCACAGAGTGATGTGGGGCAGTTTGAGGCGAGAATGGTACTTCTTATCCCGAGCTGCTGCTGTACTGGTGCCATCAATGCTTCCGCGAGCGTTGATGTAAGCAGAATTAGCTACCACTGTGGTCAGTCCTCCGATATCCATGTCGCGGGCAGGTGACTGTTAGGCCACGCAAAGAGGAGGCATTGCAAAGACAAATGGGGATAAATACTGTTTACTAATGTGCAGGGGCGAGGTGGTAAAAGGATGAAGCGAAGATGAGAAAACGTACACAGATCACAGAGTAGTGGGAGAGGCAGCATGAGAGAGAAATGGGAACTTGAGACTGGTGTCTCAACTAGATCCCAGCACACTTTGAGCACTGCATCACCCTCATTTACACACAAACACACACACGCACACACACACACACACCTGAGTCAACACCTTTTGGTAATCCATTAACACCCTAATGCCCCAGACAAAGTGTGTGAGCACATGCTGGAACAGAACACAGGCTGTATATGCAGCTGGAGTGTCGTCAGTCAGTCAACTGGCAAATCACAATGTTTGTGATTAACTCGGGAACTTACGGAGCAAATCAAAAAAACATTGGAATGGATTTTTTTCCCCAACACACCAGATGGTGGTGTTAATGAAATAAATTATAATAAATTATAATTAAAATAAAATACTCTGAAGTAGGAAATATCAATGGTTAGAGCCAATATGTACAGCGCATTGAAAGGATTATTACTGGACGCTGCAGCGCTGGTTTCTGGAGTCTGTACTGTGGTGGGGAGTAAATAGCTGCATGTAACAGCATTACATAATTACATTACAAAATGTATGTCATGGCAATTTAGAGTACTGTGTATATTTCTCTGTCTGTCTGTCTTTGGACAGATGTTGTCAACAGCATCGCAACCGTGCCAGATGGAGTCACAAGACTACACAGGTGTGTAGTTGGGATCTAAATGAAGGCCGAGTTGGAAGACAACAAGAGGACAGGGTAGGAAGTGGGGAAGTAATTCAAATAGTTACATTCGTAATGACATTTTAACAGGTTAACTAGTAATCTGTAACCTATTACATTCAGTAAAAGGTCAAATTCTCAACACTACTGTAGCGGAAACTGCTACAAAGTACTTTCAATACTTTTACAGGTGTTTGTATGTCTGTGGACAGATTTTATTAAAGCAATAGCGTCACAAACTTGCAAGATGCAATTACTTTGCTCCTGAAACTTTGCAGATGTGTAGTGGAGGCTAAGTTTGAAGATCGGAGCGGTGCGAGCAAGAGGGCCCGAAGCCCCTGGACCGAGGTGGACTCACGGCAGGTGTGATCCCAGCGCAATGTGGTCTCTAGTCGGTTGTTGTAATGGCTCCTTGTGTCCGAACTGGCCACAAAGAGATCCAGTCCAACAAATTCAGTTATAATGAAGGGGGACAAAGAACGCAGTCCTAGTTCTGTGTAAAACTATTGTTGAGTTCAGCTCAAGCTTATACAAGACATTCGAGGAGTTAAACGAGAGAGCATCTTGCGCTGGATAACACCAGCCGAGACGCCAAATCAAGCCAGGAGAGTAAAGTAGGAGGGGCAAAGGCCCTTTCACAAACCCCCCTTTCCTACCCCCCCTACTTCTGGCACCCTTGCTTGGACCACAACCATCTTCAAACTCTGCCTTCATTTTGATCAAAGTCTGTCCACAGACAGAAATATGTGCACCTGACAAAGTACTCAAAACCTCTTCTGTGGTAGTTCCTGCTAAAGTAGGTGACTCCAAGACCGACGCACACAGAGGTAAAAACAAAAAAAAACAGTGTAATGTTTGTATTAAATCACTGCTTTAGTGTCAGGATTCTTCTGCCACAGTTTAGCAAGGAAACAGCTTGTTTTGACCAACTCAGACTAATGCAGCGCAACATTAGCTTCAGTTGAACTTATTACAATTTTACAAAGAACTAAGAGTGTGTTTTGTCCCCCATCACTTACATTGAAACTGCTTTAGGAAGAGATTCTGTGCAGTCCAGTATGATCAGGAATGACAACAGCAAACAATAACTCCCTTAATGTATATATGCATGCCTGTTTTAAGATGGAAAAAATAAAGTGAGCTTTCCTTTTAAAAAGGGAGAAGTTTTAGGGGGTAAAAGAGCTTAAATGTCTGCACTGACACATCCTGCTGCTGCCTTAGGACCAGACGTATTAAGCAGGTGCCAGACACTGACCAAAACGTTCAAATGATCCGCTCCCCGCAGCCTGTTCTCCATCTTGGCCCTCATCGATGTCAAAAACATTTGGCCACCTCATTTTTTTTTTTCATTTTTTAAAAAGGGCACCGTCCTAAAGACAGCGAGCGCTCTTGTAACTCCATCCGTTTATTGAAATTAAAAGCGGACAGTAGCATAATGCGAGTAAAGGAGCATATAATCAATTGTTCTCACCTCACAGCTATCCTCTCGAGTGTCTAACATGTTTCCTCCCCAAACCCTTCACCAGCACACTCAAGTCTGGGAACTGGTCTTCATCCATTGGCTCTTTATAAAAAGAACCACGTGCTTCAAATCAGTCGAGGGCCTTAAAAGCAGTTCACCGCCACAACAAACGCTCGAGGAACACAGCCCACAAATTATAGACACAAAATTATTAAAACAATCTATATTTTAATTTGCAAACTTATATTAGATTACAGAAAAAGGTTTTTGGAAGAGTCAGTACATGTGTTGCTATGTTTTAAAAGGGAGATCTTTGAAGGGAGTACATAAAGACCTATGCAACCACGCACTTCGTTACATCAATAATTTTTGAAGGTCTATCTTTACCACTGGCCTCTAAAGGATACTATAAGCTACAATCGTCGTAGGATTCATATACGTAATTCACAAACAAAGCTTATTTACCTATCAGGAGCCTGGGTTATAAAAAAGTCTTTACCTTGCTGGTGCCATTATTCTGTAAACACTACCAAGGCGTTGACAGGGTGCTGACGGAGAACTCCTCAACTCCAGAATACAAAAAACAAAACAAAAAAAAAACAACACTAGCAAACAAGATCAGGAAAGCAGCTGCCTACAGAACAGAAGGAAGCCAGCCGAACACAACGGAGGTTAAGAAACTATTTCAAATTATTGCCCGGGAACACAAAACAAAAAAAAAGTATCAACACATCTGATGGAGCCCCATCCTGGGATGCCACGGCAACTGTACTCAGTCATTCATTGTTGCATCAACACAGCATGTTAAAGCAGACACGTTGGCCATCTCGGAACATTTTGATCATCATGTCTGCCATATGTAATTGCAAAAATAATAGGAATAACTATTCAAACATGTACAGTATACATTCTCCAACAGCAGTAGGTTTTACAGAGGTTGTGTTTTTTTCTTTTTTTTTAGTGGGATGGCTTATTGAGAAGTGGATTAAACATACAAAGACGTCAGCGTGGTGGCTGGGCCACAGACTACAGTTCCCTTGGACGACACCTGCCCCAAGGCCGTGTTGCAGTTGCACGTGATTCAGGAGAAAAAAGGAAAAGGATGGTTGCAACGTACACCTCTGTTCTTTCAATATTCATCTACACCCCTGAGAAAGCCAGACAGAAATACAGGCATGGGAAACGAGAGAGGGGGGGGGGGGAAGGTTGAAGAAGCACACACAAAAGGGACTAAATTCCCGCGGTGAAGGGTGGTTTTGAAGGACTGTGCTTGTTGGGAGTGGCGAGGCGTGGACGGGTTTAGTCTTCGTCGTCGTTCTCGTCATACTCGTCCTCGTCGTCCTCGTCCCCCATATAAGACACTGGGGTCTCCACGCGAGACCCGCTGTAGTGAGAGTCATTCGAGCTGGAGGCCATGGTGCCGTCAGTGCAGCCGTCACTGCGAGCAGAGGAGGCGTGAATTTAATCATTAATGCTGGATAAAGAGAAAGACCCGTCACCTTTATAGGTCGAGTTACCGGAAAGACGTCTCACCTGCTTGCAGGGTAACGGGTTCCATTTGCTGAGGACCCTCCAGTGATGTAGACGTTACTGATGGGACCCTTTGCCATCTCTGGGAAGAACAACAGTCAATCAAACCCTGGTCTCAGAGGATATTATGATGGCAGATAGGATATTTTAGCACAATGTCAAAAGCTAAACTACAACTAAATCCATCTGCTGATTATAAAATCTGTTCAGGAAGCAATCTCTACTGTTATTCATCATAACACACGGTCAATTTGCAGCTTAACAAAACTAATAATGCTTATAAATCAGTTAACAACCAAAAATAGATATTCACACCAGAAGCAATGAAGTCATTTGATTTCCCCGAGAGGATCCTGATGGTGCAGGATGACAAAAATGTCTAATAAATGAGTAACCGGTCAGTCTTTATAACTTCATTTCTATTCCTCTCGGTGTGTTGTAAAAAACTCGTCCAGAACTAAAAATAGAATCCAACAATGCTTTGCAAAGCGAAAATGAACACGGGAGGACTTTGAGTCAAGCTCACTGGATTTCACTTTCACTTAACAGGTACAAAAGTGCATCGGTTGACTGTGGTTGACTGCGAGTCAGCCAAAGACAGTTAATGAAACAGTAGCAACGGTTTTGAAATGAATGAAATTAAAACAGGAAGCGCTTTCCTTAAAGATGATGTCATTGCATCATCATACTCTGATATATGTAATTAATAGCACATTGAAACCCTGTAGTGGATGAGTTTAGCACCTTTATTTTATTAATTAAGAATTCAATAGACTGGGTGAGAGTCAAGATTAGCATTTACTCCTCATATGTCATACGTCCATGTATTTATGACACCTGCTGTGGGCATGATTTAAGTGGTTATCCACACAAAAAAGGGGAGGCACAGCAACAGCCTACCAACTCAACAAGAGAGCGCGTCATACTCTGGGGACTGGGGCACTGACCTATGACGTAGGGCTCCAGAGCTTTGGGCACCAGGCTACGTGCCACCTTCAGATCCTCTGGAGAACACTTCCCCACCTCCAAACCACAGGCCATGCCCATACGCTTCAGCACCTCGATGTCATCGTGGATCTCAAACATGCTGTCAAAATTGAACAAATACTCGAACCTGCAGATGAGAAAGAGTAAAAACAGGAGACAATAAGAAGGCTGAGCAGGACAGCGCAGGATGGCGTTACACTCGCGTAACTCAAAAGCCACAATTTGGGTTCTCAAGTATGGATGGCAAGAAATATAAATACACCGATGGCTGTCAAAAACGGCTAATAAGACAGCAAGAAACATTCCAAAGATGTTTAAGACTACTTGGATTCGACGCTAAATGACACGTTTGAAGTAAAGAGATTTTACAGTATGCGGTCCTCCTTCCGTTGGCTAAGAGTGAATTGTTTACTTGGTTCTCCAGACTTTGTGGGTCACCCTGAAACAATGAAAAGTCATAAAAAGCCTCGAGGGTTACAACGTCCTCACATTGTAGGAACTGCAGGAAAAAAAAGTGCGTCTGGTTGTGTTTATTTCACAGTTATTTACCAGCTAACCAGCCCCAGCTAACCAGCCTCAGCTAACCAGCCGCAGCTAACCAGCCCCAGCTAACCAGCCGCAGCTAACCAGCCGCAGCTAACCAGCCCCAGCTAACCAGCCGCAGCTAACCAGCCCCAGCTAACCAGCCGCAGCTAACCAGCCCCAGCTCTCCTCTGCAGCACTGCAGCCATGAACAGGGATTGTTGTGTGAAGGGCCTTTCACACACAATCGCCACGGGGCCCGACCCTTTGAAAGCCGCCGGAGATAAAAAGGTTTCAGAGCGCCGTGGCGCTGTTCTGTGTGGAAGGCCCTTTATGAGGTTGTTGCAGTGCATTAGAGCCTCTTAAAAGTGACTTTTTTTTTTTTGCAGTTTATTTTGCATCCATTCTTTAAATTGCCCACTAAAATAATTATTGTTGAACACAGTGGTGCTTTAAGAGTTTGTTGCAGATTACATTATGATTGTTTAGATATGCTCCCACCCATGCTGAAAGGACTACTGCTGCTTTAAATCGCATCGCCATTCTTAACACACCAACAATATCATCCACTGAGCAGAACTATTTATTCTGGAGATCAACTGTTTTCATTTAATGTCATCTCTGCGCATTCTTTTCTGTTCCCTCCTCTTCTGTGTCTTTGACCTCTTTAAATGTGCATGTGGCACCTTTTCCTCAATAATAAATTAGATTAATTTCAGTTCATTTATAAACCTCTGGAGTTGTACAGCTCTTATCCTAAGATTTCTGCTCATGTTCAAAACTTTCTTCACATTCACAACACTTCCCACATATCTGTGTTTTCTGGGAAGTCAAGAAATCGTTTAGAGGAGCAGCTGATGAAATCATCATCATCGGTTGTAGAAAAACAACATCAAGTAGCATTATAAATGGCACAACAGGGGGCCAATCGTTTTAGATAATATCTTTTAATACTGTGCAAATATTACCAAGTACGACTGTAGTTTTCATGTAGTTTTTGTGAGCAACATCGCCGCAGTGACCACAGAGGTGCCGTCAGACGCACAGAGCGTAATGGAGAAGGAGCCTTCTGTCCTCCAAAATATATATTGGTATCTTATATTAGCCTCAAATGTTTTAGATGCCAGAGGGAAGGTCTGTTTATCGACCTAAGACAACACCACTCAAGATTTCACAATAACTTTTTGGTTTAATTTGAGTCTTGAAGGTAAACTCACAATGTCTCTCATAAAAGAGATGAAAGTGAAGAGTAGCACGATCACATACTTGTCGTTGGAGATGCTGCAGTCGATGACCGTTTTCTTGCTGGTGTTGACGATGATGAAGGGGAGGTGGATGATGGAGTTGGGGGGTGGAGGTCTGTTTGCTTGCTGCTCCGTCTGTCTGTTCCGCTGAACCAGGTTCTTAAAAGCTATTTGCTGTGAGACGAGATCAAAGAAAGATGAAAACTCTGAAGCAGATCCACAGAGTTTAGAATAACAGAACATTTCTGCTACTTCTTTCAGCGATGCTTACGCTGGGTTCATACCTCTGCATTGTTAGAGTCCTGCTGCAAATACTTTCTAACAAAACACTTGACTGTAGTTCAGCACAGAGTTCCTCTCGCTGCTCGTACCCTCATAGTAGCTCTAAATGGATGTGACGATCATCAAGCTGTGTTGTGCATTCATCATTATCCCAAAGTAATAGTTTAAACTCACACGAATGCAACAGCTCTGCCCATGATTCTCACTTTACAAAAATAATAATGATCAGTATTGATTGACACCGTCAGTTATTTATTTCACTATATGTTTATTATTGAGGTGATAGTTTGCAGTAGTGTTGAACTGGACTCATCATAGTGACAGGTGTTTGAATGTTTTTTTTAAAACTTGCATTGATTTAAAAAAACAACTTCTTAGAATTATTAGTTTTAATTATGTATTAGAAGTTTATAAGTTAAAGAGGTTATAATTATATCTCTTTTATATTGATGTGAAAACATCTCCTTCAAACAACCGTATTGATTTGTTTCTCGCCAAAAAATTCTAATACAAATTTTCACTGAATAGCTTGAACGTATCATAATGAGAGTCAATGCAATGTCTATCAGAAACACCTCTTACTGAAGTGCAGTCCAGTGCAGCTCCCTTGCAAGCTACAAACTGGTAAACTGAGCATATAACTCAATAAATACCTCTCTGAACTAAACGTTATGTCTGTGAGGGTAGAATTCATGGCAGCGTTGATGTGTTGGGTGTACAGAATAAAATGGCCACCGAGTGTTCATTCTTGCACTCTGAAATGCCACGAGGAGAAGGTATGTATGAACAACCATCTCCAGCAGCAGAGCAGAGCAGAGCATTGTAGCCCCCGCCCCCCTGATAAAGTCAGTTCATTCCCACCTGCAGAATGAGCTCCTGAAGCTGTGATTGTTTCTGCTTAATTCTCTCCAGCCGCCTTTGTCTCTCCACCTGCAGTTAAAATAAAGAAACAGCAACAAAGAATTATAACATGGCTAAGAAAGGCAGGACATCCCCGACACGAGCTGTAGTGAGAACAGTCTTCTCTGTGTTTCATACCTCGAGGTTTTGGCACTCTTGCGCTGAGTTGGTGGGAAGGCCAATCCATTTGATTTCCTTCTTTTCTTTAGAGATAATGTTCATGGCCATAAGCACATTAAGTGCATCGTACACACGCCGCCGAATGTTCTTCTGGTCGTACACATGCTACAATGGGAAGAAAAAAAAAACAAGATTCAAAAGATTAGCAAAAACTTCTAGATTGTTAAAGGATAATCAAAAAGAAATCGAGCAATATATTTCGGAAAATGTAACCGCAGCACTCACTGCGTCATTGGGCGACATGTGGCTGTCTGCAGAGCTGAATTCTGCAACCAGTTCATCTGCCACTTCATTGTAGGTGGTGACTCCTTTCTTCTGCACCTTCTCACACACTTTCATGGAGAAATGCCTCAAGCCCTTCCCGTTCTTCTCCCCTTTCTTTCCCCGTTTTCTGCAGACAGAATAAAAAAAACCCAACGACACTCAAACTTCACACATCAAACACAATGATGAGCACGTTTGCATTTTCTCTTTTTCCCCCTGATGTCATACTCTAAAAGCTCAAATAAACAACGTATTTATTCTCCACAGAGATCCACAATGATGTCCAAAGCTTTTAAACTTATGGACTTTTCTGAAGACTTACCCTGATGACCACGGAGAGGCGTCTGATGGTTGACTCTGAGTGAGGAACTGGGAACTGGGAGTATGTGGACTGTTTACCAAAATGGTATTGGATACCGTAGGCCTCTGGGGTGTTCCTATCACCTGCAATATTAAAAAAAAGATAAGAAAACATTAAAGCATAGTGATTATCCACTTGTAGCTCGTTGGATTTTGACCCTCTGGAATCACTGGTGTGCAGTTAGTGTGAAGTCTACAGTTATCTCTTATGTCTTGTTGACATTACGAGACAGGTTGTCGTCCTTGACTCACATTTGTTGTTGTGGGCTACAGACACTATTTGCTGCTACAAGGCTGGCTTGAGCTCATAATGGGAACGCTGCGTGTAATTACTCTCAATACAAACTACAATTATTGTTGATTCCTTTGAATTTGTTGAGCCGTTTGTTGAATAATGACATGCGAGGCAGAAGCATCAAAGTCCAATTGAAAATTGGTTCAGTCGGTTCGTGACTCAACAAATTTTACATTCACATAATTTATGTTACAAATGCACAATAAAGTTGGATTGTTCTGCAAATAGAAAAATTGTTTATATAAAGTTTTAATGGAGAAAGAACACATTTAGTATTTTGGACATCCTTACTTTATAAATCAATTATTGGTCATGAACATGGCCAATGAAAGAAATTGTTTAAAAGTTCCATCCTTAATATTAAATAGTAATATGAGACTAGGAGACAGGTGATATATTCCTTCACTAAGGTGATATCTAAGCTGATTTCCGTTATATATACATTCCATGTATATAATGGGATGATGGGTGTAATCCTGCTGACTGTAGAGTTGATAAGCTTAGGATCAACTGCCTCCATCTACCCGCCGCCCGGTCACCTCACTATGATAACGGAGGGGCTTACACAACAGTAAGACATGGCAAAGACAATCTATACACAAATGCATCTGCAGGTCTTTATTATAGATATTTATTATATATTATATCTATTGAGAGGTTCTAAGCTCTCATACAAATGTGGTCTGTAATTATAAAACCATATAGTGTGGTAGCTGTGTGTGCAGCATCACTTACCATGTGTGGCACATGTTGCATGTGTGCGGCAATGTTCACATTGGATGGCCCAAGAGTTTTGGGTAGTAGCTGTTTGGCCACGGGGACAGCTGTAGGCTGGACAGTAACCAAAGATAGGATGCCTAATAGAAGACAGGAGAAGTAATGAGTAGAGCTCCTGATTGGGACCGCATTGCCCCCTGTCGTCCAATAACAAGCACATAGGCCGACACCTAAAGAAACATTGCTTCCTTTGAGGGACACGCAATCAATTAAACTAGATGGTAACATCCTTGTTGGACACATCCAATGCGATGGGTGGCTGAATCTGGACTAAATCTAAATTGACAGTATAGCTGCCTTTTGCCCTTCTCTGTAAAGACAAATCTAGAGTAAATGATTAAAACGATATTCTTAGACAGGTACGTTGAGACTTTATTTTTGCACCATTAAGATAGCAGTGGTTTAAATGACAGAGTCAGGACAGAGTGACGTTAATTTAAAGGAAATAATGTTCACTGTGTGCAACTGCTGTATTAAAAAGGCAATTACTAGTCAGAAATACCTTTGCTTGGGCTCAGATTCTGATCGATGAAAACCTTCAGTTCTCCGTTTGTGTCTATCAGACCAACCTGCAAAGGAAAAGGACTTAATACACTGAAAAATCACAACAATAAAGACACTGCACGAGTCCAGGAGGGGATACGCGAGGTTACGGGGTATCTCTTCATTTATAGCATCTTAACACATAGACCTTCATCTCGCATCAACTACAGTGCCTACAAGGTGGCACATAAACAAAACTGTTTTCCAGTAAATAAATAAAATGTAGTTACTTACATCTTTAGCCATGATCCCAAAGGACCGGAGGAGTTGAGCTTCAGGTTAAAAAAAGAAAATGTTCTTCTGATTGTCACTTTTCAGACCCCTGAGGACAGAAAGAAGACAGACTAAATGTTAATGGTATGTTACCATGATATTTTTCATATTATTTAATATTTTCCAATATTCTTTGTGTGTTTAATTTAACTTAAGTCTATGTTAAGGCCCATTTGGACTGCTTGCTTCCAGCACACTGTACAAAGCTACAGCACTAACGTTAGCTTAGAGTTACCCGGTATTGTTCTGACAGGACAGAAATTGACGGGAAATGTTCATATTTCCGAACAATCTCGATTGCATGAAGCTTTGAGGGAATTTTTTGGATGCACTATGTATGCAGAAAAGCACATTAGACCACTCATTGATGCTCACAACTTTTACTACGCTAAGTGTGCACAAGGCCTACTTCAGGTACCGAGCACGTCCGGAGGAGAGGCATCGGAGAACTTCTGCTACAGGTCACACGCAACCGTGCTAACTTTAGCACACCAGCGCTAAACTAACAATGTGACTAAAGTGAAAGCACCACATGGTTACAGATATCACTGCTGCATGCGACAGGAACATCATTCATTCCATACAAGGGTAGCAATGAACAATCTTCTTTTGAATGCAGCTAGCTAACTGTGACTGCTACCAGTTAGCGGTGGAATCAGCCTGCTGGCGTTAGCTAGCTTGTTAGCTCGTGCACGTTTTGAAAGGATTCACGTACAATTTACCGATTATTTTGGTTCCGTGCAGCAGATTTTAGACAAAGTTGAGTGTGGGCTAACGTTTAAGAAACAAGTGAGCATTTCGCACGGTGAGCGAAGTTAATATAACGATTGTGTGCACTTACGAGTGCACTCTCCTGTTTCTTCGATGGCTGTTGTTGTTGGCATTTCAGAATGGAGGAAGAGGAGGTCTAAATCCTTCCAAACAGGAAACTAACTAAGCAATGTCGAACTACTTTGTGATCATTATGTGCTTAATTACACACACAAAAACATGTATTAATAAGGAGTGGTTCACCCTTGAGTTTATTCTTTTCTTTAACTTTCTGTATGTTGCCGTTATACAGTTAGTACAGTCAGGTTTAGCCTCTTTGGTCCAGTAATGGAGCTGTATCAAAAAGCGATCGTTTTCATCTGAAGAAAGACGAACCACTTAACAAATCAACAGATAAAGTCTCACATTAAACAGAGGCAAGATGTGTTTAATTCCGACTGTAAATGTAATGAAACATTTAAAACTTAACCCCAAAATATTCCGCCACAACTTCTGATATACATCACTTTCTGGGGATAAGGATTATTGATGTTTAATCGTGTTTTATTGACAGTCTTGGGTCTCTTATTGTCAGATATATAAACTAACATTAACAGTGAGCTTGTCCCGAAGTTGATTCAGAAATATTTATTTATATTTAAAATGTATTAAACTACAAACCTAGGCTGATTATTTTTACTGTGAATAAAATACCGAGTTTAAGAAGAACAACTTTGGCTAACTTAATACACTGGTGTGAACGTTTTAAACGTTTGTTTTCGTGATGTTTCAGGACACAGACGTTCAGATTAACTTTGTATTATTTTTAAAGTTACCTTTTAATCACAGACGACTAAAGTCTGGTAACCAGTTCATCACAACTACCGTGAGCCGTTGTGTTAAACCAACCGAAGCCCTGCTACCGATGTTACGTTAAATTCGCGGCTTGCCAGAGGATGCGTTACAATGAACGCGTAAAGTACAGTGACGACTAGTATTGTGCTAGTTAGCAACGCCTGCGGAGTATTTTAGCAACGAGCTAACTCGCGATTGCGTTCGCAAAGACAGGACTAGCTACCGGTGCTTTGTTAGCCAACTGTCGATCCCCTAGCTTGTGGCTAGCGGGCGAGCTAACCCACAGCTGTCATCCACAACACTGCCAGAATCACCTGCAATGTTACTATGTTAGCTTTGTGTGTGTTGGCAGTATACTTTAAAGACTTTTAAAAACACAATAAAGCAGACATTCAACATCAATAACTTTGTTTTGCGGCCGCTGGGTAGCGAGCCACAAGTCGATAAATACTTCTTACCGGTGCACTTCACAAGTTAGCAAATTGTTTGTTAGCCCTTTCTGTCCTCTCTCTGCTAGCCGTGCTACAGCAGCAAGTCTCACAATCTGATCTTGGCGGTGTCTCGCTTTAGCGACGTCTGATTGGACAGCATCGATGAGACGAAAGCAGAGCAGTCGGTGTAGTTCATGCCCACAACCTACTTCTGGTGGAGACCAACCAGCTTCAAATATACATGTACCGCCATCTGCTGTACAGGAGTATGAGGATGCATGTTACTCCTGAACTCACCGACCCTGTTTCTCCAAAGACTGCACTGAACAACCAGCTTGTGTGTGTATCATAACAAAACTCACAAATCCAGCGGTGCTGTCAATATAGAGGTCTGAGAATGCACCTGCTGCATAGTACAAAAAAACAGTCACCCACATCTACCATTGTGACCATCTGGCAGCAGTCATAGTTTATTATAGTCAACATCACATGTGAGCTGGAAGCAGAGTTCAGTCACAAGCGGGGACAATCTGATGTTGTGTGAACCATCAATCATACTCATTCACTGCTCCACACAACCTCTTCCCCACCCAAACAGGTGATCAACCACCATCTTCCCAACTGTCATATTCAACTCGACAAGTTTTGAATATTCTGTTTTAGTACTTTTGGTCAGATCTTATTCGTTGTAGTTAAATTAATTGTAATTACCATACAATTGAAAGTAAACAACTGTAATTGTTGTAAAAAACGTTACCTTCCTCGAGGTTATTGAGGTTACTGTTATGGTGCTGTTGAAATAGCCTTATACTGAGAAGTGTTTCTATTATTTTAGTGGGCTGGACATAATCACTTCTCAGTGTCATGCAATGTAGTTCACCAAAACAACAAGACGTCATCCTCCAAAATGACTATGAATTTGAATAAACACCTCTCTAAAACAGCAAAAACAACAAAAGCTGAACCTTATATACTAAAACTAATGCAGTCTAATACAACAGCCCTAAAACCAATTCTACTTTATAGCGTTCAGTTTTTTTTTGTTTTGTTAGGTTTTGATTCAACTATAATAGTGTATGATGTATTTTGTGGGGATGTTGAATTGTATTAGGTTACAGTATATCGAGTTTGTTTCTTGAGGGTAGACTAAATATTAGAAACACCTCCCAGTATAACAAAATACAATTTGTTGAGTATGATTAGTGTAATGCCCATGAATGTGTTTTACAGCTAATATGAATGACAAGAGTTTTCCCTCTACATAAACTTGATGCTGACAAACTCTGAAGTTAGTGTACCCAACTCAGCCATTCATGTGTTTTCACTGTAAAACAACAAAAAAGGAAGACTGACATCCACAGATACTTTATCAGTTATCTGTACACCCTTCACATTTGGTGGAAGGGTGTATTCATTTTGTCATGAGATAAAACTCAGCTGAGCCTGAGTCCACCCATCAGTGTCATTATTTCTTCTCATACTATATGGGGACTCAAAATCCTCATTGTTCAACAAATATCACTCTACAGTGAAGGGGACAATTACTGGGCAGCTGGGTCCCCATTAACCCCCTGTCCTTTATACTCTTTGTGTAAATAGTACACTTGTTGCTTGCCTTAATACTGCCTTGCCCTAGATACACGGTGTGTGGTCATTTGATTAAACACATTCAATTAGGAATATGCATCATATTAGTACAAAACTAAAACAAAAAAGGTCCCAATACTAGATTTGACACAGGGACCCACTTCAAGACGGGGCCTCAAGATTAGTTCACATTGTAGGACTTATCTTCAGACCTCCATCGTGCCAGTTGATATTGTGCATTTTCATATAAAAGTGCCAAAAATATTAGCATGAGCCAGTTGACACAGAAATCTGAAAGTGTGGGGCCCCTGGATACCCACAATGCTTTAGTGACGTGTGTCTGAGGGGGATTCACATCCAGTTTTTTATATCGACCTCTTGATCCTATTGTGTTCATTGTGTGTCACATTATTAGGAGACGTTGTTATGTGCAGTGAAGGGAGTACCTATTACAGATGAAGTGTGTTAACGTATTTGGATGTCAGCAGTCAGAGAGTGTTTGTAGGAGTGAGGGATGAAGGTGTTTTGGGGAGTTTTCCTGTGGTGTGCATTGTAGCCTATAACAGTGTAAAAAACTCACTTTCTTTCTCTCTCTCTCACACACACAAGCACAAAGATTCATTTTGGCAAATAATTATAAAAAGCTAAATAACAGCAGTTACTGTAATGCCTCATCTTTCTTCTAAAACCATGGATGACTGGAACCAACAATAGCTGCTCGACTACTTCCGCGCAGGCGCAGAATGAGCGACAGTCGGACTACGAAACTGGTCAAACAGCGGGTGTGAAAATGGTAGGTAACCAAAATAAACACAAACCCAGGCATTGGCTGTGGCGCCACTAAAGCGTACATTGAAGACTATGCTCGTAGTATTAAACTGCGAGCCTTCAATGATTAGTTACTCGTGTTCGCTGCTATTACAGAGAAGGTCAGTGGATGTTTTGAGAGCAGCTAGCTAGCTACTCGTCTCTCTCAGTCTGGTAACTTCGGCTGTGGTCAGCTCAGTCGTTAGACCCCAAAGACACACACACACACGCACACACGGGGTCGTTTGACTTAAAACCCGGCACATCCATAACCACACTGACAGTCCATTCACGCGATCCTGTCCCCATCGGTGATACATTTAGGCTAACTTAGCTAACATTAGCCAGTATAAGTTACTAGCTGGTGGAATGTAGACAATGCTAACCGGTCGTCACCCTTCTGGTCGCACAGTGATCCGTGCGGACTGAACAGACCTTTGCCTTCATGTGGTTGTTAATAACAGACGTTGGTAACCGGCTGGTGGAGTCAATAGCAGCTTGATGCACTCACAGAGTTTCAGTCTCCGGTTTCAGGAAATGCTACTCTTCAGCATAGTGCAAGTGCTCCGATAGTGCAGCTGGTGTGAGGAGGTGGCGTGGTGATTTGTGATTTATCTATCAGGGTAGTCGATCGTTAGTTAAATAGTAAACAAGTGCTCATCACAGTTTCCCAGAGCCCAGTGCGATGTCTTCAAGTAGTTGGTTTTGTCCAATGAGCAGTCCAAACCTCAGAGACATTCATTTGATTATCATTGAAGACTGAGAAAATAACCAAATCCTAACATTTGAGCAGCTGATGATGAAACAATACATCGATTATCATGTTTGTTGTCAATCAATTGATGAATCAAATAAGCATAACATCTATATAGTGTTAGGAAACCAGAAATCGTCTTGAATGAGGTTAATGTATGACTAACTTTACAGCTAACTGTTGTTTCTGGTCTGTAATAGCTGCATTACAGTTTAATGATACTATATCCTGAATATGCTTTTAAAAAGTGCAAATTTCCTTACTGCAAATATTGTTACATTCGTTTTTTTTATATATATATTGCTGTGTATTTCTGGCATGGTGCTTGTGTTCCACTCCAGACTCGTTGCACCTCTCGGTCCGGGTGATGGCATCCCGTTTCCCTACTCATGTTACATCTATGACTGTAGTTATCTGAGGGGCCCTCCTGGGTACAGCATGTGCTGTGAGAATCCACAACATCCCCCTTCAGAAAAGCCCACGTTGCTTTTTGGATAGGACATAATTACCAGCACTGCGTCTTGGCTCGGCACCTATAATATGTGTGTGTGCCAGTGTGACAGACTAACCTTTTGATATATGAGTGTTTCTGAGTGTCTCGCAGTCTTTGCTGTCGCCTGAATGCCTGTAGATGTGTGCGTCTCGCTGTGTGTTATTGTCTGTGTTTCGGTCTGTGTTTGCGTGTTGTTGTCGGTGTTCCCCGGTCTGATCGCGCCCGTGTCTGACAGCCCTTGTCCTGTACTTACACAGCATAAGCTGAAGTCTTCGCAGAGGGACAAGGTACGGCAGTTCATGTCCTTCACACAGGCTGGGGAGAAGACAGCTGTGTACTGCCTCACACAGAATGATTGGAAACTAGAAGTTGCGACCGACAACTACTTTCAGAATCCAGACCTCTACTGTAAGGAATCCATGAAAACGTCGGTAGACCGAAAAAGGCTGGACCAGCTCTACAATCGCTACAAAGGTAAGTGGGACTCTTATGCCGTATCATGAAATATTTACGAGAATAGAGTTGCTTCCCCCTGTTATTTCCCCCTTAATAGATCCCCAGGATGAAAATAAGATCGGCATTGATGGGATCCAGCAGTTTTGTGACGACCTCTCGCTGGATCCGGCCAGTATCACCGTGCTCGTCGTTGCGTGGAAGTTTCGTGCGGCCACTCAGTGCGAGTTCACCAAGAAGGAGTTTCTGGATGGAATGTCGGAGTTGGGGTGAGTGTTGACAACAACAGAGCACAAACACTGTGCCCGAAGTATGTTCGCATGGTGGTTCTGTTAGAGTTGCTCCAGGGAGGGAAGGTTGTCTATATATAGAGCCACTCAACCACGGCTTGAGTATTCTGTGTCTTCGTGGAATGACTCGGTGCGAAGAGCTGCTGTGTTTTAACTTTTAAAGGTTCATGTGTCAAAGTTAACTTTAGCCAATTTGTCACGAGCATAAAGCAAAAACATGTTGCAACTGGTTGGGTCGCTTGTGTTTATTCAATTAGAGTTTTTGTTGTTTATTTATTGCTTGAATTGTCTAAATTCTCTAGGTGTGACAGCCCAGAAAAGCTGAAGGCCCTCTTGTCGAGATTAGAGCAGGAGCTCAAAGATAGTGGGAAGTTCAAGGACTTCTACCAGTTCACCTTTAACTTTGCCAAAAACCCTGGACAGAAGGGTCTAGGTAAGAAGGGTGACAATGACAACAACAGCTTGCTGAATGGTATCACAGAATTACAAACGGTTGGAATGAAGTGTTGTGCTTTTTGTCTGTGTGCAGATTTGGAGATGGCTGTAGCCTACTGGAACCTGGTTCTGTCAGGGCGGTTTAAGTTCCTTGATCTTTGGAACAGATTCCTTTTGGTGAGTCCAAGTGAAATTAGGACTTCTCCCATTAGTTACATCCGTGGAGTCATGGCAGGCCATGGTTTTTATGGCCGCAGTAATCCCTGGCTTCATGGTACCTTACAAACAGACAAGACAAATGAGTTCTGCACAGTTAGGAATACAGAGTTTAAATTGGGGGGGAAAGGCTAATATCTTTATTTGAAAAGTTGCATTGGTGCATCGCTCATTGAAATGTATTTGGTCCGGTGATGGGGAACTTGGCTGAGACTGTGTGCCGGCTTTTATTACATCTTGATGACTCAGCCAAAGAGGGGGGGGGGGGGGGTCAGCGAGTGTAAACAAATGGTGTTTGGTTGGAATTAAAACCTGCAAGACTTGGTCCTCCAGAACCAGAATCAGTGATTTACACGATGGCGTTATAATGGCAAACAATGTCTACAGTGTTTGGTTTCAGAGATAGAAAACAATTAACACAAGCTGCATAAAAGCCTGTATGTACCAATATGTTGACCGGCACTCGTCCATTACAGGAACACCATAAACGATCCATCCCAAAGGACACATGGAACCTATTGCTGGACTTTGGGAACATGATTGCAGACGATATGTCAAACTACGATGAGGAAGGTGAGTTTTGGATGACCCGTTTGCTTTCTCTGTAATGCTGTGGATATGAACTTTCCTATTCAAATCAATGTGACACTCATGATGTCTTGCCGTTTCTTTCTCAGGAGCATGGCCAGTCCTTATAGATGATTTTGTGGAATTCGCCCGACCAATTGTAACAGGATCAAAACGCAAAACTCTCTAAATCCAATCCCAACTCTGGAAAGCCAGAACCTTGTTTCTTTTACAGTGACTTCATAGTTTTTTTTTTAAAAGACTTGTACAAAGAAAAACAGTGAACATTGTAGACTCCAGAGAGAAAACAGAAGCACTTGAAACTGTCAGGACACCACCTTTCAGGGAGCCGAGTAAAAACTATGAGAACAAAGTGGCCACATTTTTTTGAGGCGTCATACGGACATCGCCGGTTTCACCGTCGTCTCTCCCGTCGGATTCTCAGCATCCTGGACGTCCCTCTGCTCTGCACCAGGAGGAGCACCACCAGGATGGACACGGCACTGAGAGGAGGCTCACTGGCTGTGTGCACTCTAAAAGGGACTGAAGAGGCAACAAAAAAAACTGTGTTTTAATGAGACTCTCCCTCGTCAGCTTTGTTTTGTTATATGAAGTTCTGAGTGACCGTGCAAAGTTCCCATGTCTTACTCTAACTCCGGGACAGACTGCTCACGACACCAGCACCAACAGAACTGTTGCAGTTTTTACTGTACATACTGTATCTATTGGGACAGTTTACAAAGAGAGCTATAAGAAGAATAATATAAATACGTTCAATTTATAAATGCAGAAGATGATTCTTTTATGTACAGTAAATGCTAAGCTGCCTCAATATAGTGGATGACATGCTGTTGGTTTAATTGTTAGGTGGATCTGTCAAATCATGGAATCGTGAGCTTCTCATAGAAAGCATGTTAAACACTTTTTACGTCCCCTCGGGCTGGTTTCACAAATCCATCATCACTAAAGTAAAGGCAGTGTTTTAATTTTGAAGAATGATGTGGGTTGGTGGTATTCATCTGTCGGGTTGAACTCCGTCGGGAGTTGGTCTTGAATCCTACAAGTGACGGAGTCCACCGCGCCACAATTTTGCTTTCAAAAGATCATTTCTTTCTAACTGTTGAGGACAGAGTTGTTGGCCCTCCGCGACATAAATTATGCTAAAGTGACAATTCAGCAGCATTTAAATGAAATTTAAAGTGAAGGAATTACAGACCCGTAGGATTGCACGACACATATCTGTATGTCATGGCAGTGCGAAGCCTTAAGTTCAGAAGCCAGGACACTAAAGAGGGCAACAACCGGACGAAAAAGTAAGCCTTAAGAATAAATATCTGTCTGTTCAATATTTATATTTCGTACAAGCCCATCTGTCCAGTGTTACTGAAGGTAGTGAAAGTTAGAATATATTGTTAATACATCATCTAAGTAGCCGAAGTATATTGTTCATTTAAGAAAGATGAATAAAGCATGAGTTTTTCCATAATCATACACACAAATTGTTCTTTTGTTGATCAGCTAGCTGAGGGACGTTTTCCATCACTTACAGAACAGAATAGCTGCTTAGACGAGAGTGTGTTTGTAAAGCACAGTTGTGGTTGCCAGAGTGTAAAAAAGAGTTATGACCATACTGATCTGAATGTGTTAAAGAAAGCTTTAATATTTCTTTTTTTCCCCCCCAGAATATCCCTCCATGTTGTTGATTGTTAATAATAAAGAATATTTAACAAGATGTTTTTTAGTTCTTACATGTGGTATTCTGGTCAGTTTGATAACACCATGAATTAGTTACACGTGGTTCATTATGTTGTTAGTTCCCTGTTTTTAACTTTACAATGCCACATATCAGAGGTACTGTATTGGATGATGAGCCGATCAAGATGTCTAGCAGTCTCAATGATAGTGTAACATGTTCATTCCTCATATATGCCACTATGAAGCTACATGCTGTGCCAACCTTTGAAAAAGACCACGACTACTTGTAGCCAGTATAAAAGTTTATTTTAGGAGTTAAGACCCCATTCGTGAACCACAACATTCTCAATTTCAATAAGATGATGACCTTTGTTTGTTTTTTCTTTTTTTAGTTTCTTTTAATCTCCATTTTTGCCACCAAACGAAGGCACAAAAAAATACAGATTTTATGTTGTATGAAATGAAAATGAAACAGGGAGAACTGCAGCTTCCATTTAAAGAATATTTTTTCTTGAGTCTTAAAAACAAAGTCTTCTGTTGCACTAGAAGCGCATTAGCCAGGTTTTTTTTAATGGCCAGTGTGAACAGAGGGAATAATTACAACGAGCTAAACCTGTTTCAGTGTACATATCAGCTCTTTATTATTGTTCTCAGACAAACATGAAACATGTGGCCATATCCTTTATGGACAACTAAAGCATGTCCTCGGTATCCTCTCTGGCAATTTGGTGAATAAAACTATCTGACAGTAAGTTTATATTCTACAGTTTCAATGTTTTTAGGGGGGGGGGGGGAATCTTCAGCCACTTGGGGGCAGCAAAAACATTGATATGAAAATATTGATTATAGTCACTTTAAACGCATTTAAATAAGAATTATAAAATGGATTTAGTCTTCTTTTTGATATTATTCCTGACAATGTGGAGACAGGTTTCAAATACCATTTAGATCACGTGAGATGAAACGTACAGAAAATATGTTTAATCTGCTGAACAAATAGCTATTTTTTTAATAGTTACATATTTCTCAAGTGGGACTGAAGTGAGGAGGGAGGGATGTGTACTCTGTTTCTAAAATCCTGACAAGGAAATAATGTTTCACCATCTACATAAATCATGGACAGTAATATGCAAGGGGACATACAATCAAACATCACTGTTTCTGTTCCTCCGATTGTTTTGCATGCAAATGAAGCCCTCACCTGTGGATCCTACCTGGGTGTTGTTTCAACTAGCCCCTCCTCTCAGAGAAGTCTGTAAGGTGAGTCATTTGAAACTCAGACCGCTTTGTTATTTACCTTGACAGCAGCCAGATCTTTTCCAAGGAAACAAAATGAAATAACCTCCTCTGTGCCGGTTGTTTATAGCCTCGGTGGACTACTACCTGCAGCACAACACACAATGGAAATGAAAGGAAAGACTTCTGAACCTCTTACCTGTAATAATGCCAGTGAAAGGTGAGCTTCGTGTTGATGTGGTGTTCACTCTGACTGTATGTCTTTCTTTTAGTAACGCTTGTTAAATGTAGTCTTGACTGTCAGTTATTTACGTCAGCTTCTTTCCTCGTCAACTCTTTGTATTTGCACGTTTTGTGTTACTTAAACATGTAAAGCTTTATATTAAAGCCAACTACCAAACTCAGCAAAATATCATAGCGAAGAGTTGTTTTGTGGAAAATACATTTTCTGAGGTCATTTTTGTTCAGCTTGAATGTTGCTCCTTGCCACTAATCTCACTTCAAAGTAATTTAAAACGGAGTATTCATCCAGCTGGGGCATTTGATCTCCCCACAACAGAAACCCAACCCCTTGGAGTCTGTTGTAGTGTCTGTCATCAGGGAATAGGAGCGGGAGAGAAGGGTGGGGAGGAGAGTGACCCCAGCTGTCAGCTGCTTCTTCACAGTTGTGCTTTGTGAATAGTAGTCATTCATTTGTACATTGGTACTGGACTGTGTGGATCTGCCTCAGCAGGATCGACCCCTATGGCTTCGAGAGACGCCACGATTTCGAACCCTACAAGGAGATGATGAATGAGTATGTGGCCGTCCTCAACAGGAGGTCCATGAGATGGTCCAAGCTCCTTCAGGAGAAACCACATGTTGAGAAGAACTTGACAGGTACAAGCAGCACACATACCGTAGTTCCTGGTGCCTTTGTGGCGCTCTCTGGTTATGTGTTGTTAATTATAAAATCTGTTCTGGAAGTGAAAAGGTACGTGCGTAAAGGCGTGCCCAATGAGCACCGTGCCAGGATTTGGATGGCAGCCAGCGGTGCCCAGGACCGACTGGAGAGCAACCCGGGTCATTACCAGTCTCTGCTGGCCATGGAGCACGACACCAAGCTGATGGAGACCATTCATACAGGTGCAACAACGGGCGTTTTACACAGACGACATTTTGTCAACAAGTCAAATTAATGATGACTAAGTTCCATTCAGCTGCTTCAGTTTCAGGGTCCTGGTGTTGTGCATGCTGGCTCACCGTCACACTGTCCCTGTCAGTACGGAGACACTTGAATGCAACAGAGTCATCGTGCATGTTATTAGTAGCAGCTGTAAGTTTCCTGCCATGAAAAGTCAGGACGTCTGCTGTGAAAAAAAAGGCCTCATCCCGTCTCCCCGCCCCCACTACAATCCACATTCACAGCTCAACTTGTATCGACACACAGGTTCATATCATCGTAGAACAATTCTTGTCTTGTCCTTTTTGGCAGACATGCATAGGACCTTTCCTGACAACGTCCTCTTCCAAAGCAGAGCAGAACCGAGCCTGCAGAGGGCTCTGTACAACGTGCTGCTGGCCTACGGACACCATAATGCGGAAGTGGGATACTGTCAGGTGAACAAGACACTTTATTTTCCCCACCCTTAACACAACATCTGTTTGCTTAAAGAACAGGACTGGCTAGTCCCTTATTTAAATACATGTGAAGGGTCAATATTCACTATTCCCTGTGAGAGTCCTGTACAGCAAACCTAAACATTTAATTTAAATTCAAAGTCATATTTTACAACCTCTTTGGACCAAATAAATGCAGAGGATGTCAATGAGTGTTATTGTAAAAGTGAAAGGTGTACAGATACACGTTTTCCCAGACATGCAAGTATGTCATCACAAACTCACATCCTTAATTCAACTTTTAGAAATATGTTGTTGGATATATTCTGTCATGTATTTGCCAGTAGGCTCACAGTTAGATCACCGCTGTCTCTGTTCATGTCAGGGCATGAACTTCATTGCAGGCTACCTCATGATCATCACCAAAGATGAAGAGAAGTCCTTCTGGCTCATGGATGCATTGTTGGGCAGAATGCTCCCAGGTAGTTTGCTCTTTTTAAGTGCTCACACACACAATTAAGGGCCCTGCACTCCCATACAGGTGTTTCTTTATTAGTCTGTCTGATTAGAGGTCTGCTCAGGTTGAAGGCGGACGTGTCTCTGGAATTACAAGGTAACCAAAGTCACCTTGTGACCAATAAAAATGGTATAGGTGTGTGTTGTCCGGCACTCACAGCTGCAACAGAACATGAGGGAGATGTCAAGCAAAGTCCTGAGAAGAGACAATGTAAGTGAAAACAGCTGTGTTGAACCAAGGTGGTGCAGGGCCTTTATTCAATCAAAACTATCGAAAAAAAGGTCAAATAAAGCAATAAAACAAAGACTTAGACATTGAAAAAATGCAAATATACTAAAATATAAAATATGTACGACAACATAATGCAGCATTGCACAGTTGCAGAGGGTAAGCAAGTTTATGGGCTCACCCAGAGGCATAATTTGGCAGCATGATGAGCAGTGATGCGTTCTTTTGCATCGCTCCAATTAAAGCTGAGGCAGCAGCATATACTGAACGCGAGCACTTTTAGGCAGAACCGAGAGCCGTGCAATGCAGTCATTCAACCCACCTGCAACAAAGGTTTTCATACCTTCCTGTTTATAAGGGGAAGAAAGATCGTATCTCAGCTAAATCACTCATCATTCAAATGTAATGCTTTTGCTGTAAAGTGCTCCTTTTGTTACTTCTTTGAACCAATAGCTGTGTTCTATTATGATCCACTTGGAGCAGAGTTTGGGTCATTGATGCCATAAATAAATATTAAGGACGGTAGTTAAGGTAGCTACAATATTTGGAATAATGACTATATAGAGTTGTGCATAACAATGCAAATGAATTGTGCTTGCTCATGAAGACTCTAGTTGTATTATAAAAGACTAGTGGACACATGTTGAAGCCTTCTGGCACTCCGCATGGAAACTTTATTCTTGCAAAAAGTTCTGGACAAACACAGCAATATGAAACATTTAGATGTGATCTTAGAGTTCACAGCAAGTATCACTACTGCACTCATAAACTCATCTACTTTGTGGATATTGTAGACTTCTACAGCCCGGCCATGATGGGCCTGAAGACGGACCAGGAGGTTCTCGGGGAGCTGGTGAAGGCTAAAGCTCCCGCAGTAGGACAGCTCATGGCCCAGTATCCCGGCATATGGACACTGGTGGTGTCACGTTGGTTCATCTGCCTCTACATTGACATACTCCCCATAGAGGTGTGGAAAAGTTGGGGTTTAATGGTAGAGACAAGGGAGGAGTTCATGGTGATGTTTAACAGACATCTATTTTGTTTCTTGTTTCTTGCAGACAGTTTTGCGAGTTTGGGATTGTCTTTTCTACGAGGGCTCCAAGGTTCTTTTCCGTGCTGCTCTGACTGTTATTATTCACCACCAGCCGGAGATCCTTAGAGCTCGCTCTTTGACGGACGTGTGCGAGTGCTTCAAACAAATCACCTGTGGAGCTTTCACTCTGGACTGCCACACCTTCATGCAGGTGCGGGGAGAAAGGGAAGCAACCTTTGCAAAAGGTCAAACCTTTGCAAAAGGTCAACCTGCATTAAGCACCGTAGGGCTGCAACTGATGATTGTTTTTTCATTATAGATTCTTCAGCCAGATACTTCATAATGTAAACCCAAATATATACAGTTTACTATCATATCAAGACAAAAAGCAAGGAATCTACATTTTATAGGCCGGAATCAACGCATTTGTCATTTTTTCTTTGAAAAATTACTGAAAGGATTACTCGTTATTAAGGTTATTAAATCGATAAACTTGATAATTCATTGACTGATAGTTTTTTTCCTAAAATGTCAAAATACAGTGATAGAAAATGCTCCTTAACAGAAGAGTGGAGCATCTTTCCATGAAAACATGACAGTTTGCAATAGATTTACCAAAAGTATAAGGATTTGAATATACTGATTATGACAGATTCAACCCACTCCTGGAATGGAAATCCTTGTTTATAAAGAGCCAGTTTATTATGGATGAGGCGTTTACGTGAAGCTTATTCGGTGTTCTAGCTTGGCGTGTAGCTGTGTAAATGTCTTAAGAGGGATAATCCTGAACCGTCATCAGTTTGGTGACATTCTCTCAAACTCTGTTTACAGAAAATCTTTACAGAACCTGGGATCCTGTCGATGGCAACGATTGATAAACTCAGAGAGAAATGTAGACAACGAATACTGGAGGAAGAATCTGGAAGGCCATAACGTTTTGGATCCACCATTTGACTGGATTTCTAAAACTTTTGCTCATTGTCTCATGTTCTGCAGAAAATGTCAGCTGCTATAAAGATCATTAAACCTGATACTTTGTCAAATGTATTTAAATCTGCCACATTTCTAGGACATGTACTATAGAAGTATTACTTTGTAATATGGGAGTGAATAAATTAGTTTATAAATTCAGTTTTATCTGTATTTTATGGAGGGGAAAAATGTGAATCAATATATGTCGCAGGGAAACTGTTCAAACCTTCCATTTATCTTTCTCAAGTAAAATCAGAAGTTCTAACTTTGTGTTTCACTTTTTATCGTTTACAGGAACGTAATATTTTGGTCTAATCTACCTCAAAACTGCACCTACCAAAAAAAAAAAAGGGGGAAAGGGAAGTAGTGATTTCAATGTTACCATCGTCCCCAGGCACCCAGAATGTAACAGTCAAACATCTTTGGAGAATCTTCCCTCACGCTGCTTTTACAGACAAACTGATGAGCCAAGATGTGATAAAACTACACAGTAATAAAATAGTTTAGAATCCCGCTGGCTTTGCTTTCAGTCATTAAATTAAAAAGTGATTTACATCTGGATGACGTAAAAACCCGTCAAAAATAAGTGTACATTTATTCTATATTAATGTAATTAAGTATTTGATACATGAATAAATCTGAATTTACAATGCATTTCCAGAATTCAATATCACAATTATTCTAAAATAAGTGTACCTATACTTCTACGACGTCCAAACAAAGCAGGAACACGTTTGACAGCTGATGAACCGTGTGAAGGCAAAACAAACAGTCAAAGTCTCGTTCATTCACTTTTATTGACCTCGCCTTTAGAAAACAGCTCAAACTAATCAATTAAAATCACTACATGGACATTTAGATCACAGAGGATAAAAACATAAAACATCTGCACTTTCTGCTACAATATCAAACATATGGTAGTAACAGTACATGAAGGCAATGCGAGACACAGACAGCGTCCCAGGCATGGCAGCACAGTGTCAGTGAGTGAGTACCTCTATGGTATTGGCTTTACTTTAATCCCATCTATGTTACAGCTGGGAAGGCACTGACCATATTATTTTGGCCACTTCAGTCCTTACAGGGGGCCATATGAGATAACTTTAGTGCAACTTCTTCCCCTTCAGCAAGACAAAATCCCAAGTGGGGCCATATTCAGGAAAAGAAGTGGATTTAAACACTTCCAGATTATTACACTCGTACAGTGATGTCCTGAGCTTTTTTTTCATCCACCAAAGCAAACTGAAGTGTTTTTCAGATTGTTTGATTGAAACTCCTGTTTTGTGGAAACATTGTAACAGACAGACTCCAAAACAGTGGCTACCATCACTAATCAAATAGTTTGACATTTTGGGAAATCCACATTTGTGCCCAGAGTTAGATAAGATTCAAGCCACTCATGTCTGAAAATACAGCCAGGAGACAGTCAATAGCAGTCAGCTGACTATAGCTTAAGAGTGGTATTGATCTTCTCATCCAACTCAGCAAGAGAACGAATGTGCCCATTTCACAAAATGTTAAATTATTCTTTAAAATCAAGTCCAAAAGAAAACCCTATTGTCATACAAAGCTGAAAACGTTTTCTTGTGCAGTCTCCATACAAAATGAGTTGTGTACCTTTAAGAGGGAACTAACGGGACATCTTATCAGTAATCCAAGTAACAAAATAAATTCAAAAATGCATCTCAACTACTCCACGTGTCCTTTTTAAGATCAAGTTACTGTGATTTTAGTATGTTAACATCAAATCTACAAACTTGGGCTAAATGTTGAGTTGCCATAATCAAAAAAAAAAAAAAAAAAAAAAAAGTCTTAAGTGGATTAAGTTACAGCCAAAAATATTCCCTTTATAAACAAACCTCATTTCAGGGAAGACCACCAAAAAAAAAGAAAATGGTCGCCCCAAGGCAGCTGAACAGCTACAGTAGCTTTTCCCTCAAAATTCCTGTCACAGAAATCATAAATAGTACAACACAATGTGAGAACTCTCATGGACCCTCTGCTCAACATCCATCCCCTGCCTCACGTAGTTTTTCCATCCATTCAGAAAGAGCACATCAACCTCCACAAAGTGATAATGACTAGTGTTACTGATGAGGGCAAAGAACAGCGCACACACACAGATGCAGGGAGGATGACGGGATAGGGGGAGGGGGGGGGACAGGGTGGAGTGTCAAGTCTCATAAAACAGTGGTTAATCTTAAGGATAGCACGCTCTGGCCTCTGGGAACACGAGTGACCTCAGATGGTCTGGTAGCCAGCGTGGCTCCTCTTCCTACCGATGAGGTAAGCCAACAGCACGATGAGGACGAGACCGGCTAAAGCGGCGCCGACTATGATGGGGATCAGCATGTCATCTTCATCCAACTGGCATTCCTCAGCTGAGGGAGCGAAAACACCAGAGGGGACAAATTAAAAGAGAGACGGCAGATTCACCTTCTATCAATTCTACTAGACCGGCACGTTTACCTGCTCCAAACTGATCTCCGGTGACGTTGAAGGGCTGCACCTGCAACTGGAAGGTGTTGATGGAGAAATCCTGGGCCACACTCAGAATTTGCTCCTCATGGCACATGTACGAGAACCCAAAGGTGCCCCGCAGGTAGTCCAGACTGCCGTTATTGACCAATAGAGGTACTGTAGCAGAGGACAGAGCAGGGGAGTGATTACAGGGGGAGGAGTCACGTAACAGTAACACAGACGAGGTACAAAATGAGAAGAGAACAGATTTAAATGGATGAAGATAAAACTTTAGAGAAGGATGCTGGTAGACAGGATTAAATCAAGATTTCACCACACTGCATGGAGAATTTAAAGGCAGCTGCTTTGTTCAAGGCATCATGATCTCAACAGCAAATGTATCCATTAAAAATAATCACTACGAAAGAGCTCATTGAAAACAGAGCAATGCAATACTCCAGCTAATTAGCATAACCAATAAGAGAATGAATTCATGTTGCGAGCAAAATGTTAATGTTTACAGACAGAACAAAGTACTACAGCAGGAGACTAAAGACTGAGGAAGAGTTGGAGTGTTTCCCATTTCATGATGTGTATTAGAACAGGAACTAAACATTTAGCAGCCTCTGAAAGCCGTGTTGTGCTCGTTTACATGCCCACACTATCAATTAGTGGTTTGCTCAGTTAAACGCAATAGTCACCTAGTGAAGTCAATTTAAATATTCATCAACACACAACCCTGTAGCTTAGGGGTTAAAACAGTGACAATGTTACACCTCTTGTTTCCTGAAAGGCACTAAAAAATAAAAGTAATTTGAAACATGAGGGCATGTAAAGAGCTTCCTTTGTATTTACTAACTACAGTGTCAAGAGAGCCTTCACTCTCTAAATAAGTCAGTCAGTTATAGAGCGACACGGTAGAGTGGGTATGTGTGGTGGCAAACAATAAAAACACAGATTACACTACAAACACTGGGGAGCATCACAGGATCAGTTGGACACTCGCTCATTCAACCTGATTAAAAAGGGTAGTTACCATAGAAACCGGCAGGTCAAACGCACTCACCTTTCATGTCAGGCCAGTCTGCTGACAGAGACACTTCACTCAGGTGGTACTTTTTGGACGTGGTATTCTGGAGAGAAACAGCAAGACGTCAGTCAGTTACGTTGCAGTAAAGCGAGGTTACCGCGAGCTCCAGCTGCCACCTAGAGGCAACTTCATGAAGTGCACGAAGGGGGGAGCGGAGGAGGCGAGGGAGAGACTAGAGGAGGCGAGGAAACAGTTTTAACAAATGAGACATCCTCGCCTCGGACCGTCATTTTAAACTAAACATGTTTGTATGAAAAGCACTGTACAAATTAAGAGTGACATATCTTATATACACACAAACAGTCCTGTCTATATGAACTACAATAAATTAGTTGTTAATATTAATAATATTATTATATGTTATTATTATTGACATAATCATTTCACGTCGTAGCTTTTTGCACCTGTAAACATCACGTCAGGATTATAGCAGTTGATTTGGATGAAGCTACATTCAGAATAAAAACAAATATCAGATGAATGGCGCATCCGAGCATCTTAAATACGATTTATGATCACAAAAAGGAAGTGTTGCATTTGTAGAGTCCAGCCATGGTTTGAGATCACTACAGCTGTGTGTGTCACGCCTCTTGTTTGTTTACATTTGCCGAAAACACTTTGCAAAGGATACACCGGTGATTCCTCGCTCATAGCTCCTCCGACAAGCCTCCTCGAGATGCATTTTAGGAATGCGCCAAGATCGGCGGAATCGAGGAGGCACAAAATAAGGAAATGAGAAAGAAGCACAGTAACTTACCAGAGTGAAGATGAAGGTGAGGTTGGTCTTCTCTGCATCCGTCGTGAGCAGCAGGGCGGCTCTGTCCAAGTCACATGATCCAGAGGGCTTCGTCATGTTGGGCTGAAGGTTCACAACCTCCTGCACCATCTGTAAACCAAGAGGAGCTAACGTTTAGCATTTCAAACTTGTTAATGAGTCTGTATTTATAGCGCCAACTGAATTCAGGCAACTGGGAGTTTATATTTAGGCACCTTATTTTGGGAGACGGAGTTGAAGGTGATGTTGAGCTGGAGACCCATGGATGCCAGTAAACAGGCAGTGCCGTTGCTTCTGGTGACCACGTAGTTTCCTTTCTCGGGTCTGCCGGGGTCTTTGTGCGGCGCAGCGGTGGTGGTGGTTTGGGCAGTTGTGGGCGGGGCTACTGTAGCTAAACCCTGGTGCAGGACGGCAGCTGCAAAAAGTGTTCAGTTGTGAGTCTAGTATCACAGAGATGCAAGGTGGTCACTGTTAAATCAATACCAGTTTAACCAACAAAAGTGAACTTCTGAATCGTCAAAGTAAATGGTTTAGGCACATCAGGTTTTGTTCTCACTACAGAAGTGAAGACGTTTTAATTCAACATTAAGATTTTTTCTTTCCATTTGTATCTAAAAATGTCCATTCATTTACTCTAGATCTGGTTAAGTTAAAATGAGATTACCTTAAATCAGGTAAAACAAGTATTCAGATCCTGAACTATTCATTAACATAAGTGTAAAAATATTCTAGCAAGTCATGTTATATCTGACACCAGAGCTTTGAGGCTTGCAGTGACATCTAAAAACAAAAGCTTGATTTTGATCTGGAAAAAAAAGTGCGTGCCTGGTGGGGTTTTTTGGTGCTTTATTATCACCCGACTATGGCTTACTGCTTCCTTATCAAACACGCACACAAGTGACAGGAAGCATATTAAACCAGTGATCCTTTATCTGAGAGCCAACAGCGATAAATGGTACACACCAACACTGATTATGCTGATTTCTTTCTGTCAATCAACTAATAGTTACAACTTTTATCAAGTACAATATTTGCCACAAAAATCTAAAGGAAGTATAAAGACCCCCCTCCACTCAGAGACGAGTTTTCCTTATTGTACGTCACTTGAGTGTTTGTGTCACTGAGCAGAACGTGTGCAGAGTTTGATACTAGAAGAATGTTCACCTTCATCTCCTGAAGCTTTCCCTGTAATCACCTTAACTCTGAGTTTTCGAATTTCTGAGGTCAATTAATGGTCCAATATGCAACTTACACCAGAATGATTTGGAAACTTGAACCTCCAGCTCACATACACAGAGAACACATTTGTCAGTGATATTGTGTGTCCAACAGTTAAACTGTTGATGTGAACAATACTTATTCATAGATTCTGGAGGTTTCAACGAGGGAGAAGAAGTAGATGTTATTTATAATAATCAATAGAGGTAATTTAACTTTTGTATGTAAAAACAGACACAAGTTACTACTCAAATCAGAGTAAACACAACATATAGTTGTATACATCTTAAGACTAGTCTTTAAAATACTTATGTAAAGTAGAGTTACCTCAACATTGTATTTAGATACATTACTTGAGTTGTATGGATGTATGACATTCCAACAACTACTTCATTCCTCCCCCTGGTCTCTCCCACTAGGACAGGTAGAGATGGAGGAAAGTGAGCAGTTTCCTCTGAGGAGCCTCAGTTTGACGCTAAATTACGCGGAGAGACAGGTGAGGGCAGCATGTTCATGGCCAAGCAACCCCAAACCAAACCCACAAGTTAAACGCGTGCATGTCTGACATGCCAACTGCTACAATAACCTACATTCAAGTGGAGTCACAACAGATTAAATCGCCAGAAAACACAGGAAATGTCGCTTTCATACTACCGGTGCAGGCGTTATCTGTGTTATCTGTTATCGGTGCAGGGTTATCTGTGACCTTCGGTAACGTTATAGTTATAGTGGTTATTAATGTTCAGATAAAGCGTAAAACCGGAGCGATACTCACCTAAAATCAAGTGTAACGTTACTCCCAGGCACCACGACTGGACACCACGGATCTGCGTCATGTTGCTCCGGTTGGTCTCCGGCTGCTCGTGAGGGTTTAAATCACAGCAACACAACAACAAGAGCTGCGGTCAGTTAGCCAACGCTAGCTTAGTTATGCTAGTGCGGCTAACGTTTGCGTAACAACAACAAGCAGAGAAGAAAAGTCACGCGCACTGATTTGTTGAGATGACGAAGCACAGTTGTCCGAAAAAAAACAACACACTTACGTTTCTGGTGACAAGTTTAGACTCGTTGTGTTCGCATATGCTAGCTGTGAGGTTTAATTTAGCTCTCCTTCTCACACTTTATCACCGCTGCTACAGAAAGAAGACGAACGTCTGGATCATGTGACCGAGGCTTTAAGAAACACCCAGGAAGTCACGTGACGAGCAGCTGACACGCCCTGCTCATTAACACACGTATTTAAGAGTTAAATGATAAAATGACGTCTAAACACGATACTGACGTGTCTTTATCCAGTGATGTCACAGTACACGATGTTTGTCACCTACTGTACTGTGCTTAAGAATATCATTTCGAGGTACATTACTTGAGTACTTGTACAAATGTGTACTTCTACTCCACTCAAATCAGTTATTTAACATCAGACGAGTAGTCAGTCATTTCCTTTCAAATAAAGATTTTTCATTAAAAAGACATCTGGTGAGCTAATGAAATACAAAACATTGTTAAATCTTTGCACTACTGTTTAGTTAGTCAATTTAATATTATTCAATTTCATTGTATATATTGTGCATTTTTATACTCAATATTTTTTTTTTATACTGTTGCTTTGATTGCTTACATGTATCATAATGCTGCTGTAGCGAACAAATGTCCCTGTCTGTCTGTCTGTCTATCTATCTAAACATTAAATCAGTGGCTCCCAAAAAGGTTTTCCTTCCTATTAATAATCAGTTGAGTCTCTTTGTCACGTTTCGGATGTTTAGTAGTTTTTAGCAGCTCTGCCAAACACTGTAAACATCTCACATGGTGTTATTTTAGATAATTGTTCAAGACCTAAAGAGGTAGGCTAAAATGATCTAATATTTCACAAAAGAGTAACAGTTTCAAAGTCCAGAAAATTAAAATAGATTTTTGCTTTCATTTATTTTGTCACCCATTAATCAGAAACAGATTTATCTGGGGACAAAATTGACAAACTGTAGCCTATATGAGAAGAAATAAAAACTAGCTCCACCTCGACCAGCAGTAAAATACTGCTCACACTGATGCATCAGTTTTAACAATCTAATAATGTCATACATGATTAAATGTCAGTCACATGTGTCACTTTTCAAGAATGGGTACTCTTACTTTTTATCGGCTGTATATTTAGCATTGTATTTTTATTTAAAGGTGTCGTGTGTAGGTTTTGGTGACATCTAGCGGTGAGGTTGAATATTGCAACCAAGTGAAACATCTGAAAATTGTCTCGAGACCCATCAAAAATGTTGCCATTGAGGCTTTCAGGAGGTCTGAAGTGTCAATCAAGGGGTCTCGGCCCCCCAAAATGTTGCCCACTGGGACCATCATTCTATGGCAACAAAAACACGAAAATTTAAATTTTCTGTCAAATATACGCTAAAAAAAACATACTTTATTAATTTTATATTCCATTTCTGTCAATAGATCCCCCTAAATGCTACACGCTGTTCCTTTAAGTACGATTTTTAATTCTGATAATTCAACAAGCGATACAATATAAATGTGTATCCAAACATTATCCTTTATCTGCTAGTTTCAAATAAAGTCTTCTCCCTGCATCTTTACCTGACCTCACTTACCTCTAGTTCAATAGTCTCTGTGAGTGTGTCACAGATCAGTGTGATTATGCAACTTGAGACACCACTCTTTGGAAAGTGCAGAGGTCTCATTTTGGTAACCTCTTCCTTTACACAGACACACACTAACATTTAAGTATCATCGGCTCAATTTATCGTTTGACCTTTTCAACACACAGTTGCTTAAACAGACTCTAACCGGCTGCAAATATCAAATCAATCTTTCTGCAGTCTGCTGATGGACTCTTTATATTTCTCAAATCATTCACCAACAGGCGCATTTTTGTACTTTACCACTTACACAATCTGATTTCTACTCTGCACGTGATAACCTGTGGTTCAGTCTTTCTGCCACATTTTTCAATACAGGCCATCGATATATGCTGCATTTTTAAAGTTTGTTCATCCCTGCAAGTACCTTGTAAAACTGATGCAATGCACCTCTAAAAGTTTAGGGTTGTAAAGGAACAACATTCACCTAAAGTCAGATTACTTTGTCATCTATTACATAAGCTCTAGAACGTCTAATTTTATCATTTGTAATACAAATTATTGTGATAAGAAATAATTTTAACCCCCTATAAATATTTAAAATAATTATAAGACACTATAATGTAGCTGTAAGCAGATATAAGGACGTTAATGTGAGTTTAATTTTGTTTTCGTCAACAGCTAAAATGTGTATGAAGAGAATGTGTAATGCAATCTTGATAACACAGCATAACACAGCTGTAATGTTGCATAATGAACAGTATATTATAAAACATTTATTAGTACATTTGTTTTGCAATTGCCACAGTCACAAAAGGCATCCCAGAAAAGATAGTAAATGTTTAAAAATGTATCAGAACTCACGAGGAAACAGTTAAATGGTGTCTTATAAATGCTTATAACTACATTAGTGTATTACAATAATTTAGTAATTGATTTGTACTGCATGTTGAAGAGGGGGAATAACTGTGTGGGTATATTTAATACATTGTGAGCTGATTGTACATATAAACTTGTTGTAATCTAGAGGAATATCAGAGTCAGAGGAGTTTGATGTGATGTTCAGATCAGTGTAGAAGGACGGATTTTGTCACATTTGGGGAAAAGGTTGAACACGAATCAGTCAGTTAGACTTAATGTGGGTGTTGAAGGTTGTACGGTGCTTTGAAGTTCACACAGCCAACGTCTCAGTCCATTGGCAGGTAGTCAGTCTAGCCACTTCCTCTGATCACAGAGAATTGAAAGTGAAGCAACCAGAAGCAACCTGGAGAGAAAGACAGAAAGAAAAGCGTGTTTTTTACCGAACAGACAGAAATCGATCGAGGAGGGAGAGTCATGGACGCACTGAGGACAAGCGTGTTTGTGCTTTTTGTGCTCCTGGTGCCCGTTTCCTCTGATGGTAAGTGACTTGCTCGACTTTATAATTGAGTTTGGGCTGACATGTTTGTATATGGGATGAAGGACATCCATCTAACCTGGCTTGCATTAGAAAAGAGTCATATTTTTAAGAGAGTGATGTTGAATTAGTTTAAAACTAAACTCCAATGCGTTTTGTATTCACAACCTGTTGTAAAAATCTTTGTTAACTTCCGTAACACAGGCCTTCTCTGAAACAGAGAACAGACTGCACCCTGTAAATAACTTGATATGCACCTGTTCACTCACTCAGAAATATTATGAATAGCGAGCATTTCAATAAACAACGTTTCAATAAACATTATGTTTATTGCTCTTGACTCTTACATACTGCAGAGGGATGTTGGTTATTTTATTTCTCTTACTCATCCAATCATATGTCGCTATGAATAAATCTAGATGTGTCTATAATCCAGCACTGTCAACGTAAAGTACAGAAAGATGTACTGCATTTCTTTCCTTTGGGTTTAACTGGAGAAGTTCTCAGGAGGAGAAGTTTGTGTGCATTTGATGTTTCCCAGACTTTCCCTTTTATGTCGTAGTAAGGGAGGGCTGAGAAAAAAAATGTTCAAAATGATCCAAAAACACTTTTAAGTCTTGTCGTGCATTTCAGTCAGACTCATCATGATGAAAGAAAGCGTGCATGAATAAATAATCTCCCTCTAGACACCAGAGTGTGAAAACACTAAAGGTGAATTTCGGCTGTTAGTTCTCCGAAGCAACTTGTGAAGATAAAACAAAACTCCCTCAGCCGAAAAACTCACTATATATTTTGTAAAGGAGGGTTGCTGCCATAAAAAAAATGAATATATATACGTTACTACTTATAGCTGCAGAGGCTACCTGTAATCTTGTGACCTTTTGAACACAAGAATAGCTTCATTTCTCAATTCCTACTCGCTGATGATATGTTGCTTTATGTCGAGAAATGTCAAAACACTTTATCATGTTCACCAGTAAAAAAAGCATTGTGGTTAGCGGTTAGCATTAAGAGCGATTAAATCCATCATATATTTACAAGAAATAACATCCTCAACCCCGTGACACACAGTGGAAAGATTATCTTATTCTATCCTGTCTGACTGTGGAACATGTTGGTTGTATTTCCGCTTGTTTCAGCTCTTTATTAAAGCTATATGATGTTTTACACTGAATAAAATATTCAGACCACAAAATTATTTCAGCTAATGAAAGTATTTTAAATGTGCATCACAAACGTTTCCTCAAATGACACGTTGATGTTTAAAATTACATTTTGTGAGTTTAGCTGGCTCTGTCTAAAGGTAACACATGCACCCCAGCACCTCACTACATAACATATCTCATTTGTTTAATTCATACAAAAACTGAAGTGCTGGTGGGAAGAGTCAGGCATTCTGTTTCCCCCTTTTGTTGTTTACAGTCTTTATGCTAAGCTAACTGGCTGCTTCACATTTAGCAGACAGACATCTATCTGCTCCACTTATCTAGCTTACTGTCTGTAAGAAAGCATATAATTCAAGAACACAACTCTCAAATTCAACTGGAGATAAAGTATATCTATATATATATATATATATATATATCAGGCTGAACTAAAAAAACCTGCAAGTTTTAATTAGTGAGTTTAAGAGGTGCTGGTTTTGTTACCATGTGGACAGAGCCATGCTCGCTGTTTACACTGTTTCCAGTCTGTATGCTATAAGCTAAGCTAACCAGTGTCTGCAGCTCCATATTTAGCCTATAGACATGAGAATTGTATCAAGAATACATAGTTAGCTTATTTCACAAAATGTTGAAATATTTCATTAAAGGTATCATAGCATTTATAATAAGATTACATTTCCTTTTTTTGTGACATTTTGAGAACTTTGACCAGGCGGATTGCTCATCTTAACCTTCCCACGTTCATTTTCTTTTTGAAGTATTAAAATAATTTAAGACTAAAAGAAATCCTGAAGCAACTTTGGAAGATCACGATCTGATGAAGATTATAGCTTCAATTAATCACCACCACTGGTGAAGTCTTTAACACATGACTTCTGTTCCAACCGCACAGCGAGATAAACAGTTCTCACTAAAACCTCAGAGCAGCCCATCGAACTGAGAGGAAGACGTTTGATCTACCGAACTGCAGATATGTACTTTCTTATTTCCTGTTTCAGGGGTCTTACTCAACTCTCACACATGCCTCACGTTGGGCCTCATGTTGGTATTTTCCATCTCATATTGCAGAATGGATATCCTGTATGTCTTGATACAGTTTACACACACACACACACACACACACACACACACACATTGTTGGCCTTATGTCCTACTATTATAGTTTGTTTCTGAAGTCAGAAACAAACTTACAGTAATTTACAGAAATAATGTCCCAAGTAAAACTTACTGCATTTAAAACATTTTACATGAAGCAAGTGAAAGTAATAAAACCAGAACAAATTAAACACTCCAATGGAAGGTGTTTCATTTTTCTTCATTGAGCTCCATTTAAGATACTTAGGTGTGACCCGACACCGGTGATATTTGTGAGCTGTTAAATATTGTTATTATTATGTTAATAAATTGTTATTCATACATATACACCCAGTTGTGTAGATAGAGACATTTTACCCACTGCAAGTGAAAATAATAATAATATCATTAATAAATAAGAAATATTCCATTGGATGGCATTATATCACATTTTAATGTATTACATTATTATTATTCATGTTTTGTATCTTATATTGTAAAATTCAGTGCATCACAATATTCATTTTTATTTTTATTATCATATATAAGAATCCTTGTTTTACATATTTACATAGATTTGTATGCATTCATTAGACATACATATATTCCCACATTTATGTTATGTGTACATAAACTACAGCTACTTGTTTCTACATAATGCATGAATATGCATTTGCATGAATATTGATACAACACAATGATATAGTCAGCATATAGTATATAGTTGCATATTTCTACTAAAGGTTAAACAAGTATTTTCGAGTTTTGTACATATTATCACGCAAATATTTGTACAATTAGTGGATAAATATAATCCCAGGTATTATAAACTATAAAATGTTTGAAGTTCTTGTTACAATGCAATTTATTTAATTCTTTTAACTCACTTTTCCACTCTGCATTTGTGCTGCAGTAATGGGAATTTTCCTGCCGGGGATAAATATATCTTATCTGATATTATCTTTTAAAATATGGATCTGCAAGCTAAAGCAAATGGTCCATCCATCAGACGAAAGTGGAAACATTTCCTCTGAAAATGTATTTAATGGAGAAAATATCTCACAAAATATAAATATTGAAACCAAGCAGAAATGTAATGAAACATAAAACCTATACTATTTCTCTCCTTTAGGGATTTTTTTCACCGATCCGGTCGTCTGCTACTTCCTGGACTCGATACTGATTGTTTACTGCATTGTTGCCACGGCACTCTTCTTCAGAGAAAAGGTGAGTTACAGCACGGGAAGCACCGGCTTCAGGTTCACCACACTGGTTACAGTAACAATCAGTCCATTTTAACTGACAGAAAGCTAATTGATGAGTTTGAATAACCGATTTATTCATTTAATACCTTAAAACTTTAGATTTCTCAGATGTAAACATGTGTTGTCTTTATCAATTAATCTGATAGTTATTTTTGGGATATTCGATTAAATGTTTTTACAATATCACAAAATAGTAAAACAAAAATGCCCATTATAATTTCTCAGAGCACAGCATAACATCTTCTAAATATTTTTTTTGTCCGATCAACAGCCTAATTTGAAGGCATACGATTGGACTCATTTTTGATTAAACTATTGTGTTTAATCAATGATTTAAACACTTTAAAAATTCAGCGAGGTGCAGACCTGTACTTAGATATAGTCATTTATAAAATGCTTGTTTCATTTTTTCTTCCTCTCTATGTAGTTTTACATGCCACCTGTTGCAGGGCCTGTAAGTATCCATGTTTTCCATTTCTCCACTGTTTATTGATTGGTATAAACTGTTTCTATTCAGTGCATGTGTATGTGCTGAATATGTGCATTTCACTTTTTTTCTGGTGCACCTGACTAAACAGGAAGATAACGGCATTTACCAGGTAAGGAGAACTCTCAAACCACTTGATGACCAGACGATGTTGAACTCTGCTGCTCTGCTGTAAAGCAGTTGTTCATAATTTCACGTTTCCTCTCCAGGAGCTTAACAGAGCAAAGGATACTGATCCTTACCAGGAGCTTGAACGATCAAAAGTAAACGTAAGTAAGACTTTTAAAGGTCACATTCTCGCCTGTTCTGGCGCCTAAGCATTCAATCATTATGTTGTATTTGATCTCTTCTAGAAAAAAGCTGCCAAGAAAAACAAATCTGGGGTAAGGTTGTTTCTTCACTCACATGGTCTTTTACAGTCAAAAATGTTAAGCAACATAAAATGTCTACACTTGTAGAATAAGGTCAAAAGCAAAGGAAACATGTGGGTGAAACGGCTCTTTAAAAAGTTGCAAAAGTTCAAATGTTTTGTCTCACATTTTAAGCAAAAGTTCCCTAATGTTTATTACATTCAATCATTCTGCATAGAGTAAAAATAACACTAATAATCTCAAACAATTAAAATGGGAACTCATTATTAAGGACCAGGACCCTGAAACTGAAATAGCTAAATAAAATTGAGCCATCATTAGTTTTATTTCTTACACCTGTGATTATCCCGCTGTGACATGTCAACATGTCCTCGGTGAAAACAGCCTGTTAACGGGAAACTTTACACTAAACTGCATGATGTTGTGGCCTGATTTGGACTTGAACAAGTTTCTCTTGAAGCTGAGTAGACATGTTCAGATGTAATAATCTAAATATCCACTAATCCAGTCACCAAGGACCAACTCCAAAAGCTACAATGTTTACCTAGATGCTCTGATATTCTTTGATATTGATTATTGGAATAACACAATATAATCATCTTTCATCACTGTGATCATTGTGCAGTTAAATTCAAAACACCCTTTAAACCGCTTGATTAAGTGTTGTGATGCACAATGGTTTACTATTTCTGGAGATTAGACATGTTTCTTTTGATTTTGGTCATATCCAACTCATCGGGGGTCAAATGTCTGCCGGCTTTCATTACAAACTAAATATACTGTTTATTAACGAGCAGAAACTAATCGTCATCTGCAGTATTGTATATTGGAAGAGGACCACTAACACACAGAAATGTAATACACTTTTATGAAATAAAACATTTCATAAAAGGAACATTTTAGTATGTGTTAACAAGATGTGGATGGTTCATCACCTCCGCTTTACACTTTGGTCAGCGGTAAAGTTGCTGGTCTAATCAATACAGATCTTGAACTCTGTCTCTCTCCTCTACAGTCGGCCCAAGCTGTGGTGAGGGATCCAGATCCCTTTGAGTCCCTGATCCCCAGCGGCACCGCTCCACCTCCTCTGTCTCCCCGCTGAAGCCCAGCATGGTCCAGAGACAGCTCTGCTAATTTGATCTGGAACGTTTAGCTGAATAAGTGATCCAAATAGGGCAAATATTTTGATGACGAATCACATATTAATATATCAAGCAAGGATGAAAAACGTTCTCTGGATCAAGCTTTTCAAAAATGACGATTTGCTGCTTTTCTCTGTCGTTATAAGTGAAGTCAAAGAACTTATGGATATATTGTAGTGGGCCTTTTTTTTGCTATCTTATAAATGAAATTACAAAAATGACAATTAATTACCGTTATATCTTCTGCCAGACTGTAAACGCTTACTTTTTGCAATTTCCATATCTAACAGCCACACTGGTGACTATAAGCTGCTGCAACTAAGCACAGCGGTTGCTGACATGCTAATGCTAACAATGCATGCAGATGTGTAGCAGGAACATTGTTCGATTTGAGTGTTATTTTGGCCTATTAGCATGCTAACATTTACTTATTAGTGCTAAACACAGAGTACAGCAGAAACTAAGTGTCGTCACTTTTTAGTTTTAAATTAAAATGTGAACCTCAGTGAGAAGCCGTTAGCGTGGCTAAAAGTTGTGGTTTCTGGCTGCTGTAAAATATCACCAGTGTGCTTCATTTGTGTAACTGAATGCCAATAAAAGCCAAAGCACATGTCAAAGCACTTGGAAAATGTTTTAATGATGTTTACAACAAAAGAGAACTGTACAGTTACAGTAAAAGATTATTTTTATATGTGTATAAAAACAAAACCAACAAAAATACAGCAGACAAATGCATCAAAATCTACTATGTATCCTGATTCACATACTTAAAACTCCTACACAACCTTTCAGTTCTACGCCGCCATGGCTGGAGGCAGTTCTTTAGTTTCCCCTTGTCGTCAAATCGGAGCAGAGTGCCTCAGTGATTTGTCCACGATGGAAACCAGGACTCTTTACGTTAAGAGTCCTGGAGAGACAATTATCGTAAGACCGCAGAATAAGAAAAGGGGAAATAAATCGGGGACACATTCCTTTAGATGAGCCCAAGCTTTCCACGCGAGTAGTAAATGTTTTACAGAATGCAGTTTTTGAGATACACAGACGAAATATGTACATGGTTGGCGTTTCCTTTTTTTTTTTTTTCCTTTTCTCATTTTTCCTTGTTGAAAGCCATGGTCACTTAGGCTGTGAACTGATAATCACACACATGACAAATCCCAAAACATACAAAAATACTATATCTTCAACCTACCAAGAGTAAGACAGTTCTGCAATTAGTTCCATGCTGTGACAGAAAAAAGAGATTACAACAAACAAACGAGAAACGGACGCTTTCCACGCAAGTTCTTCTCGGAAATATACCAAAATATACATCTAGCTTTGGAATTACTGAGGCTAGGACTAAAGCCAGTGCTGGGTTTGTCTCTTAATACACATGCTGCAGGGTGGAAGGGAGAAAAAACAGAGAAAGACACAGGACAGAGAGATATCTTTGGTATCTGCATTTGTCAAAAGTTAAATATTTGGATTTTTGCTTTGGGATAGCGCTTGTGAGGTCCAACAACCTCACCTGGAGTAAAGCATTAAACAAAGTGTCACTGAAGCCCGTCGGCCAGAGGTCTGAGCCGGAAGGGACACAGTCCATGCAGAGTGAAGGACCATGATGCATAGTGTCACAGCTGATAAAGAGTCTGTAGTGAAGAGACGATGGTAAAGGAGAGAGCAGAGGGTGGGAAGAGGGAGGAGGAGGAGGAGGGACACAGCAGTGAGATTCAAAATCGACCGCAGGATGTGTATTCCTGGAGACAACAGGGTAAATGTTCTGGACTATACAGTGTACAGAGGACGAGGAAGAGACGGACACACTGTGAGAGGCAGGAACAGCATTATTCACCACAGTCCTTGAGAGAGAGAGAGAGGGAGTGGGAGTGAGAGTGGAGGGGGAACAACCAACAGCGCTCAAGACAGGCAAAACATACAGAGTCCTGAGCATGTACAGTGTGCACAGGATTAAACCCTCAGTGTGTATTAACAAACATCACCCAGCCACCACCAGATTGGTTCGTGTCGGTCAGAGAAGCCCGCTCAGCCCCTGGTCACCCCCTTTAATCCCCGCCCACAGGCACTGAAACCGCCGCGCCGAACAGGACGCCGGAGTGTTTTCCGGGGCGGATACACATTCGCATGCAATTACAAACGCAAACTCTTTACAGATGAATCGAGGACTCGGGTGAGAGAGCGTGCGGCCGGGAATTGATGCTTGAGCGTTGAGGCGAGGGGGAAGAGCCGAGACGGGGCGTCGTTCATATACAATCAAGTTAGAAGTCTTTGGTTAACGTTGGTACCACGTGGAGAGCGAGAGACCGGGCTGCGACGGCGCACCGTCAAGTGGGGAGACATGTACATACCGGTACCCGGTCAGAGAGCAAAATAAAAACAAGGATTGTCAAACTTAAAAGTGTTGAAACATGGAGGGGTCGTCTATTCGTATCACCAAAAAAAAAAGTAACTTTGAACAGACAAAGGAATACACTAAAATAAACTTAAATCTCAAGTTACAACAAATCATTGCTGAAGAATACATCAGTGTGCAGCACAAAAACACCAAATCGTGAAAGAAGAACAGCAGACATTCATGAGTACTGGTATGTATTCTGTCTCCCCTTGTGGTGGCATTGTCCACAACCCTTCACAAAGTACAGGTATGAACGGGCTTCTCCACTGACACCAGTGTGTGTGTGATTTCATCTTTATTTGCGTTTTTTGTTTTGTTTTATATATTTCATAAGTAGATTAAAGCAGTTTTCACTCAGTCTTGAGTTAGAAATGAGGTATACAACAGCTCCTTTTGCCTAAACTGGTGCTCCACACTTCCTTTTGTCAACCTTAACCCAGCAAACCAGTGTGGTGGGCTGACAAACTACAACTCCATTCATGGCTGATCTGCAAGAGCATCATCACATCTCCGGATCGCGCAGTGAAACCAAAGCACTAAAAGCAAAGCCAGCGGCAGAAAGACCGTCAGTTGACAGTTAATAAGATCATTAGCAGAGATTAAACAGTCCAACTAGGACCACAAACTGTACTTTGACCCATGAACTGGCTTGCTTTAGGCTTTTAGTTAATCAGTAGCGACCTCCCCCGCAGGACAAAAACTAAATAAGTACTCTGATGTCTCACCATGTTTTTAAAAAAGCACTCTCAAAGACCCGTTGAAAGATGGAAATGCACCATAATGGTTTGTAGACTGCCCTCCCTATTCTCTCTTTATAAGACACTCACTCTCACACAAACACACACACACACACACACACACATCCACCTGCTGGAATTATTAGTAAAGCTTTTCTCACAGGTATCCTCAACCTGTCTGAGTCACACCTAAAAACATAGGTAGCAACATAATCATCCCACGCTCCGAAATGCCCAAAGTACACGGTTTTGTTTCAGTGAAAACAATGCACCAGGTGAGCTCAACTCTCAAGCTCTCTCTCGCTCTCTCTCTCTCTCTCACACACACACACACACACACACACACACACACACACACACACACACACACACACACACACACACACACACACACACACACACACACACACACACACACACACACACACACACACACACACACACACACACACACACACACACACACACACACACACCAATGCTACAATGCTCATGTCTTCTACGTAACAATAAGGCATAAATGATAATGTTAATCTTCTTTGTCAAACTAAGAAAGCCAGTGATCTTGCCCTCTCACACTATACAAAACAATTAAAGGCATAAAGTAATATTTAAAAAAAAAAAATATTAAAATGATTGTTAAAGACAGCACAACAAATCAAGTCCACAACGACTAAAAATGAAGGAAAAAAAAAAAATCGATTAAAAGATTAAGATCAGATGCTTCAGAGTCAGGACACTTCCTGTTGAAAACACCTCGCAGGTGTCAGCGACTCACGCACCACCGGGGCGTGGTCTCAGGTTTCTTCGCTTATTTTTTGGTCGTCAGTTTTCGAAGGAAAAAAAAATTTGCAATAGTAAAAAAAAAGGAAGATTTTAGGGGAGTTTTTTTTCTTTTTTTCTCGAGTAAGCATAATAAACACTACATTCAGTCTTGATAACATACTGGTTCAAATATAAAATATGAATATCTTACACGTGTTTATATATATATATTTATATGTATAGAATTAAGAAAAGATCGTTTCTCTAATTCAGATAAATATTTCAGTAACATCCTATGGTGCCGATGGCAACTGGTTTATCTTGCGAGCACATGTTCAGCTCTTTAGTAACTACAAACAGCACTGGAACAGGACCGAGTCCTCGAGGCCCGGTGCGGCCTTAAAGACGGGGGGGAAACCAGCAACGTGAGCAGCCAGACACCCGCCTAGCTGCAAAGAGAAAGGCTTTTACTTTGGCAAGAAGGATCTCAAAATAATAATTAAACCTGGAAATACCCCATAAATAGTAGTACTAGAAAATAGCAGTAGTAGGTTGTCCTTTTATGTGTGGTTCATCAGTATAAACTTTGACCGGCGAGCCAGACAGTAATTATACATTCTACACTGTTCTATACACAGAAATGCCTAAAGGTGAACCTTATGTTTAAGTGCTGCTGAGGTATATTCAGTCAAAATAATTCAACAACAGAAAAGAAGTACACTGGAGGATAACATGGACAGATTACACTGCTTGCGGTCTCAGGGATTTTATCATCACGGTGGTGGTTTATTGGTTTTTCTTTTTGGTTGAATGTGTAGCACATAACAGTACTAGTCCACAGACAGATTCAGGGAGCAGGACTTTCTTTTTGTTTTCATAGCATGCTGGTTCAAAATGGCGGCGCTGAGAGAAGGTGTGGTGTGTTTGTTTTCTGATGATCCGATCTCTGCGTTTTTTTTAATAAGCCTCCAGCCGGGAGGTCTATACCATGAAGCCTGGTTTTCACAGGGTGGAGTCATAAAGCTATAAGCATGCAGGCCTCTCAACAGCAGGTTGGTAAAAGCTAAGTTTCTGTGACCCTCATCCAGCAGCACCAAATCAGGAATATCCGGTGTTGACCGCGGTGGGAGAAGAGGGGAAAATAATTTATCAGCAGTGTGGGGGAGTCGAGATCGTGTGAACGTCAACTTGCGTGCTCGGACAGGTACAGAAACTACTGAGGAAAACCACTTTGGTTTAAAGCTGTTGTTTTATGGCTGAATATTAGTACAAAACCCCAAAAAAAACAGAACCCTTCCATTACGCTTCAGAAAAGTCCAAAATAGATGAAAAGGAAAACAAAGCCATCACATGGCTGAGGGATAACCAGGATCAGGCTTTAGGGGCGAGGCCCCAGTGATCAACAGAAACATTGAGATTCAATAGGAAACTACTTTCTCGTGCCCCCACCCGCCAATAAACCCTCTTTTTGGTCAGTTGTGCTGCCAATGAAAAAGTTGAGCGATGAGACACTTTTGTCAAATAATGAAAAATAAAGAAAAAAGGTCATCTTTGGAAAATGATCATCAAAATATTGCATTTCTATATTCTGTTGACGATGGAGAGAGATTTTTGTACTCATAAATATATTGACTAGACTAAGCTACACCGACTACACACAGCAATTATTTGAACAAATATTTTTGGTATATCTTAAAGTACGTGAGCCAGTCCAACGACTGCAGACAAATAAAAGACAGAATTTCATTCCTCCCAAAGACAGGCAGACTGCAGCTCATCAATCCAGTTTTTTGGTACAGATACTGTGCACAAGTAGATACGACGGTACTACTATAAAAAAAAATAAAAATACAATACAATAACCCCATCTAGCCAATGCCACCATACATTTGGTATAATGACCGCACCCCCCCCCCCCTGACTAGTCCTCCCCAGCCTGGTGGATCATGCAGTTTACTGAACTCTCAGCATCTGCCTGAGCTGTAGACAACACATGCAGACGTTTCTACCTCTGAATCCAAACTAAATGTACAGCTATCCAATAGACCAACCATCCCCAAACAAATTCACCCACAACCAGACACAGGACTACATGACTGCAGCTGTTTATAAAGCTCTCAAAGCAATGTTTTCAGTCATTTTCTATCAGTGTCTAGAATCCGCAGCGAGACCGTCGTTTTACAAAAGCACAGGGGCCACTTTGCCACCGCAGCAAAGTGTAAAACTCAGTGTTTCCAGAAAGAGAGGCTCAGAGAGACACGTCTCGTCCCTCCGACCCTTAAAGCAACGATAACCTTTATATCGGCCACTTATTACTCGTTTTTAAAGCCTTATAACCACGATTAAAAAGTGATAGTTAAATCTGAACTTAATATTAGACTTACAAAGTTCTGAAAATGTAAAAAAAAAAAAAAGAACAAAAAAAGTCTCTATAATATAACTTTGATATGATTTACGTCAAGGCCTGTCCAAAACACCCAAAAGAGTTAATTAAAGATGGGGCGACACACAAATCCCCATTAGTGATGATGAATATAGTGAAATTAGTAGTAAATCGTTTAGTTTGAATGTTAAAAGAGCAAAATCCTAAAGTTTTTGGTTAGAAGTATTTCAGACAAAATTCTGACCTGGAAATAGTTTGGATATATATATTGTGTGTATATATATATATATATATATATATATATATATATATATATATATATATATATATATATATATATATATATATATATATATATATATATGTGTGTATATATATATATATATATATATATATATATATACAAAATGTGAACAGCTTGATGGTGCCGAGGATATTATTTTTTCCCGGACACTTTTCAAGGCTCACGAGGAGCGGCAGGCCAACAACAGTGTCCATCTGGCTACTGTTTGTAGGAAAACAACATCCAAGAATCATGAAAGGAAACAACAGGAAACAAACTAAAAAAATAAAAAGTCAACCTCAACCTCATTTGAGGCTATTTTCTTTTTGGTGGCAGCAAAAGGATTAAATAATGATAGTTACAGTGGAAAGAATGTGGGGTGGTTAGTGAAGCGCAGAGCCTATATCAAACGACCTCCCCGTTCCCTACATGGTGTGAAAGTAGTGCACGACGTAAGAAACCGGGCGTCAATTCAGGATGCAGCCCGACTGGCTTCACTGAGCCTTGGAGGCAGTGGTAATGGTCGAGGCTTGCACAGGCACGGCGGCCGCGGTGGCTTGATGATGATGATGAGCATCAGCGGTGAGCTGCAGACCCCCCGGCCCGGCCGACACCAGGCTGAGGGGGGAGCCGGTGAGCAGCGACAGGTTCTGGGGGGTCAGGAAGATCGGCGTGGTGCCCGCAGAAGTGTTGGCGAACAGCAGGTTGCTGCCGTCCAGAGAAGTGAGGCCACTCGAAGCCAGAGCTGTGGAGGAGGAGAGAGCTGTGTTTAAAATGTATTATGATAGACGTTCTTTCTTTTTGGTTTCATCAGCTAACTTTATCATCTCTCAGCAGGATTCTTTTTTTTTCCCCCTCACAGAAGTGATTTTGTCTCAGCACCATGAACCGCGTGGGCGTGGCCGGAATTATTTTGCTCTCGACATGCAAATGCTTGTGGCCTCACTTTTCCTCTAATTAAACAAATTATGCAAACAATGTGTTATCTACATAAACCCATGATGGATTTTCTTTCTTTTTCGAATTAATTTTCTTTGTACATTTTATAGATATGTTTTTTTTGTAAACTGAATTTCATTTTATTCATGGATTCATTTATTCATCGGCTTCTTAATTAGTCATGTTTGGTAAAATACCTTTGAACTTGTTACAGTTTGTGCGGCATTTTCCTTCAACACTTCCTGTGATACTACAAACGATTATACTGGTTTTAAATGAAAGTGGTTCAACAGTACGTGATGCAACCAGTCCATCATCACCAACCTTATGACAGCATTCAATAAGTAACCATTATGAAATGCTCTACGGAGTAAACAATGTTGGCTTAGATCAGTTTCTACGCCTGCTCTCTCTCGTCTTTTCTGTTTCTGTCAGCCAATCTGCAACAAAACTGTCAATACACAAAAAGGTTGGGAACCCCGCCTCCATATATAATGTCATAAAACTGGGACTGTATCGAGTGTGTGTATATAGTACGGAAATGTTTTGAAGAATTTAAAATACATACATTGATACACACCTTGGATGGTAGCCAAGGTGCTGTTGCTCATGAGGGCAGGACTCAGAGCGCCGCCAAGGCCGCCAGTCAGACTGAGCAGGGCCCCCCTGGACACACAGACAAGACCATTCAAATCAATGGAGAAGACATCAGAACACTTGAGCCAACACTACATTGGTAGTAATCAGAGGCCTTATTTGGACAGAGCCTATACTAACCCCGGATTGAACTGGGAGGACGCCATCAGTCCCGAGTTGAGCCCAGCAGCGGCAGCCATTGCAGCGAAGCTGCTGGGTAACTGTGCGCCCTGCAGCGCCGCAGACAGACCCGACGCCGACACCATCACCTGACCCGTCCCTAAAGTGGTGGCTATGGACGTCGGGGCGTGGTTGATGATGTGCACCTTGCTCTCAGAGTTACTGGACTGAATGGTCGTCGGCGAGGGACTTAAAGACGGAGAGCCGGCTGTAGTAATGATAGGTGCAGTGGAGATGACGGATGCAGTGTTTGTGCCTTTGAGGCAGCGCAGGGGAGAAACAAACACAAGTTAACATTCAATTCTATCATTTTGTGTGATCAGACACACGCTTTCACGTCGAGCACATCTGTACACACACCTGTGAAAGACAGATTGGAGACGCTGGTGCTGGTGAGAGGCATCACTGGGTTTACAGTCAGAGTGGTGGGTGTGTTAATAGTTGGACTGCTCACAAGGCTTGCTGTGCTGGCCACCTGGAAAACAGAACGAGAGGACTGAATGAGCTACCGTGTTAAGAGTGACACAAACATAATGAATCGTTTGGCATTGTAGCCAATTCCAGAGAACAATTAACAAAAAATCCATATGTCACGATAAACCTCCAAATGAAAGTGTAACAGATCTTCAAATTGATCCTGAAACAGAACAGACCAACAATCTAGAAAACGGTCCTCGAAGAAACACTTGAGTGGGAATGGTGTCCCTCCTTACCAGAGGGCTACTGGGGGTAAAGATTTTGATGGGGGTGCTGCCTCCTCCGCTTAAGCAGCTGCTGGGGGGGTTAATCCTCTTCTCTTTCTGCCGGCGATTGCAGAACCAGACCCGAATCACCTCCTTCTCCATGTTGAGCTGGTCAGCGATCATGGTGATCTCTTCAGAGGTAGGTTTTTGGTTCTGCTTGAAGAGGGCAAAAAAGCCAGAGATGCCCTGTCAGCACTGAGGAGCCTATGGTCTGTACATATTTTACTCACTGGACACTTCATGGTGAGCTTAAACTGAATTTTCCTGCTTAAATCAATATTGTTGTGTTCAGGAAAATGAGTTTCGAACCTCCAGAAAGCTCTTTTCTAAGGCCACTCGGATGTTGGTCTCAATACTGGTCCTCTTCTTCCGTCTGCGGTTGATCCCCTCTATGCCCATGCCCGGGGAGCCCAGGGCACTGGGGCTGGACAGGGACTGGTCAGATGTCAGGGTCTCTGCACAAACAGCACCGACACAAAGGAAGAGAGGAGAGGTAAAGACAAGGCACTGGAAAGACGCATCTCTTTGAGGAGAGCAAAGAATCAAAGCATGCTGGCCTTCGTTCAGGCCGGTTCAGGGACAAACCTGCATCGTTGAGCCACTTCTCCAGCAATGGCTTGAGTTTGCACATGTTCTTAAAGCTCAGATTCAAGGCCTCAAAGCGAGAGATGGTAGTTTGGCTGAAGTCGTTTCCATACAGCTTCCCCATGGCCAGGCCAACATCCCCCTGGTGAGAAGGAGGGAAACGGAGCGAGACAGAGAAACGTGAAAAAGAAAGCTTTTAGCCGAGACCCACCTACAGTACAAGTTAATTATTGTTGTATACACTATGAATTTGAGTGTGGAAAAAAATAATCAATCAATCTATTCACACCTGCGTGAAGCCCAGTTTGATGCGCCTCTGTTTGAAGGTCTTGGCAAACTGTTCCAGTTCCTCCAGATCGCTGGGCTCCTCCATAGTGGGCGTGTCCAACCGTTTGGGTGGTGTCTGAATGTGGGACAGGGACTGGATAGGTGTGGATGCTGTTGTGCGGGTTGGAGTGGCAGGCTGCAGCAAAACATAGAGTGGACTTGTTATTGGGGTTAAGAAGAAGTCGAAAAATACAAGTGGTACAAAGAAACTGCACCAAGCTAATATATAAACGGTGGTTTTGTAATGCGATTGTATTACAAACCTGAGTTGCAAGGGTGAGGCTTTGTTGAGTCGGCAGGAGGTTAGCTTGGCTTTGAGGTAGATTTAGAAGACTCTGGGCTTGCAATATGCCTACAGAGTGAAAGGCTGCTTTAATAACAATGAAATATATCCGACTTATATCTCAATCCTGCATGCAAATAAAAACACGGCATGTGTTTGACTCACCCTGTTGGGCCTGCGTTGGCTGTGAGATGATGAACTGAGTGGGCTGCTGTAGTGTGGCGATCGGGTGGCCGGGCTGCAGCAGAACAAACTGAGGCAGACTTAGATTCTGCGGCTGCAGCTGCTGCGAGAAAACAAAAAACAAAACAATCATCACTCCGTTCATGCCGAGAAAGTAGCCGTTTATAACGCAACACACACATACCAATACCACAATATTGTGATTCTTATCATTTTATTTTAATGCACAGTGTATGTCAATTAGGGGAATACATACTATATACCGACCACTGTTGGTTATTTGCGGTATAGTTCAGTTCTGCTGTATATAAATATATATATTCATGTGGAGAAAAGAAACAATCCTCTCAGTACTCTACTGTCATGGACTTAAAGCAATTATCATTACCACAGACAGTCAGCACTGTTTTTTGTAACAGTAACAGACATGAGTTATGTATATATTGTATTGTATTATAATTTCCATATAATCCACATTTCAGTGAGTGAAATGTTTCCAGAAAGACAGTCAGCAGCTGATGCAAGTCACAACAAAACATAATCAGTACCAGTATGAAAACAACATTCATGAAGTTAAATAAATTACATATAGTCCAAGTCCCGTATCGCTTGGAAAATGGCGCCATGTTTCCACGGCTTTGTCTTGTGTCTGTAATGGTGTATAATAAACATAGCGTTACACAGCTAGCATGTTAGCAAAACATGCTGTCAAACTTTTCACTCACAAAAATGTATAAATAGAGCTATTTAAAGTCTAATTAGCTTATTTATGGTAACTTTCTGTGGCACACGTCCGAAATCTGCCACAAATCCTAAACTTCAAACGGAAACATATCGGAGATCACAGGAGGACGGCCCATAAGAGACGAATGGCATATGTGCACAGAGCCATGTCGAAAACAAAATCATTTGACTAAAACAGAACGTAACTATCGGCTTCATTCAACACCTTTCAGGGCTGGGAGGTTTGTCCAGATACACATGAAGGATTTGCATGAACAGAAACATGGGTGATAGTGTCTTACAGAGGCGATCTGGATGGGCTGCGACAGCTGGCTGATGGGCGTGGCTGCGGAGGCCGAGATGCTGGCCCCGGTGGTGCTGTTCTGCTGGTTGGCTGAATGCTGCACGGCCGCAGCCAGGAGCTGAGCTTGGGCCTGCTGGATCAACATCTGCTGCTGCGCCGGGGTCAGGGTCAACTGAGGAGCCGAGAGAGAGAGCGAGAGAGAGAGAGAGCGAGAGAAAGGTGGGCAGGCAGATGTAGAGAGAGAGGGACACGGTCGTGATGGGAGGTCAGAAAGACAGAAGGGGACAAAGAAAGATAAGAGAATTCAAGTAGCGGTTAAGGAAACCACTTTTATGTTATATCAGAGATTGGATGAGTCAGTGTTGTCACAATACTTGAGTTTTGGCTTTGATACCCATGAAAGGTTTAATATTTACCTTAAAGATAACTATAATACCACAATGGGATCTGACATGATGGCAAGAATCCATCTCCATCAATAAGATACATTCTTAATTTGTCCCTGCTTTGCTCCAACAGGTGGATTGTATTGTTCGACGCCGTTGCCAACGGTTGTTGAAATGAACTAGAACTCAGCCTGGTCCAGTTTCTCCTCTACTTTATTATTCTAATTTTGTACGCACACACCTTTACAGAAAGCAAATTCACCATCATGCTATGAGGCGAATGTTCTGACTATTTATAGACACTTTTCTGTTGAACTTTACTTTTCATAAAAAAGGTATCAAAGTCGTGCTAAAACTGTCGTTATCGTGGCAACACCAGTATGGAGGCAAATGGAGAAGAAGACTCATGCAGCTGGGCAAAAAAAAAAAAGAAAGGCACACAAGCACGTCGACGTCCTGTTCAAACTCTCGTCCACATGCACAGTAAACATTCACTCCAGCATAGCGTAAAGAGCATTCAACACGGCCGGTGCTCTCAACTACAGCATGGCCGGCCCCCCCGGGGAGAACATGGATGGATATGGAATGTGCCGGACCGTGAGTGCACAGACACATCAAGGCCATGTCCAAACCCATCCCTCCATTTTCTGTGACGGAAAGGATTTGGACGTAGAGCCTTTAAACACTCACTGGGATGAACAGGCAGACACAGAAGCCACAGAATCCGGGGCAATTTTCATCGCCCGATCTTTTTTTTTTAGCAAAAAAAGGTTGATCATGTTGAGGTGTCACCCCCCGCCCCCAGATGCAAGTTTTTTTTTTAACTCAAAGCAATATGAGGCAACAGGGCCACTTACTCCTGCAATCTGTCCCCCGGCCAACATTAGCTGGGTTTGAGGCAATACGCTCTGCTGGACGGAGGTCGGAAGAGCGCTCGAGTCTTCCGACTTAGACTAGTGGAGGTGAAGCAAAGAGGGAGGCTTAGGAGAAATCTTCCTACAGGGTAGGTCACTGAGAAGTGTTGACAGCATGGTAGGTCTGGTCAAACAAGCCACAGCTTTTTTTTTTTTATCATAAATAACAACAAGATCCAAAATGTTTTCACTGAAAGCAGTTTGAAAGGTTGATTCATTCACACCGAAAAAGGAGCCGTGTAAATAAAATAAGCACAACACTATAAAACATGAACTCTCTGTGCTACCTGAGCGGCTCTCTGAGAATGAGCCTTCAGTCTTTGAGCAGGGAGAGGAATTTGAATTAAAAACGAAGTGAGAAAGGGGGCATTTAAATGTGCTGCAGCCTTCAGAGACCAGGAAAGTGAGTGGGAAGGGAAGGGGAGGGGGAGGGGGGGGGGGGGGGGAAGAGTTGAGATGCTAATTAAAATAACTGTTATGCAGTGCATGTAAATTCTGCATAGATTTGCATATTCTCTGCCATCTGTTTCCGAGCAACCGCAGAGCAGCTAATTAGCATACAGGGTTTGATTAATCTGCCCGTGTTGCCAGGCGACACGAGGAGAGCCTGGCTCATTTAAATGAACTCTTTCCTGCCCGTGCAGATGAGCAAACCTCTGTTTTAAACTTCAGACCTAAAACTACAGTCAAGATGCGACATCGCACCAAAAACGGTTATCGGTTAGACTGCTCCCACTAAAAACAGGACAACAACAAAAAGTGACTCGTGGTGAAGTGTGCGATGGCGTCGTGCGTTACCTGTTGGAGGAGGGCTTGTGCGTGTGCATTAGTGAGTGTGGTCGGCACCGTCTGCCTCTGAAAGTCAAACCCATTGATTTGGATTCCTGAGGATAGAAATACAAGTTAATGAAAAACGTGCCGTCAGAGGAGCAGAGGAGATGCTTTTCATTGTGGTTTGATTGGCATAACATAATTTACACTCTTTGTTATTTTAAAACACAAAATAAATGAGGAACAAAACACTAGAAGCCCACAGTGAACCTGTGGCAGCGTCAGTAGAACACGCTGCTGTCAGGTAGGAAGGAAGACATATTTTTTTTAACAAGTGACAGCAGCTGTGACGCTGACCCAGAGACGTTGAATTTGGTCGGTGAATCATCACCGAATTCTACAATATTGACACTTAAAACTGCAAGCATTAATATGGACGTCATTCTGCAGTACACGGTATATAAAGATGCATCTACTATGTTCACTAAGGAGTTCGATAGTTTGTAACACAGAATCACTGAGCAAATGAGTGTTCAATAGGCACGAGTGAGGGAAACTCAAAGAGGACTGCCAATAAGGATTTTGGAAATTTGCCATGTCTTTTTTTTTTTTTTTAATGAGTCAATAACACATTAGTGATTCTTTTCTGATTTGTACTGCAGACATTTTTGAATTTGAAACCTGTTGAATGAGGAGGTAAAACTCTGATTTCCGTCCCATTAAAAAGGAAAAAAGAAAAAGCTGGAGGTCACTCACCGGTGTTCCCGTCACCACTTTCCATTGCACATTTAGTAGTTTCTGACTGATTATTCACTTTAGCATCTGGAAGAGCCAGACAGAGACAGATAGTGAGACAAACTCACACCTACCGCCGGTTAAAAACACAACAAGCCTGCCTGTGTGACTTGAGGAGCACTCTCAATGAAGAGTACGACATTCCTATCCTGCAGTTACATTTCTGTCACATTCACCAACTCAAAGCGGCGAACATTAATGAGCAAAATCACCAACACAAAGACTGTCATTTGCAGCGAGAATGACACAATAACTGCCACATTGACACAACGAACGCAACAGTTACCGCGGTGGCCGGATCAACCTTTGTGCCAATGTCACGCAGGGACGCCGAAACAACAACGTTACTCCGGCTGAGCTCCATCACCGAAAACTCACCCGTTATCGCTCCGACTGCGTTTTCCAGCATGGCTGCAGAAACTATCATGGAAAATTTGCCTCGACCGGGCAAACCCACCGACGGGGCGTCCGGCACTCCGTTTTCCTCCTCCCACACTCTCTCTCTCTCTCTCTCTCTCTCTCTTTTCACTCTCCACTGGTCAGCAGCGAGCAGAGTTCAATACAAGCAGAGCTGCACACACAGACACAGTGGCACTGTCCACCCCACGGTCCACTGAGCAACACTGGGAGACGCACACTGGGAAAGCCAACAGGGTCTAGGCAAACAGCGCTCCTTCTCTCTCTCTACACTCTTTTCTTTCCTTATAGCTCTGCTGCCCCTCTCTCTTTTACAGTGCCTACTTTGCACTCCCTCCCTCTCCCTCTCTCTCTCTGTCTCTCTCTCTCTGTCTCTCTCGTGCCAAGATTGTCTGTACTTCTGAAAAAGTTCAACCTCTCTTGTTGGAATGAAACAAACGACAAGTGCAGCTGGCGGCCTCCTCCAATCCCCCCCATCTCCAACTCTATAATGAAGCATAATCAGTATTCAGCTGATTAAAGCCGTATGCAAATCTGCCCCTACCTCGTTAGCAATGCAAAGGCTTTGAAGTCCTGCGAGCGACGCATTTCACACCGGGCTCTGAGAGCTTTCTGCATAATTTAAACCCCTATAAATATTTATCAGCTCATTAGCATATTAATTGGATGGCTTTTGGAGGACGATAAAAAAACAGGGGAATAAGGACGACACAGAGACGGGGGGGGGAGAAAAAAGTGCTCAAACTAGCACTTGGCGCAGAACAGGGAGGGGATGCGGCAGCACAAGACCAATTATTGTGTGCACGGCTAAAAAAGTAATTAGCTAAGAGCAGGTAAAGGGCGGAAGATATCCCAGAATGCAGTGTGAGGCCTGTCGGTGATGGTCTGGACATGTTAGCACGGCGGACCGCATTAATAGGACGTCTCAGGCTGCTCGTTGGTAGTATCTCCAGGAGTCATGGAGACCGGGCCGAAGGGGGGGGGGGCTGGGGTACGAGTGGGAGGGGGGACTCGCTCAATCGGAAATAAATAACTCCACATTAATCCACCACAAGCCTGTCATTACTGCTGGACCCCCTGTGGCTAAAGCATTCCTCAGCGAGCGACTACACAGAGTGGGTGGCGGGCTGTTGCCGGCCATGTTTATGAAGTGTTTGGGGGATTAGCATATTTAGATTAGCTTTACATTCCATTAGTATTTCATTTCGGAGCCCTTTTAAATTCATTTTCCAGCATGCTCCGAGAGGTAATACAGTAGGGAAACTGGTGTCCGGTGAATCACAATGGCTGGACAGTAATGCGTGGCTGTATGGTGGTCTACAGGGGGGAGGAGCTTACCAACTAAATCCACAACAACAGCTCCTGTATAAAGCTCCAATCTACTTCTTCACTTGTGCCGCTGCCTCACGAAAAGGCATTTACATACTAGCTGACCGGATCACACAACGGCGAGAGGGCACGGTAGCGCCAACACACTGAAAAACAAACAAGGCCTTTATCAGCATGGTGAGAAGACGAGGGCAAGTGTGCAGTCACTAAGCAATGCTGGCAGCTGTTTGTAAACAGCAGCATGCTGATATGAAGCACAGCTACAGACCTAGAACCAGTGGTGCATCCCGACTTTTCTTATTCCTGAAATGCTCAGACGAGTTCACGTTAGGGGGGGGGGGGGGGGGGTCAAACAGTCCAAAATCCAAAGATGTTGGGTTTATTATGATAAATGTCACAGAAAAGAAGAAGATTCTCACGATTGAGAGACTAGAACCAATGGATATTTTTCACAAACTACTGCAGCTAAAGTGTTATTGGGTTATTAAAGAAACACACTAAAGATCAGCCGAACACCAATTTGCCATCTTATTTATGTGTATATAACTACCAATTTATTAAATATTAAGTAATTCCCCAGGTTATCTTTTTTTTGGACCATCCGTTAAGGCTATGAAATATAAAAAACGCCAACGCCTTGTTTTGTTTTAACAAAGGTCTATTATTTCAAAGTAAAGCAGCCTAATCCTCCCATTTTAAGTTACAACTAAAACATGTGAAGTATTCTCTAGTTCTGCTACCTGCGGAAGTACTCCTGTTTGGAAATATCTGTCTTAACAATAAACAAATTTACTACCACATTACTAAAAAAACTCTCACTGTTGATCTCTTCAAACAACACAGTGTTTGGTTTGAGCTCCAGACTGCCGTTTAACAAGATGGCCACTTTACGACCCGTACAGATGCCACATCCGTGTGAAGCATCTGGACGGGGTCCATCTTTCTGACCTCTTTAACGATCACATCACGCTAAACAAATGAACAGACAGACAGGAGAAGTGGATGCAAAGGCGGTTCCAACACATGTACAGTTACTCGGTTGATCCGTTTGCAAAAAGCCTGCTGCGGAACAATGCATTTACACAAATATCCTGCCAAGAGAATTTTAAATAGATCTCTCATTAGCGCTGTAATGTGGGAAAGGCTGGCTGAATACTGCAGAGCCGTTAATGTGAGGGGAGAGATTCAACATGAGACGGAGCTGAACTTAATGAGTACATCTCCACATTCTGCCCTCCTGCCTATATATATATTCATCCTAAAACACAGAATGCATCAAGACAACTTTTCCTTAAAAAGGGGAAACAGTCCGAGCACTCTGTGATTTTGGGACGGACGGAATGTATGGTCACGAGAGATAATGCTATTAATTAATAACCAAACAACGCTAAGCTTCCTTTTAATATTCGTATCAAACCGATGCAATCTGACAACAGACGGCACAAACAGCAGCGCTGGACTGAGGCCAAGAATGAACCGAATACAGTGCGCTGTAATGTGACGAGGGCTAATGCGGCTAACACCACTGTAAGCTACGGTGGTATCTCCTGGGTGGTCATTAGCCGAATGTCTATAGGCCAGCTGGAAAATTCAATCCAGCTAAATTAAAGTGAAGTTTCTCGGGAGAGGAGAGTAGGAATATTTCAAGTACTTCATAACAGCACATGCGGAGGTCAGCCATGATTCACTGCTACAGTTTGATGGTGCAGGCGGTCTGAATACACATCTAGGTAGCTGATACGAGCAATCGCTGCTGGTTATTAATGTGCTGTTTGTTTCACTTTCTTGCAACAAGTAACTTCGTGTCACATTTTACCGGACACCCTGGCTGTTTACCGCAAAACTCTCCCACTTTTGCCTCGTTTCTAGAAAGAGGACACACGATTACAGCTGCAGAACAACATTGTTGTGAGACTGAATGTTTAAAACGCTTCGTAACATAAAAACTCTTCATGAAATTCTGGCAAATGTTTATTATTAGTGATCTTAATAGTGGCAGACACAGGAGAGTCATAGGGGGACAGCATGCCAAATGGCAACAACCAATCATAAGCCCCTCTGGGTCTACTTTTCGTGAAGGCCTCCCATTATGTGGATTATCTCACTTGTTATACCTATTTCCTCCATATTTGTGCCCCTTCCAAATGCTTAACATATATATATATATATATATATATATATATATATACATATATATGATACAACCCAACTATTTAGTTGTTATTTGTGTTAAATAAACCCTGTTTTTTTGGAGATAATGGCTGATCTTCAGCCAGTTGCTTTATTCCTAAAAGGTCATTTTGGACTACAGATCAGCAGAAACAAGTGGTCATCTGTTCGGAGCGCACCACACAGCTCTGATTAGTTGTGATACTTTCCTCCGCTCGTCTGACTGGAGCCTTCATGGAGGCCGTCTCCGTACTTTGAGATGCCATGTCCTGAATTTATTACTGCGTGTGATGCATTATTCATAACTACTGTGTTTACAGTAATGAATATTCATGATGGAACTACAAGGCTGGAATAAGAGTGGAACTGAAAAAAAAACTGATTAAATGAGAAAAGTAGCCTAAGTGTGAGGATGACCGAATTACTTCTCGTCTCTTCTTTCAAGAAGCCCAGTTTAATACGTTAATTATATACTTTTTTAATATGTATTTCCATATACTGTATGTCACAATACGCTAACAAACTCCTTTTGCTCGGCTCATGATATGGGAAATCATTCAGTCTCACGTCTCTCTTGGAAACATATTATTACTGGTGATGTGATTCTCTCGTTACTGTGGGTACAGTTACCCTGTGATCCTCAGAACAATGCAGGGAGGGTATAAATACATTGTGCGTTTGTATCACAAGGAATACAATCTAAATCCACAGAGGGGCCCAAGGCATGAAGCGGAATTTTATTGTGAAAAATAAAACAAGCGAAGAAACACTGGAAAAACTGCAGATCCATTCAATATTCTGCTTTGACATGCAAAGGCAGATATGTCACAGTAACATAAGCCCTCTAACGGCAAACAATGCAAAAGACAAAAAATCTATTTACTCTTACATTTAAGGACACTTCTTAGATTGTCTTTTGTGTAAAAGCAATTAACTGTGAAGTAAAAAGATAATAAGCCCCAATCCTCTGTTGAGTTACTGCAACACACTGGTTCTTTTTCAATAAACTAAACGACACAGTGAAGAGTGGCATCAAGCTGTGTCTTGCCCGGCCATGCAGCCACACAGTGAGGAGTAAGAATGCCCTGCCTGTTATTATTGTGTCTTTCCGGAAGTGGGCCTCACTCCCTCCTCCCTGCGCCTCGGGGGGATTCACAGGTACGATCTTTGTATTCAGACTCCATCAAAACTCAACAGCCACGACCTTTACGGCTTCAAACCAAGTTTTAAAAAAAAAGTGCTCAGTTAATTAAAAGTTATAGGAATAAATTAAATATTCAAATGAGATGGATTAACAGTTCGCTATCAGCACGAGACGACTCCCACTTCAAGTAAAAACTCAACATAACTTCAATCAAACTGTAGTTATAACTTAAACTCTGGCGACGAGAGAAACACAACACTATTTACATATGTTTTAACAGCCACAATCCTGTCTGTATGTTTAGCTCAGTTAAAATGAACGTAAAGTTTAGAGTCTGAACGACTTGACCAAGTTAGAGGAGGTGAGTTAGCCGGTTAGCCAGTCGGAGGACAACCGTGTAACGTGCGGACAGACGTTTTTACAAACACTTGAGTCAATATATACGTCAAATGTTGTGTTGACAGGCAGGTATTGTGTCGGTCGATGATATGGTGAACCCCGCACAGGCCCGCATGAATAACACAACAGTGTAGCTGAGGCTCCACCGAGCACAAAAGGCTGAAGGGAAAAAACGCTCTGCTGTAAAAAAAAAAAAAAAAAAAAAAGCAGGTCGAGCCGAAGCACGCCGAGCTGACTCCGTGTATTTAACAAAAATACAGGTGTGCTCCATTTTGTTTTATTCCCTCCAAATACCATATGAAAAAAACAACAACAAAACAAGCGCAGCCACTGCCCCGGCTCTCCGAAATGAATATGCAAACCTCGTCCAAAACGCTCCAGTGTTGTGCATCAACACAAAGCCACAGCGCTAGCAGCGGAGCTAACGCTAGCTCGGCTAGCATCCTCATTTCAATCAGATTGCGTTAGCCAAATGTCTAAATGTGTCACATATGAACCGGAGTCACGTCGGCGATTACTAATAAAATATGCTAAACTGTATTTGTCGACAGAGGTATGAATATGTAGCGGCGTACGGCCGTGTAATCACACAAAGGGGGGGAGGCATGTTTCCATGTAATTTGTGCCATCGCACCGCAATAGCTCGTTTCCTCCTCTGTCAAAGTGCAGCTGCTAGCTGAGTGTAAACAACTGAATATCTTCCACATCTGTGAGTCCATCTGCGGCTCATCTGCTCTCCGTTTACCATAATCTGCGAGTAAGACAGTTTGAATATGAGTATGAATATGTAAAATGCTGTAATCATTACCTGGTCCTGAACTCTCATCTTGACTCGCTGCTCCTCCGTCCGCCATTTTGAATATTTAACCCAAAATCCCAGCCCTGAGCCTACCAGTGCCACACGCACACACACACATGCATGCATGCATACATACACTCGCACGCACGTGCACTGGCAGTTGAGTGTGTGCGGGTTGTTGTTCTCTATAGCTTTATTTTATATACTTAAATAATCAGTTAACTTTTCTTACACTGTGGATTTGGACTGAAAGGAGCTTGAGTGGATCCCAAAGATCTAGAAAGATCAAAACCAGCGCACAGGTGACAATATAACTGAGTAATACAAACTACATACTACAACCTCTGATACAGAGTATTAGTAGTCATTTAAAGTCAAATGTATTTACACAGACGGAACAAACATCTACAAATGTGTTTCTGTACAACAATGACCCTCAATCTTCAGGTTATTTGTCATTATCACCATTATCTCTTTTAGACATCAATAACAAAGCAGTTATGAGCTAATTGTACCCTAAAAAGAATACAGTATTATCACTCCAGATGTGTTGACTTATTTTTGACAATAAATCTAGGTGCTGTATGTTGCTTGTTGTTGGACAGACATTTTTATTATATTTAAAGACGTTTTTTAAACAAAGCATGAAGCTTTGTGGAATAATTGCTGACGGCTGATGAAAGTTGTGTTTTTCTTTTTTATGTTGTTAAGTTGAAATTTGTTACTTCTATTTAACCTATATACTAAGGAAAAAATATGCTTGCTGCCTACTTTGGCATTCTCAAATACGTCCAGAAATCAATTAATATCATTTTACATCCATCCTGCGAAAAGAAAAAAAACACAAATGAGACAAATTGTCGGTTGACCTCGCCTTGACCAGAGAAAGGAAATTTCACTTCTCTAATATGAAGGGATGGGAAGTGGGGACACGTTTCCTTTTATCCCGGCCACTTCCTACATTTAGCTCATCAATCTGCACTGCTTATACCAAGATAGCCCATTACATTACATCCACATTCAGTCGAGAATGAATCTTGAAGCTCTACGTGTGTTTTGAGCGTATCTATACATTATTTTAAACCTTTGAATGATCTGTAGAAATAATAAATGTTTAATGACACTATAAGGATTTGTTCTGGCATTACAGCTGTTTTACTGTGTTATCAATCATTTATTTGCTGCTTAAATACATCAGTTGTTATGAAAACATAAATACATTTAATAATTTAATAATAATAATACTTATATTCTATGTTCTTGCATCTACTTACAACTACATTGTAGTGTGTTATAAACCACTACAAACAGTATAAACAGTGTTTGTATACCGTTTATAACTGCTTGTGTGTTTAATGTTTTAATAAGTTGTGCACACATCTCAGTGAACTTCAAGTTTGCAATAACTTTTTGTGAAAGTAATTTTTTCAAGGTAATGCAATACAGTATTATAAAATCAACCTGAAGTTCAGCTGCACAACCATGTAACAACAGTGTAACACGACAAAAATGAGTCCAGACTTGATCTTTCATATTGAACCCACAACACCATGAGGCTTGATTTCCAACCGGTTAGGCCCACGTCCACTGCACGCCAATTGGTTTTGCTAATTTGATTAATAGCAAATTTGCACCACAAATGTTCTGTATCAATTAATAGTCCTACCTAATGATGTAGCCCTGTCTTGTGATGGTGCCTTGCGTCAAAATTTAGATTAATACCCTTATTTTTCTGTTGAAATTGTGCTCACATATATTCATAAATACAAAAAAACAAATCAACACCTGGAAAACCTGTTGCCAATTAGTATTCTAGCATAGGAGTATTAGTAAGTTTCTCGGTAGTGAAGTTATTATGCGTCGTCTACTGTGAGCACCGTGCATGATGAGAGGAAACAGGGTGCCTACACAACACACACGGGGTTAATAGGGTCACAACGGCTAATGTTTGCCTCGGGTCCCTCAGCAGGTTTATCTGGCTGTGCTCAGCTTGTGAACGTCTGCAAATTCATTTTCATACCATACAGAATTGATTGGAAAGTAAGAAGCACCTGGAACAGTAGGAAAAATAGATAAAAACATTAGCCAATTACATCCTTTACCCGCTGCAGACTTAGTGAATGTGTTCATACTTTATTCAAATCATTTCGAAGCAATAACGTTTTTATAATGTATCAACGGTCTCTGCAGAACGAGTACATTTACTTTAGATACTCTACCATGTTTTTGCAGGTAATCCTATTGTACTTTTACCTAAGTAGGATTTTTGAACATAGGAATTTCACTTGCAATGTATTTCATATTCTACTTTTACAGAATATTTCTTCCATCACTGTGTACAAATTGTGTTTTTGGTGGTGTAGAGAAATTCAGTTTTTAGTTTGGGAGCCTTGTATGTGAAATCTAAGTTCCCTCTCACACACAACAAATGTTTTATGTTATGACTCAAAAGCCTGCTTAAACACAGCTGACTTGTTGGCCCACGTAGGATTGTATCAATGTCCAGAATCAAGCCTAAATTCGCAACCTCATGTCACCAAAAGCCACTGAATGAGCACACACTGTCTTGTTACCAAGGTCACATCTGTCCTATTACACAGCAAGTCACCATTTTAAAACCAATCCATCAGTCCAGTTTCCCATCACACCTTCTGCCTTTCACCTCATACCACAGCAAGTTAAAGCAACAAGGTCAAAGGTCATTATCTTTTCAATTACATTCCTGTTCTTTTAATAGTGTTTGTGCCGTGATACATTTATAGGTCAGACATAACCTATTTTGTATTGAACGCACGCAGCATCACTGTCAGTGCAATACTGCAGCCTGCAGGTCAAACTGAGTACAGCAGCAGGTGTGGGGACACATTGTAACTTTCTGGGGAGGTCAAAATCCATTAAAATGTGGAGCAACTTGGTTACTGACTGTGATCAGTTAAATCATTTGTTTCAGATTGGCTATAGTTTATTTTCTTTGTACACTGTTGTTGACATTAGTTTTACATTGACTGATTTGCATCTATCTATCCACCTGTCCGTCCATATGTCTACATGTCTGTCTGTGCTGTATCAGGGATCAGTTATCGTCTCTATTTGTTTGTCTCTGTCACTTGTATTTTATAATTTAAGTATTTCTTGTTGTCTAGCCCCCTCCATTTTAAATACATCTGCAATAGGCAGGTATGATCAAGGGTATAGCAGGTCAATGATTGGTCCTCTGGTGACATGTGACCTAAAGCTGTTCACTTATTACCTGGAAATGTTCACTTCTCCATACCTGGGAGTTCACCGTGAAGGTTGGGCGGACTCTTGCTCTTGGACTGAGACCTTCAATCTCAGATTTTTTACCTGCTGAACGTTTCTACCCTCATTCAGCAATGACTACAAAGAGGCAGTTTGGATGGCGAAAGCTATTTCTGATCGTCACAGGTAAGTTTCATGCGTGTATTCTTTCTATTTTTCCGATAAACCACCACCACACCTTTATTATATTATCACCTCTGTTAATCATTCATCCAACTTCTTGCTACTCAACCGGAAGCAGGATTGTGTTGAACTCAAACCATTTATTCAATCTACCTTCAAGAGAAACACGGTGTATGTTATATTTAGTCATACAAACATAGTGTAGTGAGTAGTTTTTATTAAATAAACAAAGTATCTACCAATTCTTTCAAAAATACCAAATAAGCTATGACTGGGCAAGCGACATTACATATTTCTTTTGTTTCAGTACTCCCCTGCTGCAGGAGTATGCAGGTTTCTATTCCAGAGAAAGGATATGAGGTTGCAAGAGAAGGTGATATTACTTTGACCTGTTCCTTCATCCCAGCCAGACCGGTCGCCAACGCACTCGTCCTCACATGGGAAGGTTACCCTGACAATGCTGGTGAACCAATGGTGAGAGGTTTAACTAGAACTGCGTGTGCAATGTGTGGTTATAACATCTTCTAAATACAGCCTTGTGTGGGGAGCTATACGAAAGGGGAACTCTACTCATTTTAAATGGAAAGATCAGTTAACTCGTCCTTTGGAGTGCTGCTTGTATTTATCTCAGCTGCACAATTACAGCAGAAACTGAAACTGGGGTCATGGGGTGTGAAAGACGCAGGTGTTTACTTAACAGGGAGTGTCTGCATTTGAGCGGCATTATGGGAAGTGTAGGATCCGCATATTGCTACTTATCAGTAATAAACATCCAAATAGTAACATATTTATTTTATGTTGATATTATTGTGTATATTACAATCTATTAACATTCTCAGAAAACTACACCCACACTGAGACAACTGCTAAACCAGGGATTTTTTTTAGTTTGTAGTAACATAGACTAAAGTTATATCAAGATTGTGGCAATGTCCTTCTTAAAATGGACAATGATTCGCTGAGGCAAGGAGCTGTCCTCTTCCCATAAGGAGCTGTCCTCTTTGCTTTAGCTGAATGTGACACTGGATAAGTTCCAAGGCGTTTATAGCGGTTATGACCTTTGTCCTATGAATAAGTAAAGATTGCATCTTCCACATAACCAACTGCTGCACACATTAGACGTTTATAAGACGGAGAATTTATGCGACAGTTCATTCAGCAAAACTTTGCACTAAACACATAATTTAGTATTTTTGATAAATAGTGATAATAAATAGTATAAAAAATAGTATCGTGGCAAGGGTTAAGGTTAGGGTTTAATTAATTTACATATTGTAATGCTATTTATTTATCCTATTTATTTCATAATGTCTTATTTATTTATTAATTTAACATTGAACATGTTGGGGTCCCATATTGTACAGCATACGATCCTTAAACATTATGTGGCATCCCATTGATTATAATATTAAGATGCTGGTGAATACTGAGTTATTACCATATTGTATTAGTATATTATAGTGATCAGTGATATGTATAATATGTTTGTGTTTATTTCTCCAGCTCTTAGTGGCCACCTACTTTATAAACAATCCGATTGACATTGCACCTGATTATGAAGGCAGAGCCTTTGTGGAGGTTGACGTTGACAGACAAGTGAGCACACTGCGCTTAACAAAGGTGAACATGCAGGACAGCCGCAGTTACCAATGCAGTGTCATGATCCCCAACGATGATGAGGGAACAACATCTGCCACCACGTCCCTTTTAGTCCTGGGTAAGAATGAACCACTGACATGTTTTAAGTCTGTCCATTGTGAATAATTGCATTTGTCTCCATAAGGGTGTCAGATCAATTCTGCTTGCAAAGTTCTGCAAAGTGATTGAATCCTTTTAGTTAAACTCTATGTTTTCTTCCAGTGCCTCCCTCTAAGCCGATCTGCAGGATTCAGGGAGAAGCAGCGTACTGGAACAACATCACTCTCACCTGCATGTCGGAGGAGGGATCACCTGAACCCCTATATGAATGGACCAGCTACAGTGTGGAAAACGTTCGCAAAGCATTTCCACCGAAGACAACCGAAAGTATGCATTTCAACCATCCATGTGTTACTTTGAAGCACGCATTTTGGGAGGCTGCTGGAGAGTTCCCCTCATTAGTGTGAATGGAAAGAATGGCCCATCATCTCAGAATTGTTTAGCCTAATTGTTGTCATTATTTTGCAGAGGATGGAGCTCTAGCTCTCTTCAATATTTCCAGAGAAACATCTGGGTTCTACATTTGCACATCAGCAAATCGGATTGGTTCCAACAGTTGTAACTTTACTTTAGCTGTGACACCCGGTGAGTGTTTTAACATGATTTACCTGCTAATCTGAGTGCTGGGCTAAGTGTTAAAGACTTTCGTCTTTCCTCCTTTCTCCTCAGGCAGCATGAACGTTGGGTCCACTGCAGCTATAATTGGAGGAGTCCTCGCAGGTCTGGTGTTGCTGGGGATCTTAATCTTCTGTTACTGCAAGAAAAAGGGCAAAAAGGACAAATATGCTGAAGGGTATGTGTGATATATCCTGTGTGTTTCTGCCACTGTAAACCACCAACAACACTAATGTTAGTCTATTCATTGTTAGTATCTAAGTGGGGTTTACAGGTGCTTTAATTAGGTCATCCAACAACCCAACCTAACCATGTTCTCTTTGTTTTGTGTATTTTGCCCCTGTTTGTCTGTTAGTATCCCCAAAGAAGCTGCGTTTTATGACAGAGATGCTCCTGAAGCAGGAGAGCAGTACTGTGACGACAAGTCAAGCAGCGAGACAAAGCCGGTCGACCAGTCTGAAGACAAGGACTCTGTTCCTAAAAACAACTACATCGTTAGTAGTAAGTTGGAGGACGACCAACACAGTTACAATAGCGGTAAAGAAAAGAATGACGGCAAGGGCAATGATGTAGACTCTCGACGTTACCAGGACAGCCAGCACAATCACCACCGTGGAAGTCGCGATAACCTCGATGACGAACGTGATCGTTACGGTGGCAGTCGCGATCGTCTTGATGAAAAACGTAGCCGTGAAACTGGGAGTCGTGATAAACTCGGCGATCAGCGCGATCATTACACTGGGAGCCGCGATCGGCTTGACGATCAACGCGATGCTTACCGTGGTAGTCGTGATCGCCTTGACGATCAACGTGATACTTACCGTGGTAGTCGTGACCGCCTTGACGATCAACGCGATACTTACCGTGGTAGTCGTGACCGCCTTGACGATCAACGCGATACTTACCGAGGTAGTCGGGATCGCCTCGACGAGCGGCGTGACCGCGGAAGCCGCGATCGCCTCGATTACATCGACGATCAAAACAGAAACCGGTATTAATAACCTTGTGTTACTGAATGTCTACATGCCCTCAAATTGTATTTTTTTTTTTTATGCACTAAAAATATTTGACTGGGTTTAGGGATTGACCTAAAAGCTCTCAGACACGATGCGATTTGAGCTCCACACACCGCTTGGTTCAGCACACATCAGACTAGGTGTAGCAAAGTAGGTGGAGTTTTTCCAGCAATGAAGATGTAACTGTCCCTTGCTAAGAAGCAAGCGCTAGCACTAGCCCTGCTAGCACACCTGCTGTGCCTGGTTGGCAGGAAACGTGTTTCTAAAGGGCTTTCATCCCGAGGTCTTGATAATAGCACAAACTTGTGTTGGACAGTTCAGGAAATTCAGACACACACAAAATTAGTTTTTCCTTTATTTTGCCTTCTGTGCCTGGCTGGCTGCCTCATTTCTCTTAGCCACACAGATATTCACGCATGCACTTTGCTCAACGCAGCAAAAAGCTATCCCCAAGCCATTGGAAATATGGGTTTCAGAGCGGAGTGGTGCCATTGTCGCATTGTGTCTGAAAGGGCTTTTAGTGCCAGGTTATGTCATAAAGTTTATAGTGTCATCATACCCTTTGTAGTGTTGATGTTTTTTTGTGTTTTTTTTCCATAAAAACTTGTCCAGTGCCTATCTCAATTGAATTGGTCATTGAACACCATCCAATCATTAAATACATACGTATACAGCTCACATATTCAGGCCAAATATCTACTGCAGTAATTTGGGGATTGTTGTTAAAACATTGTTTCAGGCAAAAGGGATTGTACTTTTTTCACTCAACCATATAAAATGTGTACATTATCTTTGATTTTAGGTTTAACCTGTAGTTTGTGCTCGAGAATAATAAAGTGCCTCAGCTGCACATGTATTAGATTTATTTTAGATTTGAATGCTTATTTTTAACGTGTCTTTGTGTAGGTTAGTTTTTTTACTGCGTGTGATCTTTGTGTGCAACTTTTTCTAAATGTTTTTGTGTGATAAATGATTCCCCCTAATGTCAAATTGCATTTTTGTACATGAAGAAAAACTAATCGAGTTCAATAAAAGAAAAGTGGGTCAAATGTTGCCGTTTCTGTGCAGTGAAATTCCTCAAAACTCACAGCCAAGTGTGACTGATTCACTCACGGAGCTGCCCCCCCTCCCTCTTCCACCTCCCCACCGGGAAAACCTCTCGACTCTTCCCGGGAGGCCTGCCACTACACCCGCTGCAGAAAATCAAAATTAGACTCCACACATATACAAACTAAAGAAACAACTCTACTAAATATTGTGTTGTATATACATTGTTGCACCGGAGTTACAGGCCTTTATCGGATCAGTGCTGTGTTTGGACTCACCTATGAAGTGGTACAGTCCCGTTAGTCGCAGTCTTACCGCTGCAGTGAGCGGACAACCAGAATGACCAACATGCGGATTAACTGCACTTTACCATAAAACGGACTGTAGAATGAACTTTTACCGGCTGGCTATTTTACTGTGCGCATCGGGTAAGTCTCGTTCCCTTCACTTAAATATGCCTTCTTCACTTAAATGTATCATCTTTACGACGACAGCGCAACAGGTTGTTGATCCTGTAAACGTATCGCTAACGGCGAGCAGGCACCGTCTCTGCCGAGCACGAGACTCAGTAAAGTGCTTATTTTATGGTTTAACCTTTTTCTTATTTTCTAATCTTATTGAAGGCGTCATTTTACAGATGTTTTGAATCGTGTTTTAACGATTCAGTAACAAGTTATGTGGTTTATGTGACGACCCTAATAATCAAGGGATTAATACTGTCTGGTATTGATTTTACACTGTGGTATAGACCTACACAGATATGTTAATAATATCCACTGGGCCTATAGGGGCTTATAGTTATGATGTTACAGGCCTAACTGTGTTGAACACCACCACCGTTTACGATATTAAGGCATGATTGTACATTTAGAGGGAGAGCTGTACTTTAAATGTGCAATGTAAGATAGAGCTGCAACAATTACTCGATAAATCGATAAACGGAACATTCATTTGAAACTATTCTGATAATTGATTGGTTGCTTCAATTCACAAGCCAAAAAGGTCAAACATTCCCTGGTCTCATGCTCTCAAATATGATGATTTGATGTTTGCCTTCGTCATTTATGAAAGTAAACTATGTTTTTTCTGTTGATCAAATAAAACAAGCACCCCGAACAACTTGGGGTGTGGGGAAGTATAACAGGCATTTGTCACTGTTCTGACATGTTATAGATAATTGTAATCAATTAATCAAGAATGATGATTGACAGATACATCAAAATGAAAAAAAGACATTAGTTTCAGCCCCATACTATATTCCTTTACCTATAAAACTTTATTTAGGGACCATAAAGTGTACATAAGGTCTCAATAGGGCTGGGCATATATACCTGTGAATCTGTGCGTGTAGCACCAAATATACTCACTTCACTTGCCACAAACGTTATGATTGTTGCTGTCAAATTGCTTTGAAATCCTTAATCAAACATGGAGACTGTATTCAGTCTTATTGGTGTTTCTTTGTTGGGTCTAATGAGTCAACGTGAAGGAATGTACGTTGCAGTAAAAGCAGGAAATGTGACAGCTCTGGAGAGGAAACGTCTGACCGTGTTCAGGAAACATGCAGCGTTCAGCGGCAGAGCTCTGACCTGGAGTGCTTTTGTGACAATGCACTGTTTTAAAGGGAGGTCTAATGTTGAAACGATGCCTTTAGTTTGCATACAGGTGGAGGAGGAGACTGTCTGCAGTCTCTGTAACCTGTTCATTAACCTACAGTGAGTCACACCTGATGATAAACAATCATTTACAGAACATCCTCTCACCTCAGACTGAGGCCATTCATGGAGTAACGGTTTGGTTCAAATCTCTAGCAGTTAATTGGTCTGCTCACACCCAGCTGGAGGAGGCCAGATGCTCTTATTGGCTGGGAGCCTGTGACCTCCTCCCCCTCTCTGCTCCTCAAGTGGGACAGAGAGGAGGGGGCGGCTTAGCCCTTACAATGGACCGGTCCATGAAAAAAAAAGGAAACAAAGAGAAGACCAGAGCTCTCTCATGGGAGGAACTTAGGAGCTCGGTCACCCCTCCTCTTGTTCTCTTATCCTGTATAAAATCATCTGGCTCCACCGCTGTACTTGGAAATATGCAGATAATGTTTAGAAAACCTGAAGAAGCTCATCTGACCATACTCAGTTTATCATTAAAGTCGCCTGATTTACTTAAGTTTTAGGTCAGGAAACATTAGCATACTAGTTTGAAACGTGAGCTGATCCGATATAATAATAAGAATTGTCAACAATTTTTTCTAAACTTTTTATTTTTCAAGCAGAAATGACAACCATTATTGTAAACTGAAAGTCTTTGAGATTTGGACTGTTAGTCGGACAACTAAACACGACATCTGAAGACGTCACATTGGGCATTTTTCCCACAATTTCAAAGACTAAACACGATTAATTGAAATGAATTGAAATGAACTCTTAGTTGCAGTCTTAATAGTGGCCTGGATAGAAGCAGTCTTGGGTTCATGTTAGAATGAAACTAGGAAAAGCGATGAATGATAAACACAGACCTAAGGAGAGTCAGGCTGGTGGACTTGTTTTGTTTTGATTTCCTGTCTTTCTGGGAAATGTTTAGAGGGAGTTCCTGCCCCACCTAGAGCTAATATGACTTGCAGAAAGCCCCCGCGAGTATCCGACCTCTCCATCCCCTCCCTCTGTGATGACAACCCCCTGCCTCTCCAAAGGCCTCCCCAGCCCCCCACACACACTGGAATTTAACCTTCCTGACCCTGGTACCGAGCAGCAGAGCCTAATCTCTGTTCCTGTCTTTGCTCCCGTTTTAATATGAAGCTAAATATCTCCCAGGTGCAGTGGATCACCCGCACAGACAAAGAAGAGGCACAGCTGTTTCTCCTGTAACGTCAGGATGTCATCTGCATCCTCTTCCTGTCTTTATACTTGTTTTTGTCTACTCTCAAGTTTAGTGCAACAGTCCTGCAATGATTTGGCCACCTCACTTATATCAATGAGGGTAGAGTAAATATGACTACAGAGCTGAAACAATTAGTTGATTACTGGATTAACTATTTAAATTTCAGCTTCTAAATTGTGAAGATTGTGCCGCTATTCTTGGTCTTATTTGATAGTAAACTGAATATCTTTGGGTTTTGAACTGTTTGTCTTTAAGCTTTAATGACACTAAGCATTTTTCTCTATTTTCTGACCTTTTATAGACCATTAATTGATTCATTAAGAATCAGCCTTACTAGAATCTGCTCTTAATAACACCCCACTTAAATCAAAACCTCTTAAAACCAGTTTCAACAAAAGCAGGACCTCACAACCTTTATGATGTATTGCCGTTGTTGTGTGCATTAGTTAATCAGGGTTGAAATCATGAATCTTATTAATTTAAGTAATTTATTAAGCACAAATGCCAAACATGGTTACAGCTTCTCAGATGTAAGGATTTGTTTCTTTACCTTTTCTCTCATTGGTTTCGACTGTTGGTTGGACATAAATTGCAATTGGATGATGTCACGTTGGATCTAAAGGAAATTCTTTTTTCTATAAATGTTTTCCACTATTTTCTGTCCATACAATTAATTGCTTAATCAAATTCATAATTTAGATATAGTTGGAAGTTGATAGTCCCCCTTTAATGGTCATTCTGGGGGAGAAACTCCTCTCTGGGTTATGAAATGAGTGAATAAACTCTGTGAAGGAGCCTGGTGTTGATTACTGTGGGTCAAATAGGAGAACCTGGTATTTCTCAATGCTGATAAATGCTGTGTTTGAACTTTACTGCACACTTTTTTTTTTTAATCTTTGAACAATATTTGCACGACTCTCTGAATAGTCAAATCACGTCTCCTGGAGACAGTAGCTCTATATATAGACCTATTTGTCACAACCACAGAACTTATTTGCATTTCCTTTCTCTCTTCTCTTGTCAGTGTGTGTGTGCGATGGCGTGCATGTCACAGTGCGGGAGAAGCAGCGGTTTGCGATGCTCTTCCAGTCCGTGGTCCTCCCGTGCCAGTACCAAACGGCCTCCACTCAGAACCCGGTGGTGCAGTGGTGGTACAAGTCCTACTGCCGAGACCGCACACGAGAGTCCTTCACCCTGCCCGAGAGTCTGGGCGTCCAGGCCTCCGAGCTGGGCGCCGCGTCTCACCTGGAGTGCTCCGACAGCAGCCGCACGGTTCGGGTTGTGGCCTCGGCGCAGGGAGCCTCCATGACGCTGGCTGAGCACTACAAAGGAAGAGACATCGCCATCGTCAACAGTAATGTCATCATTCTTATCTTAAAGTTATGAATTTAGGAAAAAGAGTTGCTGCAGCTGTTTGATGACTGCTCGCAGGACTCAGAGCTGACTGTTAGTTGTGTTTCCTGTTCTTTAAATAAACCTCTTTTGTCTTTGTCTCACAATAGAGTACACACACACACACACACACAGGATCACAACCTCCTGCTCTCACTTCTATTCATGTATGCCTCCTTGTAAAACCTCAGGCCTTATCAAGACAAAACACCCGTCTTTTATCCAGATGCGTCAATGGGACACACCAACATTCAACAATGCCCTCCTGTCGTCATTTGATACAGTAAATAAGATAAAGGTTCACCAACATGATGAATTAATCTCTTTTATCAAACGATGAAAAGAGTTTAGTAGAAAAACATGTTAATACTTCTTAAATAGTAGTTTTGGTACAGATACTGAAACTCAGGTATCGTAGAAGCGCTAGTATTGAACATTTTCAAACACAACGCATCGGTCATACATCACTACAAAGGTGTCAATGTGGTCTGCATCCAAAAGCTGTTTCACAATGTCATCATAGTCAGTTTGTTGTCAACGTTAATCCATTGTGATTCACAAATACAGCGACTAAACACTGACCTGCTCTGTGAACATGACCTCACCTCTCTCTTCTTGGTCTCTGTGCAGAAGCAGACCTGCGTATCGGGGAGCTGCAGTGGGGAGACAGTGGAGTGTACTTCTGTAAAGTCGTCATTGCTGATGATCTGGAGGGGAAGAATGAGGCCCAGCTGGAGTTACTGGTGCTCGGTATGCCTAAATGCCTAAATGTTTGGTTCCATATTAAGCTCAGTGAAGTTTCGTTCCATATGTTGGTGAAGGTTTTAGAAATAGTTTCTTTGTTGCTCTGCGTTCCAAAGTGTCTTTACAACAGTTTCCATGGATGGCGTTTCCCTCTTTACACGGTTTAGGCTACGGGGTCGAAGTGGACTTTAATTTAAAAATGCTTCAGTAAAGTATGTCAAAATTGTACTCAAGTAGAGTACTTAAGTAAATGTAGTACTCTCCATCTCTGGTATTGTGTACTGGACTGTACTCTAGCGACATCTTAAGCCAGTTACATTACAGTACGTCAGTGTTTGTACAGCTTCAACACTGTATGGGATGATATGTGCGGCTGTTTGTGTGTGATCATATTATGTTTGTATTCGGTTTGCTAATTAATGAACAGCTAACGTTTTGGTGCTGAACGTCAGAGATCCTTCATCTTCTGTCAATGACACTTGAAGCAGCCCGTCCACGGTAGAACTGTGGAGACCATTGTTGCCAAAGCCACTCCTTAAGCTGTTACCATGGCAAAGTGCTTTTACGCAGGAGGCCGGGGCACGTTGAGGGCTGCCGCTGGTGTCGACATGAAGAGAGAGACGTAGAAAAGGGGACTAAACTCTAACAACAGTCACCCAAAAGGGTTTTCCTCCTTAAACTTTGGCTAACCCTGTAGTGTTAAAGTCTGCTCATTCATACAGTCCTCCTCCACCGAGCATTAATCTGATTATAATCAGCTCACAGGAGAGAAGAGGGGAGAGGTTAAACATGTGAGAATAACAAGACTACACTGGGTTTTGGTTTTGCCATGTTGGAATTAGACACTGGAATTAGAAAGTGTGTAAAACCACTTCAGTGCCAGATTAGCATTTCCTTACATTTTCAGATCTCACAAACTTACCAATTTTATACACCAAAATGTAATCGCTTTTTGCTTTGTTTCAGAGAATCAGATGAGGAAATTGATACCACTCTCATATCTGTCAGTTCAATATCAAGCTGCTGACAGCAGTTATTTTAGTTTAATTTAGCAATAAAGATTGGAAACAGCGAGCTTGGCGCTGTTCGAAAATAACTAAATACCAGCTTAATAATGCTGAACTATACATGTTATAATTTGTTTGTTTTAACTATAAATAGTCTGCACATAACCTCCCGTAAAAAACACAAATTGATGATTTTAAACTTTTTGTAACACAGTTAACAAAATAGTTATATTGTGTAAGCTACCTGTTGCCCCCCGTTTCCAGTCCTTATGCTAAGCTAAAATAACCAGCTGCTGGCTCCAGCTCCATATTTACCATACCGACATGTCAGTCACCGAACTCTCAGCAAGCAAGCACATCAGCTATTTTCTAAAATGTCAAAATAATAAGCAACAAGTTGCAATGGTTCTTCCCCCATCATCTCCCTAATCTCTCTTTTAGTTTTTCTTTCATATTGATTCTTCTCCCTCTGCGCTGCCTTTTTTCTTGCAAGTTCCTCTCCTGCGCTCCTCCATTACTCCTTCCTGCATCTCTCACTGCCTCGCAACCTCTCAGGGCTGCATAGCTCCTCGGCTCTCTCAGGTTACTCAGTGTTACTGAGCTTCATGGTATGTCGATGAACGTGCCAGGGAACCAAGATTACTTTTTTTATCAGTTGGAAAGGTTACACTGTTTTTTCCCCCCTCCATAGTAACAGTCTACTCAGCACACTCTGGAGCCAGCGGGTGTTTAGTCTATCCCTGCAGTCAGACAGATCAGACAGTGACTCGTCTTTAATTATAGTCCTCGGTATCTCACGATATACACATACTAAAAACATCAACACCTGCAGTTGTGTCTCAGTCCCAGCACACCTGTCGCAGCCCCCTTATTGTTCCTCTATTTTACAGTTTTTCAACTGCCTTGAATGTTTCTTTTTTTTGACCTGTTTATCTTGTATGTAAAGCACAAAAGAGATATTGTGTCACAGCCGTATAAACGTCCGTGACCTCTTTTGATGGGCTCCCATGCTAAATTGTTGTCCTAGAATGTGCCCCAGTTTCCCAAAAAACCTCTTTGTCCTCTCATGGAACCTCTCAATGTGTGTGTGTGTGTGTGTGTGTGTGTGTGTGTTTGAGACTGTATGCATGTTGCGTGTGTGTAGTTTAATTTGTGAGCAGTTTTAACTCCACTAGAGAGGCACATGCATGCTGTGCAGCTCAATGAAGAAATATAGCACTGCTGGCCTCCTGCTAAAATTAGTAAAGTGTATTTTGAACTCTGAACTCTGACTTACATGACTTATGTTCATGTTTACTGGTTAGTATTTTTTTACACTTCCAAGCATTATTTTTTATGAGCATGAACTCTTGACACCAAAATAATATCAGTGTGATCCATGTGACGGTAAGTCATGCTAGCTGCTATGTGAAGCCGCACTTGAGCTAAACTCTTATGTCAGCATGCTAACATGCTCACAGTGACATCATGATGATTTCTAGCATATATATTGTTTACCATTTTACCATTTTATTTTTGAATGTTAGCATGCTCATTAGCCTAAACACAAAATAAGGCTGAGGCTTATACATGTCTTTAGTTCAGCAGGTATTTGGTCATAAATCAAACTTTGGGCAGATTCAAATTTAGACCCGGTGATGGCACTAGCAAAGAAATTTAATTATTATAATTCATCTTCAGGGAGGCATTTATGTGCGTACCCCAACATTACCATCCCTCAAACCACGCTGCTAGCATGGCTAAAAAATATCCTCATGACAGCATGTAAGACAAGACATTTATGTAAAAACGTTGTCCCTCCAGTTCCTCAATTAGTCAAAGAACACTAAACAGCCACTCTGCTGACCTTTTGACTCTTGCTTTCTGCTTCCTCTGCCGGCCTTCACCTGTGCTCTCCCTCTCTCTGCAGGCAGGACAGGTCAGCAGGACGATATCCTACCTGAGTTTGATGTGGAGATTATGCCAGGTACGGCACCTCACCTGCACTTTCGTCTCACTGCCTGTCATCTTCTAGCTTCCTTATTGCTTCCTTACTTTGAATTCTCACCAACCAATCAAAACCCTCTGTTACTAACAAAATTCACGAGCCCATGTTTACACCGTTACAAATCAAAATGAGGAAAAATTTACAGAAAGTCGAGTCTAACCCAACCTGAAACTACACACAGTCAGTTATTGAAGCTACATAAAGAAGGAACTCCTAGACTCACATTTTTGATCTTTTATCCTGGTCATGATGTAAATTCCACAGGGGATATGTGTTGACTTAGCGAGGGGTTTTGAGTGGATTTGGCTTTTGGGCACACCCTGAGGAAGTGTGTTGTTAGGGTCTGGATACTTAAGAGATGTGATGGATATGAGTCAATCACTGTTCCCTTGAGTTTTCCTGAAGTGTCCTTTTTTTTTTTTTTAAATGCTCTGAGGTCTCATTGAAGGGATGACAGAAACATCAGCATGGCTTATTACAACTTGGTTATGATTTGTGTCGTTTTTAACGTTGTCCTGACCAATTATTATTGGAAGCGCTGACATGTTTGATGAGATCTGGGAACACAATGAGCTCGCTCCAACAATGGGCAAGAAATACAAGTGGTCGGATGATCAGTTTAGAAGTGAGGGCACCAAAAATGTCTGTAATAACTTCTCATGGCATAAGAAAACTTTGGCTTTTACAGCAAGTCAAAGTTGAACCACGAATTTTATCTGTGATGAATTTCTACAGTGGAGGTTTTGGGTAATAATCTTACCATTCCTCTTTATTTTTTTCTTCCAAATTAACCTCAGTTCATTAGTTTCTGATTATCTGACTGCTCATATTTATTGTCCTCTTAGACTTTTTTAGGTATAGTGCTGCATTATCTGTCACCTATCGTACCCGCATTTTAAAGGAAGAGGGTTTGTCAGATCCGTGTGTGTTGTATAAAACATAGAAAGAACAACATTTTAAAGTGCAAAAGTTAAAACTACCGTGAGGAACTTTTAACTGGTTATGAAACAGTCTCAATTACTACCAATGTTCTATATGACCTTCGTAAGTAAACGAGACCACAGACAGAAGATTGTCTATTTCTATATCGTCATTCTTAATGCTTGTCAACGGTGCAACCGAGCCTGATTCCTGCAGTTGGAGCTCCAGCGGGAGGAAACTGAGGGATCAAAAAATATGAGGAAGAGAAATACAATTGTCACATCGAGGTCATAAGGACGGATACATTTTAGCAAACGTATCATTTGGATAATGTAGCCTGTGTAATCCCTTTAACTGAGTCCTACCATGTCTAACAAAAATGCAAAGAATATCGTGTCTCTATATTCCAGAGTGGGTGTTTGTCGGATCTGTCGTCCTGGGCAGCATCTTGTTCCTGTTGTTGTTGGGGATCTGCTGGTGCCAGTGTTGTCCTCACTCCTGCTGCTGCTACGTCAGCTGCTGCTGCTGTCCTGAAACCTGCTGCTGTCCACGACACTGTGAGAAACACAAACTGTCTTTATTTACCACAACGTTCTGAGTATCAACCTGACAGCAGTCACTCATCGTTTTGTTGCTCTGCAGTGTACGAGGCAGGGAAGATGGCAAAGAGTGGACTGCCTGCTCAGATGCCCGTGTATCCCTACTACATTCCTGGTGTTCCTACTGTTGTTCCTCATGCCCCTTCTTCCCATGTGGAGACAAAGATCGCCTCCATCCCCTCAGTGGAGAATAACCTGGCTGGAGGTGAGTATTTATAAGGTGTAGCTCTGTCTTATTGCCTTTCAGATACACTGACTTGACTAACCCGCATTTCATCGATCATCCCTCATCCTCGAGTCTGTCTCTAACCTAGAAGATACAGAAATGTCTGTCTCCCACATGCATGTTTTGCTATTTAAATGCTGTCTTAACTTATTTGAGTTAGTTTGTCCTTTGTAAGAACGTGCATTTGACACTTGCATGTATATATGTGTGTCCTTGCATGGTTATGTCCCTGTGTGTGTACGTACTGTGTGTGTGTCCACATCCACAGCCCGCATTGGTTATCGACTGAATGCCAGTCCAGACCAGGACTCAATGAAAGTTCTGTACTACATTGAGAAGGACCTGGCTCATTTTCCCTCGGCCAAGTCGGCTGCATATAAACGTAAGCCTGCACAGATTAGGCCAGTGTCTTGTCATCCGTGTGGCTGTGTGACCGTGTTCATGTGCATGGTTTGTGTAAATGAACAAGAGCTTGTTTTCATCTCATCCTTACATTCATTTCATAACATCTAACTGTCCTTGCTTAGATGAGAAAAACGTGTGTCTGCCCATTGATTTGAAACATTGGTCTTATACCCCAAAAGACACAGTATTAAAGGGATAGCCTCCGTACACTGTATTGGTAAACAGTGGGTCAAACGTATATAGCCTCACGGTACATATTATCATGTTGCCCATCCCTAGTTGATTAAGTTGTCAGGACATCTCAAAGTGTAATAAATGGGATTATACCACAGTCAATTACAAAAGACAAAACGTTTTTAGTAGAAGTTACTGAAACAGGAGTAAATAGGATATTTGTTGAGGACTATTTTCAGCGGTGGATTAATACACATTTAGTGCTTTGGAGGGAATTTATGACAGGAGGACGTCTTATGTGGGATTAACTTTCCGTGTTTATTGGAGAAACATTTATTGATTGATGTGTTTTTATAGTTTTTGCACATCATTTGAGGTCTATAACAGAGAAATAAGCTATATCAGGCTTTGGCTACACATGCAAAGTTGTTGGTGTTTTTGGTAAGATTTGTTGAAAATATAGGGGGCTCAAATAATAATACCAGACTTGTCATCTAAATTGTTTGTGACATAAGTCTGAAGTGGCACATGAGACATTTCTGCACTCAGTAATCTGCAGTCAGCTATAATCAGTGCTCATGATTATATAGTCATAGCCACCTCATTTACTATGCTCTTACCCCAAACACCTACATAGCACTTCCAGCAGACCACATCGTGCTCTGAAATGTTCCATTACATCATTTTCACAGCTGCAGTTGTGTATTCCAGCGTCGGGTTACAGAAAAATGTTTTTCCAAATGAATTTCATGATGAAAATATAGCAAATGCCGCTCCGCTGATGTGTCTGTGCCAACAGCCAGTAGCCTCTCGGAGCTGAGCTCTCTTCATGACGGAGGGACTACAGACTTCAGACACACCTATCAGACGGTGCAGATGAAGGCGCTCCCGCCCATCCCAGACCTCGACGACCATTCAACGATGAGAGCAGCTCCACCTGCACAGAGTCGAAGGCCCAGGCGGGACAGAGGCAACCACTCAGACGATGAGCTCGACAGAAGGTATGATTATTCAGTGCATGCATGTGTCTATGGGAGGGTAAAGGTCACCACTGTGGATGAACTGTTTTACTGCCGCTTACCGGACAGTTCAGGTGCCCATTACATGGGATCTTTCCATGTGTTTCTGGCGTTAAAGAAAGATATTACAGCCACACATTTGCTGTACCTCCTTCCACACCAACCTCCTATCAAGCTACCGAAAAGCATCTTTTTAAAGCTGCTTTTCATGTTTGATTTTATGACCTGCACTTGTGTTGTAGTTTTCAAGGTGTCAAAAACACAAATGTATGATTATTATAATACAAACTCTGTGTGCTGAGTTGTGTGCTCTTCCTGGCTGTAGGTGGAACCCCCACTCAGAGCACCTGAAGAGGAAGACGTTGGGCAGAAGAGGGCGCACCGGCTCCCTGGACGAGCTGGAGGACTTCGCCCAGTCTTACGGCTCCCGCGGTCGTCGCGCCGAGCCTCCAGACCGGGTCTACCAGCGGGATTACAGCCCTCCCAGGCGTTTCTACAGAGATGAAGATGATGGCTGGGTCCGCCGCAGCCCCTCCCCTTTACCACAGAAGAGGAGGGACACATGGGACAACGATCGTCCCGGTCGACCGCCCCAAGGCAAAGGATACGATGACGCCTTCCTCAGCAGCGTGCTGGACAGCAAGACCAGGGGGCGAGGAAGGGACAGAGGTGCTTGTAGACCGGACGAGGACAGTGACACTCCCTCTAAAGGCAGCTCCAGGGGAAAGGATAGTTACTACAGCCGGTCGCCCAGCAACCGCCCAGAGGAGGAGGACCCTTTGCCTCCGTACTCTGAGCGGGAGGCGGAGCGGCACCGCAGGGCTGACCCGACCACGGACCGGTACCGCACCGCAGAGCCTCCCAGATCAGAGCTATACAGGACCACTGACCCCACCATGAGGCCTTTCTGTTACACCCGCCCCCACCAGGGAACGTCCCATACACTGCAGCAGGGGGGCCGAGAGGAGCGAGACAGGAGCAGAAACCTGGTGAGTTACTTGTAGCAGGAACAAAGGACTTGCTTCTTCCTCCTCAGGAAGGAGCCTCTAAATCCTGTAAATAGTTACTCGATAAGTTTGTGTATTCGATGTTTTTCATATTGTCAACAAATCCAATGAAAAGTCCAAAAACAAATAATTAATTCAGTTTTGTCGGTGTTGGTTTTGGTCTTTTCATGGGATTTGTTGACGACTAGAATAAAAAAGAATAACGCCAGCTTTGTGTTTAGACATTTGAAATGTTTGACAGTATTATGTAAATCATTTGATTGTCTCTTGTGCAATGTACATACACGATTAATGGTCTTAACACTGAATCAATATCATTTTAGTTCCGACATGATTTTATCTTTGATATTTTTTTGCAGAAATTTGCAATTGAAAACAACGCTTATGATTTAACTCAGAAATGCACAGTATAATCTGGTTGTTCTTGCAACATTCACAGTGTTACAAACGCTTACTAACTTACTAATTATAGAAAAACCCCACCTGTAGCACAGTCTTTGCTACTAACACGGCTTGAGCTGCATGATTTCTGTGAATAATCTGAGGCACCAGACTAGAGCAACCTCGCACGAGCATGAGTGCAAAGTGTCTAACGTGTGGCTCTCGGTGTATTTCTTTAACAGAGCACTGCACTGAGCAGGGACTCTCTCATAGTGTGACAAGTTTTCCCAGCCTCCACCTGCACAGCACTGCCAGTCCGTTCGTTTAAACCGTCCTGTTGCTAGACAGGAGAAGCTAACGGTTCTGCCATCAGCCACGTGAAGTCTGGCTCCGCTCGCTGAAAATAACTGCACCAAAAAAAACAGCAGTGGTGGATCGAAAAAATGCTTGGAAACGAATGTGCACTCGTACAGGACGTTTCTACTCATGTGCATGAGTTATATCTGGGCATTTCTTCACGTGTCGTGTACAGATGTCATGTATGTGTTTATTTGTTGAGTTGAGGGACACCAGTGCCAAGATGTTTTTTTGTTTTTTTTCATTATCTGCCAATTGTTTTATCTGCAGGATGCCACAGTCTTATATTTTCCTACAGATTTCACACTTCTCACTCAGTACATTGCAACTCAGGTTCACTTAGTATTTGTGTGTTTGTCTGTTGTTGATATTGTACTGTATGTAAGTACTGTACCTTGAATTTGTTCTGCAGATTTTTTTTATTGCACTGCTTAAATACTTTTTCAATAAAGAAAACTCAAAAAAGTCTCCGCTCTTATTGAATCTATGTTAATTTATCTTGGCCGAGAGAGAAGATATATACAGCTCGGACTGCAGCTTATGATTGTTTTTAAACATTCATCATTTGGTCTATAGAATGTCAGAGAATAGTGAGAAATAACAAAACATTGAGATTTTTAAATATGCGACCAACAGTTTTAAACCAAAAGATATTTGGTTCATTAACACATAAGACAAAGAAAAGCAGCAAATCATCCCAAATAAGCAGCTGCTAAGAATGTTTAGCAGTTTTACTTAAACCTTGAATTGATTCAGGTTTTTTTTCAGTCAATCAACTACGTCACATAATTCAGAAGATAAATTGTGTCGTGAAAGTGTCGTACTGTACACAAGCAGTTTCATATTTATATATATTTATAGATCATATGTTGCTGAGCAGACTTCTGAGTCTTAACTCTTTTTTATTTACCAAATAAGGGGATCAAGTATAAACTCAGATGGGCGGATAGTTACGTTTATCTAGGAACAATCTTTCAGGAGTGAAAATTCAGTGTTTTATTTTAGTGTTAATTTGTTCTCAACACTTCCACACTCTCCACAGAGAAACACAAACTGCTTGCATTTATCAGTATTTCAATTGTTTTGTTAAAATTGATTTTGATGTAAGATACATGACAACACTGTCTGCAGCAGAATCTGATGTTTGAGTGGTTATTGTGTTTTACAATATGTGTGATAAAGTGTGTACCTCGGATAAAGCCAGTGTACTTCTTATCGAAGCTTATCAAACACACAACTAAACAAACACTTGAGCTTTAATGACAACCATCGACAGAACTACACACGCGATCAGCACACTTTATCGTGTAAAGCATGTGTGCAGCTTTAAAATGTTTACAGAAAGTATTAGATGGCACATCATTATAACAATTAACATTTACAGAAGAACTACGTGTTGCTACATTGCGTCTGTTTATGTTTGTTTTGTGATTCTGTATGGTCATTTTGCAACCCTTTAGAGTCTTTTTGCTTTTATTTCTAGCAAAATTCAGCCTCAATGTTGATCAAAAACAAAACAGAAGAACATTTGTTTAAAACACAGCCTAAGTACAGTGTAAAAGTTGTGTACAGACTGGATAGCAAGCCACAGAAAATCAAAAGGTACATCCTCCCCTGATACTGACATGGGAGGTATTTGAAAAAACTGGACTGTCTCCAGGATCAGAGTGGAGCCAGACACAGATGTGATGGCAAAGCTTTTCATGAACGCAGCATTTTTCTCAGGATTTCAAGAGCACTTCAGTGAGCTGAGAGCGGCACTCGAGCTCAGCTCGGGCGGGCTTGTTTTGTGTCAACAGCAAAGCTCGCTGGGGTCCACCTCCTGGACGAGAGACTGTAAACATCCTCGCACAAAGAGCTCGGACAATATGACTCATCGCGAAAGGGAACTATACATTCGGGGCTGTTTGCCGCAAACAAATAAATGAAAACCATCAGACGAGCTGACCTGTTTGTTTTTTTACTTCATTCAGATTATGCAGGTTTCACTCCTTTTGATTCAACTGGGTTGATGGACTGGATATTAACATTCACATAAAGAATGTTTGCATCTGCCATGTAAATTCATAAGGGTCACTGAACTCATCAAAACATAGACAATTAATAAATTAGTAATGTGCTAATCGAACTGTTTCTCAACTTGTCTTAACCCTTGTCATACTACAAAAGAAGAGACTTACTAAAACATGTGATTGTTTGTGAAAGACTCAAATTACTCATTTGGAAAACATCAACATCTTTTCTGTATGTTGTTCCTGCTCCTCTTTTTATTTCCTCCACGTTACACCTGTCAGAGAGGGCGGGGTCAATGATGTCACCTGAAGCTGGAGGGGGGAGGGGGATGATCCGCCTCCGACACCGACTCTCTCTTTCGCTCTGTAAGCAACTTGTTCCTCCGTTCGGCTGTAAACACTCGTCTTCCACCTCAGAGAACAAACACAGCCCCACTAGCATGTCGTCTCGAGTGTGAAGAACAGTTACTATGCAGAACAACGGATGCAAAACGGTTTTCTCCAAATATTCGGGATTTCTGGTGGATTTTGAGTCTCCCACGGGATAGAGAGCGAAGCTTCCGCGGAGGGATATAGAGCGACGAGATGGGAAATATGATACTGATGGCGCTTCTGCTGGCTCACCTGCCGACAGGTGAGGCGTTAAAGGCGTTACAGGAAACACATGTTGTCTTTAACATTTATACTTTATTCAAGTTGCATTGGCTTTTTTTTTCAGCGTAAGCGGCGGAATTTAAGGTGAAGCTACTTAAGCAAACAGTCGAAACTAACAGTGATGTCTACACGTTAATTATCGACAGGTGGAAATAGGACAAGGCCGACTTTGGTCACGTGACTGCACACTATAATAGGTGTGCTTAACAACAAACAGTTCACACAGTAGAAACAGCCTCGTTTTTACAGAAGACAGTATTAAATATACATCAGACGGTCTTGGAAAACACATGTAATAACATAATAACATGTTATCCTGTGGAGCTGAAATAATACATCAAATATAGACAGAAAGTAAATCAATCATTTTGACAACTGAACAAACTTTTTAAAGTCGTTTATCAAGCAAGAATTACATTTTCTTGTTCAAGCCTCACAATGTGCTTGTGCTCTATATCCTAGTAAATTAGCTTTAAAAGGCTGCAAATGCAATCATTTTTTATTATTAATTAGTTTGCAGATTGTTTACAAGATTCATCGATCAGAAATAGATTAAACATGTTAGTCATATTCCCAAGAGCCAGGGTGGAGTATTTAATGTTGTGATCTTCTGTTTACTATCATGTAAGACAAGGAAGATCACATCTGATTTGAACTATGAATATATAATCTAAATAGTTGCAGATCAATTTCTGTTGAACGGCTAATTGTCTCAGCTCTGCATCAAAACCTACGTTTATATCAGAATATTAATTACATATTAACAACATTGTTGTTGTTGTTGTGGAGAAATCTAGTCTGAAAACTATTAAAACCTGCAGTTCAGTTTTGTAAATGTTTACATGTCTGTGTTTTTTGGACAGGGTGGTTCATAGAATATGTTCCCAGTTGTTTGTTCAGTTTTATATTGTATTCTCAGTAAATAAAAGGCAAAAAGCCAAAGTTGTTAATTAAAATACATTTGCAATTGGATAAAATACACACAGCTGGGTTATTGGATGTACACCTGATCATGTTGTCAGGATATGATGTCGTGGCTTAGAGAAGAATCTTACTTGATTAGTTGTAAAAAAAATAAATAAACCAGTGACACTAAAGCTGAAATTGACTGGCTCCAGCTTTTCAAAAATATCCTCGACAATAGTTTGGGACTTTAAAGAAGTCAATTTAAAGAAGTCAACTTGAGCTCTGCCAAATAGTAATACACATTTTTTACACTTTTCTGTGTTTTATTGTATCAAACAATTTCGATTTATATATAACTGTCAGAAGAATCGATAATGAAAATAATTGTTAGTTGCAGCCCTAATCTATCTACTGTATATTCTTCAAGACATAAATCAACTGAGAAAAGCTGCCAGCACATGTCGGACACTTACTGACATTCATTCACCTCTATCAGATTTGAACAACTATTTAAAAAAGAAAGTGTTTGAAGTCAAACCTTAATTGCTACTTTTCTCTATTAGCAGTGAGGTCGCCTGTCATCAGCTTGTTTTCGTCACTTCTACATCGCTGATCGTGATTGACGTGTTATTACTTCCATTGACAGAGTACAATAGGTGCACACGTAATGACTTCTGTTGTAAACTGTTAACCAGTTTAGTGAGATTCTTATCCATCAAGCAAAGCTGCAACACAAACACACAAAAGGTTACAGTGAGTTACAGTGATTTCATATATTGTGTCATCGTGGGCGCTGTTATTTTACACTTTGTCGTTATTTTTATCAGAGCTGCTGTCCATCCAGGTGATTGTTCCAGAGACAGAGAGGAGCACGACTCTGTTTGCCTCTGTGATCCTTCGCTGTGACTACTCGACCTCAGCAAACCCTCAGGATGTGCTGGTCACCTGGAGGTTCAAGTCCTTCTGTAAAGACCCGGTGCTGGAGTACTACTCCACAGGTGAGGCTGCAGGTGGAAGGAGGCCCTGGTTTTGAATGTGCGATAGTGTAGCTCAACCAAAATATAAAAAAAGATAGTGGTGTGCATAAACAAATTGCAGACGCGGTGAGCTTTTTCACAGTAGCTTTCATTCTCTGGAGCACTAAAGACTTGTTTTGTCATATTTTCATGCTCAGAAGAATGACCAGAACAAAATATATTGTATTCATTTGGATGTTTGGTATTTTTTTACATCTAACTGTTAACTAGAACCTTGTCTCCCAGTAATACTTTTATCAAAATAATAAGGTTAAAGTTTTAAGGAAGATATCACTCGCAAAATGTTCGCTGACAACTTGTTTTTTTCCCTATATCTGCTGTTCCAATACAGAGTCTCCTTGTACTATCTAAAGTATTATTAGGGTTTTTTATGTTCAAACACTCGCTTTAAAGAGTAGCATTTCACTCACTTGACATTGTTGGGCTCAAGTTTTCTTAAAAGTATAAAAATGAATGCAGCAAGAAACAAGAGATATTGTGTTTTTTTATTCTATCCATTCTTCTTTTTTTGTGAAAATTGGGCCTACATTACCCACAATGCAACTTGACCTAGCATCTAATGTAGCCTCGAGCTGCTCGCCTCAAGCAGACATGAGTAACGGGCTAAAGATGTCTGGTATACCATTTTCTTTTTAATTTTAAAACTTTTAGTTTTCAGCCCAAACCGACGTTGACTCAAGTGATATGAGTGAGTCAAAATATTTACTGTGTGTATATATATAGTATTACTGCCTGTGGTTTACCTGTTGCACCTTCATTGAAGCTTCATTGATGATGTTTTCATTTATCACACACGAGCCTAACTCAGAGTTAATAAACTCTGATCAACTGTTCAGGAACTCAAAACTCAGAGTTTTCCATCTCAGGTTTAGTCAACTAAGTTTGTTGAAGCTGCTTTCTTTAACAGGGCATCTTTCTTGTCTTGTTTTATGGTTTTATCCTTAAACAGTCATTGACAAGTTATAAACTGAAAAATACAAGTGTAAGAAAACAGTAGTTGAGTGATAGCTTATGACATTTTGTTTGATGAATGAAAGTAATTTAAGTCAGTTTACTACGATAATATCTTATGTTATTAGAGCAGCAGTATTTTGTAATATCGCAAGAAAGGAAAATGATGGTCATGACAATGTAATTAAGCACGCACTAACTTTCATGCAGCAGCAACACACACGAACATGGTGATTTACATTTTATAAGCTAATTGCTATTCAATTGTTATTCAGCTTTATTAACCTGCTGAAACTGAAAAGCTGATTGTTGTACTTTTTGAAGGAATAAGTGCCACATGCAATAAATTGAACATATTTCATGGTATTTTCCTCTGTTCCTGAAGCCTATCAGGCCGCTCTGCAGCTGGGTCAGGACCCCGCCAACGACTGCCCGGACCGCCAGCGAACTATCCGCACTGTGATCCAGAAGAGGGGCGTTAATGAGCCCATCCTGGGTGCAGAATACAGAATACGCAAAATAACCATTCAAAACCGTAAGTTTAATCCCATCACAATGTTGATACAGTATTTCTGTCTGAACTGTCAATACGATCATACATGACTACATTTTAAGACACTGTACAAGCTGCATGTGTTTGTATAGAAATAAGGAAAATGTATGTACTTGAATGTAATACTTAAGATGGTTTGGATTGTGAACATACTGTTAACAAAGAACTATTTGCCAATCAGTGCATTCCATTGCAAATGTTTTGTGGTTGTCTTGAACATCTTTTTGTTTGAATATTTGTATTTACATTTTACTGCAGTGATCCAGTTCAATACACTTTAATCCCAAGAATCCTTGTCTCATGTCTGTGAACAGAGGCCGACCTGATCATCAATGAGGTGATGTGGTGGGATAACGGCGTGTATTTCTGCTCCATCGACGCTGCCGGTGACACGACGGGCGACTCGGACCGTGAAATCAAACTTATCGTATACCGTGAGTTTCCTCAGTTCAGCTTGTGGCGCTCGACTCGAGCTCACAAAGAGCCTGAAAAGACTTTCCGAGATTGAAATATCAGTAATCATGTTTCTTCTCACTTGTTCCAGACTGGCTGACCGTCCTGTTAATCATCCTCGGTGCTCTCCTGCTCATCATGCTCCTCTGCATATGTTGCTGCCAGTGCTGCCCGCAGAAGTGCTGCTGCTACGTCCGCTGCCCGTGTTGTCCACAGACATGCTGCTGCCCGGAGAAAGGTGCTCCTTATAAAAACCATAAACTACATCACATTTTACTGATTATTTTACACAAATATGTATCCAGCGATCAAATTTAGTCTCTTGCAGATTTTGTATTTGCTCAAGCCTACATATGAAAATCTGCCAAGTGAATACCGAGTCACACAAACCTTTGACCCCCCCCCCTCTTTGCATTTCAGCTGTGATGCAGCACAGGATGATACGAGAGGCTCAGAAGGCGATGTCTCCTTGGATGAACGGTCAACCCATTTACGCTCCCATTAGCTCCAACGCCTCCTCCCAGGGCGTTCCCATACTGTACTCAGGTGAATACACACAAAAGACTTCCCTTGAATGCTTTGTTGAATGTGATGTGGTGTTGCATCATTCTTGCTCAGACCCAAGGGCGTATGTTTGGTCTCAGTAGTTGGAGGATACAATGTCCACATTATGTGAACACTACTTTTATGTCAATATTTAATATATTTATATCAAGCAAATAACATTTTTTTATTGATTGTTTAGTTCTAGCACATTTTTAGGTGATTAAGATAATACTTAATTACTGATTAAGTAGCTTAAAACATTCAGATAAGGTCAGAGTCATTGGTAAGTAGTGTTTGGAGATCTTCCTGTTCTCCAACAGTTAGTTAGGACGGCCTGTATGTAGCCTGATGGGCAAAATGCTGCTACATGGTGCTGCATGGTGCTACATGGTGCTGCATGCGACTCATGGCAACATTTTGTTACGTGTGAGCTTCTCTTATCTGGATTTTGACCTTGGATTGTGAGAGTGTAAAAGATGTTTTAGTCAGTAAATCAAACTCAAACTATAAAAATGGGGGAGATAATAATATAGTAATGAAAAGTCCCTGTGAAAAAATAAGCCTAGATTAAAGCAGCTATAATCAATATTTTTATATGAATAATTGATCACATGACTGCTTGAATGTGAGTTTTTCTTAGTGATGAAGCTGCAAATAATCAGCAACAAACTTGTTACCTTCAGCTCTAGAGTTTTGGTTAACTTTTACTACTCCCATAGCAAAAACAAAGCTCTTAAAACCAACTGTACCCAACCTGCCCAATACCAAGACGAGACACATTTAGTGACTAGCTAAACACATGTTGCTCCCTAACTGCTGACTATGTAAATATGAAACTTTTTGCTCACAACATATCAACTTTGTTAGATGAAAATGTACCAATGTTGTGTTTACAGCTTGTTTCTGGTGCCTCCGTGTGGCCAAAAGTCAGCTGGTGCAGATTATTCACGTCTGTCTGTCACTTTTGTTTCAGGCTCGTACTCGGACTACCCCACCAAACAAAACTTTGCCATGGCTCCCATGCAGCTGTCACCCATGGCCCTGCAGCAACAGCATCAGCAACAGCAACAGCTTCAGCAACAGCATCAGCATCAGCATCAGCATCAGCCTCCTCCTCATCCACACCACGTGAACGGCAGTGTGCATGGCAGCAATCGTGGCACTGGTCAGGTGTTGGACTACCTGGAAAACCAGGTGAGGGGGCTGGATGTGGGAGCACTTCAAATGGTTCCACACGGTCACCAGAATATGCTCCCATTACAGCATCAGCCGGCTCCTCAAGCAGTTCCCTACACACCAGGGCCCCCGAGTATGTTGTCGGCCCTGGATGAGATGGGGGTGAGAGGGGTAGAGAGAAGGGTGATCACCCTGCCTCCTATAATCCAGCGGGTACCCAGCTTTTCCTCACGCAGGGGGCCTGGTGGTGGAGACGGAGGCAGAGGTGGTCCCAGAATATCCAGCCAGTCCAGTGGGAGTACAAATCGTCCCGGAGGCGGTCTCCCCCGCGACAGTCGTGGCTATAGGGACGTCTCCCCTCCCAGACGAGGGATCCTGCGCGATTACAGCGATGACTCCGAATGGGAGAACAGGCGAGCAGGAGAGCCACACAGGAGTTCGAGGAACAAGAGAGGAGGCTCGGCCGGGAGGAGAGGAGGTGGCTCCAGACCACGGACTCGTAGTCGCGACGACCTGATGGAGGAGATACACAGCAGAGCAGCTCGCAGGGAGAGGAGCTATTCGCCTCCTCAGCGTCGCAACGGATCCTGGAGCTCAGATGAGGACAGCAGCGGGAGGAAAGGAGGTAAAGGGAAGGATTGGCCAGAGAAGCCCCCCAGCTACTTCTCCATCGAGAACCAGCCAGGACGTAGTAACGGTCGGAGGAACTACGACCGCCTTTCTGTAAGATCCAAATACTGATGTCAGCTCTAAACCAATGGTCTGATGAGTTCATCGCTTTGGTTCATTGCTTTCTGTCTCCTGTTACTTTTTAGCCATGGCTTCTTTCCTTCATCACTTTTAGCCAGTCAAGCACTTTGGCCCAGAGTAAAATTGATCACAATTGACAACTATTTGTTGGATTGCTGTTACATTTTGTGCAGACATTCACCTCCCCACTCGCTAAAATGTAAGAACTTCTATTTGGCCACTATGAGGTTAGGTCACAATTTGTAAGTTGTCCAATACTTTGCTTTATGACCAAATACCTGCGAAACTAAAGGCATTCCCATCGGCCTCAGTTGTACTTTGCGTTTAGTGCTAATTAGCAAATGTTAGCATGCTAACATGCTAAACTAGGATGGTGAACATGTAAACATTATGCCTGCTAAACATCAGCATGTCAAAATTGTCATTGTGAGCATGTTAGCATGCTGCAGTTAGCATTTAGCTCAAAACACCCCTAGCGCTGCTAGCATGGCTGTAGACATTCTTTCATCACCTTTTTTGTTTTTTACTTCTTTGTTATTTTGATCTTTTCTTCTGCTTTTGTATATTGACTATTGGTGAAAAGGTCCTCACATCCTTAAGTACTTAAAGTATATAAGTATCATTTCAATATACTTAAATAATTTAAAGTATATTCTTTTTTTAATCACTAACAAATACATGTAAGAGCATTTTAATGTTGTACTATGTCAATGTGGAGACAATTTTAGATACTTTGTATACTACTGGGTAGATTAGTAGTATAGTACTGCTTATCATGTTTTTAATGTAACAATGAACAGTAACTACTGTCAAATAAAAGTAGTTTAGTGACAATAACAACATTTATCTCTGAAATGTAGTGAAGTATAAGAATAATGTAGCATAAAATGGGAATACAATGTGACATAATTGCACTTCACTCAAGTACAGTAGGTTACTTCAGTAAAAGTATTTAGTTGCATTCCACCACTGGGATTGAATCATGATATCTACGTCTTTAACTTTACTCTCCCTCTGTCACTTTTCTCTCTTAGGATAGAAGTTCCCGTAGCGGCACCAGCGTAGTCATCTGAATCATTTCTATTTTATTTTTTCTTTCTTGTACTTGTTCCTGAATGTTTCCAGAACGGTGAAAATGAAGACAAACAGTAGGTACTCTCATCTGTTCAATCAGCCTGCAAGAATATAATTGTTGTGAAATGTAATAGAGAGTCATGAAAATGTACTGCATGGATATACTTTTACTCTGAATGCACTGTATGTGAGTGTAACGAAAACTATTATGCATGCATGAAGAAAAACTGTTCAGTTGTGCCTTTAAATTGCAGATGTTATGAAGCCCATGTGTGATTATTGTCCGAGCTGTTTTAAACGGTGTAATTTGTGTCTGGTGATGAATGGAAGTATCTTTTCTTTGTGTTTTTTAAGTAAATGGTCAACAGTTTCATCAAGTAGAATGTTGGATACTGTGAGATCCTTTGGTTTATTTAGGTTCATTGTGAACATGTAATGTGTGAGACAGATACAGTGTGTATTTGTTTGTTTTTTATATTTTCTAATTTTTCCATAATTTCTTGTACTATTTAAAGTGTCGTTTTTTTTAACCTTACACCCATAATAACATTAGAAAGCAATATAAAGTGTGTTGTATGAAGATGGACAGAGTTGGTGGACTTACTGAGCTTAGTGAATGATCAACACAGACATAATTGGGATTTTCATGAATGTATGTTTTAAATAAACCTTTTTACATACAGCTAGTGGGAAGCGGGACATTTATACATATGTTTTATACATTATATAGATTGCTCGATTGATCTGTCGGTCCCAAACAAACCAAAATGATAACTTAAATCAAAAGGCTGTTCCTATAGATTAATTATTAACTGGGCAAAGTGTGCAACTGCCCTCTGGACTTCCAGGGGTAGCTGCTAATTTCACTTCCTGCAAGTTTATCTGGGAATTTGCACCACTAAAATAAAATATCAACTGGGTCTTTGTGTAAAAAGCTTTTATTATGCTCACATGGTGCACAATCCTAAATAAAGTTGCATTTCATCAAACTAATTGACACAGAGAGAAACTCATAGAAGAAATGAACTCAACTTGAACCATATGGGGAGAACATAAAATCCAAGACTTTAAACTGGTAATTTGAACTTGATTTAGGACGTTGTGCTCTGATCAAACAGTTTAAATTGGTTTTGGCTGGATGGGTGTACTAAATATTGATGAACTGTACATGAAGATTTATGTTTGGCTTATGTTTAGATTCTGTACATCAGTTATGCTAATGCCTATATTCAAATAATGACAGCTTGTTTTTTATGTACCGTAAAGATGTGGGTTAATAGTTGTGTGTTGTAGGCCAGTGGTTCTTAAACTTTTTCAATGATGTACCCCCTTTGAAATACAACGTAACTGAACAAACATTGTGGAAGTTGACCATTTGAAAATGACTGATATTTTTTAAATAAACTTCTTTTTTTTATCTCACGTACTCCTTCAGTACTCCAAAGTACCCATAGGGGTACTCCTACCCCCACTAGAGAAACACTGTAGTCGGCTACATGTTACATTTAGTTGCTTAACATGTACATCCAGTTGAACCTAATGCACCTAATGCAGGCTCTGGGCAAAACACAGTGAAGCTGCCATTTATACCTTTATAAATAGTAACAATAAGAGCTTATACACAGCACACTTCATAAGAATTTACAACAGCAACATTTTGCCCCAGGGGAATCATAACAGGTTAAACCAGACATGACTGTACACTCAAGACTCATTAAAGTCTGATTAAGAAGAAAAGCTTTGCTGCCAGCTGGGTGAACCAGATGCTATTAATAAGATCTGCAGACTGTACGGACTGATTTGAGTCCAGTGGTGTGTTAGTACATGACTAAAAGATGAAAACTTGTATTTTTCTTTCCACAGCAATGTTTTCTATGAAACAGAATTAAGGCATGAAACTTAAACAGTGTCACAGATGTATTACCAATGTAGTAATCATCATAGCATAAAGGCAACTTATTTGAAATAATGGTTTATTCGAAGATAGTTATGTTGCATTCTGAGTAACTTGGAGATGATGAAGCTGAAGAACCGTTGTTGACTGAGAGGAGGTGGGGGGTTGGGCCTGTGGGCCCGCCATGCTGCGGTCTGATTGGTGCTCCAGCGGGGAAGTGAGATCGTCAAAGTCAGAGGGTCCTGGATCAGCTGTTCGCTGTCGATCCCCCCCCCCCACACACAGCATCCACTGATAACAGTCAGCTACCGCGATCACCGGACAAAGATATAAGTCAGACGCACAGCAGCTTCACACCGTCTTCAGGTAAGACTAGCTGAATGTTAGCCACCAGCGTTAGCAGCTGCGCAGACTGTTGCATAAAGAAACAGTTATGCTAGAAGCAGCTAACAGTAGCTAGCTTAGCTGCTACAGCAATATGTAAATACGAACACAATGAAACCATCTGCTGAATCACCATGAAGTATATTTACACTATATTTATTTGCACTAACGCGACTGGTTGCTGTGTCACTTGTGCATCACTGTGACTCAGCTTGTACAACGATAGCTGTGGTTCAGGTTCACACTTGAAGTAGGTTGTTTACGTCGCACGAGGATCTTGTACTATTCCCGGCGGCATGTGTGGCGTTTCTAGGTCGAGCGTCCGTTTTCTGAACTGGAAGGTGAGTGTGACTGACACTCCCTGCGCGTTGTTGTCCCCGCAGGCAGCATGAACTCGCTCCCAGGAAGAGCCGCGCTGTCTCTGTGCAGGCGCACGGCAGCGGCGGGCGGGATGAGGGTCTTCGCCGGTGCCCCGGGTCACCCCGCTGGTGGCGTGCCCGCCGACAGGGCCTCTCTCCAGGCTGTGCGGGTCTGCCACTCCGGGACGAGCCGCAAGGGCAGCACTAGTACCAAGAAGCGGGGCTACGACATCACCAGAAACCCGCACCTCAATAAGGTGAGCTCTATGATATAGGTGAGGGTGTGAGGACATTATGTGTGGCTGTATGTCAACATTGCAAAACAGCAGAATAAATCTACATTTGTTTTGTATGCATGTATAAAAAAACAACAATAGTCTTTTGGTCTATAAGCAAATAGTGAAACATTTTCAAATGTCTTGTTTTGTCTGAACAACAACTAAGATATTCAGTTGATGTCATAAAAAAAAAACAATATCAGGAAAGATTTACATTTACAACACAATTGTTGGTGTTTTAGCTTAAAGAATACTCCCAGTCAGAGAATAATTGGGCATCTTGTCCTCCCATGTTTATTATAAATGATCTAGCTCACACATGACGTGTGACCTGTCGTTACAACTTATTTATACCAGCATCTCTGAAGGCCTCATAGCTGCTACAATTCCTTCTACTCATACGGTAGCTTTCTGAAGCATAACACTGATGGTGGATTACGTGGTTTTGTAGTCCACCACGTGTGCAGAGGACCACAGGCCTGATGGAAAGCCACTGAGAAAAAAAACATAGATTAATGCGTTCTTGAACAAATATAACACTCAATATGTATGAAATATGAAGTATGAAATGTGTCTTAAAGCTTGAAGAAATGAAAATTCACAACTCTATGAAAATCTGACCTTTACTGACCCTGTGTTCCCACAACGTTATGTCCCCTGTACCATGTTGTATGGTGGTGGTACATATATACAGTATATATAAACACAGACTACCGTGGAAGTACCACCTGGTACAGCACAGGAGTGACACATGAATGCCATAGCTGCTATCTAAGTGAGATAGTTGAGTCCACATCTGGAGCTGTGAATGGTCTCTCTGTTGATTCCTTTTAATGCGTCTGTCTCTGTCTGTCCTAATTTAACATAAAAATATGAATCACGCATATCGCTTTTTAAGATAATCATACGTTTTGAGTTGTATACCCCCTCAGAGTTAGACAGAAAAAAAACTCTTTCCAAAGCTGCAGCAGTTTCAGATCTGGTCTAAAACAAACCTCCACCAAGTGACTCATCGACGTTTTTTCTTTCACTGCATTCTTTCCCCCTAAACTCTGTAAACTGGGAATACTTTTTTTTTTTCCTGCCTTGCTCGCTATAGCAGGACCGATACAGACACTTTAGCTGAGTTCATTGCTTTCATTTGGGTTGATAGGAGGTCACAGTTCCTGACGCCCAGTCAGCAGTTACTGTACTCGCAAGTCAATTCAGCGGAAACAGTGAGCAAGTGATGAAAAAAACATCTTCTAATAAAAAGTAAATGATAGCTCATGTCTATGGTGTGCTTTAACATTTTCAATGATCAGATACTTGATTATTATTCCACTTTCAGACTAAACGGTCCAGTTGGAAATCTGTGGCACATTTGCACACATTTTGTCACCGTCACACACTCGTGGAGTAATCACAACGGACACCGAGTGGCTCCACTGGATTTATGAGCGGTATTTATTGAGGGAGGAGGCTAGATTTATGATCCTATTGACTAACATCTTTCCTTCTGCAAACAAAGTGGTTGCAGTGACCTCTCAAAACTCAATCAGATCATAACCATCTAAAAGCAACACATGTGATTATATGGGATGCTATTATGTTGTAACCTTATAGTAATCCATGATAAGATTTGGACTGGCGACATTACTAAGGTTAAGCAGTTTATACTTTTCCCACCCGCACGTAGTCTCTCTCTGTCTTTAATGTTTTAATAGCTACTGGTTAGGGGTGTCACCTTAATGAGTTTACTTAACCTGCTTGCTCTGATGGGTTTACCTTATCTCTGTTAATCTGTGACTTTCTCTTGGACCGTGTATGACCACATTTGGTAAATGCATTTACATGTTTGGTGTGTCGGAGTATCTCCTTTTTAATTGACTTCTGGCAGGCGGGACTTTTGTTTACAGTATAGTGTTGTTCAGCCGTGTATTCAAAATACTCCTCAATGGAAAGCACGCAGCTTGTGGAACGACTGTAGCTGTAATGTGTGACGTGTTCAGATCTCAGGACGGCCAGTTTGTTCCCCATGTAGGTCAGTGTTTCCTCTGCCGTGCGAGAATAGAGAGGAAACGGAGAGCGCTATACGGCCGGGACCAGGAAAGAGAAGTGAAGCTGACAGGGGAGTGAGCTCAGGCTCCCGCACTATTGGACAGAATAAATAGATTAAACGTCGCGCTCCCCTCCAATCACTCTTTGGGAAGAATGCCAACCTTGAGACGGCCGAGCGGCAGCACTAACCAGAACCAGAAGGCAGAGAGGTACAAGGCTGCTTACCAGAATAAAAGCCTCGTTTACTGCTTTAAGTGAACAAAACATTTATAGGACTTTTTAAATGTTGCTTTCATACCAGTGTTTCCATTGCAAAAAAATTGCAGCTAAAGTAGTTTGGGGGGGACACATCAAAAAGACCACTGTATTTGGGCGGGTGGGTGTGAGTCATAACCAACCACATTCTGGGATGACTAACACATGACTCACTGTGGTCTGGATTGTTTGATTTATTCCGTTAGCGGGCCTCACCCTGTGCAAGCTCCTTTTTTTTTTCCACAGTGTTTTGTAACCGCTCCTCTTCCACTCTGCTCTGCAGGGAATGGCGTTCACCCTGGAGGAGCGCTTACAGCTGGGCATCCACGGCCTGCTGCCCCCCTGCTTCCTCTCCCAGGATGTGCAAGTGCTGCGGGTCATGAAGAGCTACGAAACGCGCTCCAATCCTTTGGACAAGTGAGGGAACCGACTCCAGACATTCACAGTAAAGCATGCTGAAGTGCTGTTCAAGAATATACAGCTGCAGATGTTGAAGGAGTGCAACCAATAGGGGGGGCTGTCCCACGTGTTTGTTCCTTTAGCGGGTCACCATCTGCTGTTGTTCTCGCCAGTCGTCATGTGATTAAAAGTTTATTTATTGTCATATGAAAGTCTTGTAAAGCAACATCCAGTGCTAATTTAAGACTCATATCAGATGACTGCAGCATCTCTGGTTTGGTTCTGTCCTGAGCCATTTGTTGCTCGTCATACCTCTGTCTCACTATATTTCATGCAGAAATGTTTTTAGCACAGTTACAAGTCACACAAATCGGAGAAAATGTTGCAGCAAAAACCAAAATGGCGACGTTGGCTCTCTGTCTCAGGTACATCCTGCTGATGACGCTGCAGGACAGGAACGAGAAGTTGTTCTACCGTTTGCTGACCTCTGACATCGAGGAGTTCATGCCCATCGTGTACACTCCCACTGTGGGCCTGGCCTGCCAACAGTATGGCCACGCCTTCAGGAGACCACGGTACTTTTTCATCCTTACGTTTGGTTTAACGTTCTCTATGAAGGACCTGTTTTTCATGTTTTGAAACAACAAATCCTGTACACCTGACATTTCTGCCCGACATGTCTCAGTCACAGTTTGATTTCCTTTAGTATCGCTTCGGACAGTTAAACTTGCTGAGATGTAAAACTGGTTTGAGTAACTTCATCCATCACAAAGAGCACAGGATGTCATTTTGATTTAATCTGAATTTCATTGTTATTGTCGGGTGAAAGACAGAGAAGAGATCAACTCATTATTTGTTTAATTAACATTAGTGTTTCGGTTTTTACTCTTGTGTAGGGTTAGGGTGAATGAAAGCCAGCAGCGTGCAGGAAACCGATCTAAAGACGTGCGTCATTAAATCAATACTGCTGCTCTATAATTGAAACCTACCTGTTTACAGAGGACTCTTCATCACCATCCACGATAGAGGCCACATCGCCACCATGCTCAACTCCTGGCCTGAGGAAGACATAAAGGTGCACACACACACACACACACACACACACACACACACACACACACACACACACACACACACACACACACAGGTGCTTATGCCTGGGAAGCTATCACTGTATGATACATATTTTTACTGATGTGTGTTCTCCTGCAGGCCATTGTGGTGACAGACGGGGAGCGTATCCTCGGCCTGGGTGACCTGGGAACCAACGGTATGGGCATTCCTGTCGGGAAGCTGGCGCTCTACACAGCCTGCGGTGGTGTGCGTCCGCAGCAGTGTCTCCCGGTGCTGCTGGACGTCGGCACTGACAACCAGGTGTGTTTGATCACAGAGCTGCAGCACGGCGCTAGTGAGGTTTTATCAGCAACTTCATATCTGATCAGTTGTTACTTGATAAGACATATCAGAGGAGTTTGAGCAGTTGTTACTTGATAAGACATATCAGAGGAGTTTGAGCAGTTGTAAAAACAGAACGGTAATGTCAACTTGTCTCATCAATCGATTGACTTACGGATTTTTGGCGCAGGCGCTGCTCGACGACCCCCTGTACATCGGACTGAAGCACAAGAGAATCCGAGGAAAGGAGTACGACGAGCTGGTCGACGAGTTCATGCAGGCGGTGACGGACAAGTGAGTGGAAACACGACGGACAAAAGAACGTGCGAGCGGCTGCTGATGTGTGACTCTATCACTCTGTCGCTCTGCAGGTACGGGATGAGCTGTCTGATTCAGTTTGAGGATTTCGCCAACAGCAATGCCTTTCGCATCCTCAACAAATACAGGAATCGGTACTGCACCTTCAACGACGACATCCAGGGTACTTAGACACTCACAGCCTCCATCAGGTGGCCGGTGACATTACTGCAGCTTTATACACACAATATTTATGTCTTTTTTTCGTTAAAATAGACAAAATAGACACCGTTTTACCATCTAAACATTCCCTCACTTCCTCCCAATATTCACATCCCAGAAATACCACATTCTCCGAAGGAAGAGAAATAAACATTTTACAATCGGTTTATTCTAAAGCCATGAATGACTCTGGCTAGAAACGTGAGAGTGATCCTTGAAATAACATCATCAATAGCACTTACATGTGTCTGATCCTAAATACTGACACAGTTCTTTTTGTTATGACATGTTTTAAAGGAGCGTGTTTCTTTTAGTAAGATTTCAGTTCACCACAGAGATTCCTTTGTTCATTTCTAAAAGCCTGCTTATGTAAAAGCCCTGAAAAAGCTTTTGCATGAAGATACACAGACACAGATTTTCCTCAGATCGTTTGTGTAACTAGTGCAGGGAGGAAGCGAGGTGTCCATTAAAGGAGTCGCGTGCTCTTCCTGCTGGAGTCCTCTTATAACTACTCGTACTACTGCTGGTGTGAGGATGACATTATACACATAAAGCAGAAGAAAACACAAATATTGTACTACAAACGCAGCAACGAGCAGTAAACCCTATAAGCATGATAAATGATACAACATGAAGATACTAAATATGAGACCATTAAATGTTTAAATCACTCCGACAAACTCAACAAATGATAAAAATCGGTTTTATATTTCTGAATTACACATTTCATGTTCTTAAATTAAGTGTACGGTCATGATGCACTTTATTAATCTCATTTTTCATATGAGATCTAAATCAACTGGCTCACAATTTTGGGGGTGGAGACCCTGAGGTCTCAAGATAAATGTGAGGGCTCCTGAGGTGATTATCAAAATAGGGAAGCAGAAAAAAAATCAAATAAAATTGCAACACAATTATATTATTGTGGATACAACTGGTAGAGATATGCAACCAGTGACGAGCGGCCTCAGGAAGAGAATTTCTTTACCTTAAGACATCACAAGCCAAACAACGGAAAGCCGCTCCTCTAAATTACAGTATGTTTTATTTTCTCTCTTCAGGCACGGCCTCAGTAGCTGTTGCCGGGATCTTAGCGACTCTGAAGATCACCAAGAGCACACTCTTAGACCACACCGTTGTGTTCCAGGGGGCGGGCGAGGTGAGAAGACGTTTGCCCGCTGGATTTTAGTCTGTAATCCCGAACACATTCGATTGACACACTTAAAACTAGCCGAGGTCGATGAAGAACCTTTTTTTTTTTCTTCTTGTTTTTAATGCCAGGCTGCTCTGGGTATCGCTCACCTGCTCATGATGGCCATGGCCAAAGAGGGAGTAAGTAGAGAAGAAGCTGCCAAGAAAATCTGGATGGTGGACTCAAAAGGTCTCATTGTGAAGGTAAATCTGTCACTTGCTCAGCTTTCCCAGATATTGTTTGTGTTTGTGTGTGTGTGTGTGTGTGTGTGTGTGTGTGTGTGTGTGTGTGTGTGTGTGTGTGTGTGTGTGTGTGTGTGTGTGTGTGTGTGTGTGTGTGTGTGTGTGTGTGTGTGTGTGTGTGTGTGTGTGTGTGCGTGCGTAAATCACCAAACGGAGAAAGAAAACACATTTTACTCATATTTAGGGAAGAGGCAATCTCAACCACGAGAAGCAAGAGTTCGCTCACGATCACCCGCACATAAAGACCCTGGAGGAAGTGGTGCACACCGTCAAACCCACTGCCATCATAGGTGAGTCTACCTGGAAGGTCACATTATGGTGTGAAAGTAAAACCCCTTTATAACTCTCATTGTTTGTTTCATCCATTTATGGTCATCAGTTGTGGAAAAACAGAGAAACCTATTAAAGGTGATTTCTTTTTTTGTCGCTCCGGCTTTGCTCGGCACAATAACAACTTGGTAATTTCCTCCAAATCAACTAACTCTCTCAAAGACTTCAGATGTGTACGTTAGTGTTCGTGGGTCTAAATTCAAACACTGCATGTCTGATGAACTGGAAGATATTCTCAGACTTTTAATCAAAACTATGAGATAATAAGACAATAATTCAAAGTAGAAACCGATCCATAGGTTTAAAAAAAACCTACAATTTTGAGATTGTAATTCTTAGCTCGACAGTAATTAACCCATGTGGTCTGAAATGTCACCTTTTTATTCACATTGTTTCTTCGGAGCGTGTGACATTGAAGTCATTAATGTTCTGTTTCCTGAACATGAAGGTGTGGCTGCTGTCGCGGGAGCGTTCACTGAGAAGATAATCAAAGACATGGCGTCCTTCAATGAGAGGCCGATCATCTTTGCCCTGAGTAATCCCACCAGCAAGGCGGAGTGCACAGCAGAGCAGTGCTACCAGCTCACAGAGGTACTCATCAGCCTCGCTGTAGATTGAAGGTGTCATTTAGCTTATATTCAGTGTTTCTCACACAAATATGCTATTGTGTGTCCACTTGGGATGTAAAAAGAACCCCTCTAAATACATATCCTCCAGTTTATGAATTAAATCTGTGTTATTTTGTCTTTGGTTGTCTTTTTTCTGTGCTGTTATTGATGCGTCGCTCTCTTTTTAAGCCACATTGCTGGCCCCTGCTGTAATTCGTGTGTGGAATTGCGTAGAAGTGAATATAGCTGTTGTAGTCCGTTTTCATTTGGCAGATATGGACAGATTTGGAGTTTTTTAAAACGCCAACACATTAGAAAGTTTGACACCAAGGCCTAGTCTACATCTGACAAGACATTCAGAGGCTCTGTAAGAACTTCCCCAAAAACGTTCAGTGTGGTAACAGAACTTGCCTTTTCAGCACAACGACATCTTGTATATCTTTCTGTTGTCTTTACAGAAGTGACTCACACTTTGTGTTTTCCATTCCTCTTCAGGGCCGGGGCATCTTCGCCAGTGGAAGTCCGTTCGACAAAGTGACTCTGGCTGATGGACGCACCTTCTTCCCCGGCCAGGGAAACAACGCCTACGTCTTCCCCGGAGTCGCTCTGGGTGTTATTGCCTGCGGAGTGCGCCACATATCTGACGACATCTTCCTCACCACAGCAGAGGTATCGTCTTCACATATTAATGATGCATGAACATTTATTCATGAGGACGTGAGTTCTTGAATAAAAATACTTATTATTTTGTAAAGTGACACCTGAAGGGTCAACTCCAACCAATAAGGATTTTACACCCTTTTGTACACAGTTGCATCTTTTATGGTATTTTAAGGCCTCTCTTTCTGCAATTTCCTTCATCTTCGTGTCTCCTCTGTTGTTTCAGGCGATAGCTGACATGGTAACAGAGGAGCACCTGGCCGAGGGAAGACTCTATCCTCCTCTCAACTCCATAAGAGAGGTGTCCTTCAAGATCGCAGTGAAGGTAAGTGATCTTTCTGTGTGGTCGGGCCTCAATCCTCACAATGGAATGTGTGTCTTCTGTCAACTTTCAAATATCATGGGGGGGGGGTCTAAATATTGTGGCATGATAGTTTGCATATGGCGCTCAAATCTGGATCAACTAAATCTTATTAATTCTGTATTTTGAAGTGTTTGTGTTTATGTACAATACAAATCAGAGGTCTCAACGACTGCCCAATTGGGCGTCGCGAGAGTGTTTTGCGGAGAAGAGCGTCATATAAATCACTTTTCCGAACCGAATATAATTAATTTTACCCACATGCTATATACCTACTTAATTCAATAAAATGTAGATCAGCGTTTGCTAAAGCTGATTTATATTTTTAAGAGATTCTGTTTTTTGTATCTGGTACTAAAGTCTATCAGGAAAAAGAAAATTCAAACTCTAAATATTCATGATTAAAAAAACATTTTTTACATATTATTTATTAAGAGTTTAACACTCATAAACTCAGCTATTCTTCATCAGGAATGTGTTGATGTGATCTGATTTGATTGACACTAAATTCTAGTTCAGTTGTTGCTAAATCCTGATTTGGTGCACTGAAGTACATGACATCACCTTTTTTAAATCGGTTCCACTTTAACAGTGAAAATAACCAAAAACTGTTTTATCTTTGGCAGAAAATCTTTTGTGAATGTGTGATCCCATAACTTGTAGTAAGAATCTATATTAAGAAAATAACAAATACATAATTTTTACCCTGTTTTTCCTTCTGTTTCCTTCTCTGCCAGATTGTCAACTATGCATACAAGAACAACATGGCTTCCCTGTACCCTGAGCCTAAAGACAAGGAGGCGTTTGTGCTGTCTCACATCTACAGTCCAGATTACGACTCCTTCTCTCTGGACTCGTACACCTGGCCACAGGAGGCCATGAACGTCCAGGACGTGTGAGCCTGACTCTCCCTCTCTCAACTCGATATGCTGACGTGGTGTCATGTACAACTTCTGCATTGCCTCCATTCAGAAACGCTGCCAATGATTCTTGCCTTTTTGCTTTCTCTTTGTTTCTCGCTTTCATTTATAAGTTACAGCAAGTCTATAGTAAGTTGTATTGTCCTCTTTCAGAACTGTACTTTTTGTTTCATCAGTTCTCCGTACCTGATTGAAGGTCTTGACTGAGTCAAATATTTAATAGATACACTTATAAACAGCATATCGAATATCATAAGCGTGACCTCTATATATCTTTGCACTCCTTCTTCTAGATTATCCTGCTAAGATGTTGTCATATTTAGCGCTCGCAGTGACTTCAAATCTGTTTTTGAGAGATGAGTCCGAGCTGGTGCATTATAATAAGAATGCACTGGTCAACATTAACGCACAATGCGTCTTCTTGTCTTGACACAAATCAACAGAGGATTCATTGTGAAGCTTTAAAAAACAAGATACAAATTGAACAGAAACTCTCAGTGCCTCTTCCTGTGTGGCGTCAAGATAACACCGCTCTTTTTGTTCGGTGAGTTGCAAAGAAGCCTTATTTGGCTCCACATCTGCTTCTTCGTATTTCACACTCCTATCTGCCTGCCCACATGTTTCAGTCTGCACACAAGATGTAAGAACACTCCACAATCTGTTTCTCCAGCTCTGCCTCCCATTGAGAGCCAGCTATTCTTAATGGGAGGCACTTCTGTTTTCTTGAATGTGTTTAGAGGCATTGTTGGGGATTTAGTGTCACCATCAGGATGTTTTTGTATACAACGGTGTCTTTTTTTTCTTGTAGTATTTGTACAGAGCTCTCTTCCTGTTGTGGTGTTTTTGCCAAAGTTACTGATGAACTGTATCTGATATTTTACTGCTAGAGAACATGATACTCTGCAAGCTTTGGTATTGGCAGATGTGCTGGAAGTTTTTAAAGGGAATAAGAAACTTTTTAAATAAAATTGTCAACAAAACATGAGTGATTTATGGCGTTTTTAGGGCCACTCAAGCCGTGTTTGAGTTACCCGGTTCACTTTGGATGTTCTGCTGCCTGCTGGTGGACCCGTTACCTGCTTTAAGTATGTTTAAAATGTGCTGGTATGGAGTGGATGTGAGTGACAGTTGCCTGATTAAGTTTTTTTTTTTTTTTTTTTTTCATGTTGCAACAGTGTTGCTTCCCTCTCGGTGAGATCTCTTTAAAAGCAGAGATTTTAATCTCAACAATAACGTTCCCTGTTAATTACAGAAAAAATGAATTCAACTGAGAATTCATGAGAAACCGGAGCGACTGAGACGGCTGAGTGACTCTTAATGCTGTCATTGTAACAGTTTAGTTTATTGTACTGTACCAAAGGCTTTAATATCAGGAAAAGGCATGACACAAGATGCATCACCATCTTATGATCTTGATTAACCCTCACAATTATCGTACCCCCATATAGTGATAGAAATATTATATAGATAAATCTTCCAGTTCCATCCCAAACATCCTTTCACTGCTTGGTCGAACCTCTCGTTTGAATAATCAAATGACGAAATAACGTCATGTACCGCTCATATTAACAGATAGAAAAGCACACATTTGACTATCGCAAACATGGCAGCAACTCTGCTCGTATACGTTCTGACAAAGTCTCCTCAGAGTCTGCCTCTGATGATCCTAAAAGGGGACAAACAGGAAATACGCACATTTTTCTCAGACCTGGTGAAACCAGTCTGCACTGTCTTCCTTTAAATGAACATGTGACAGCATACAGAACTTGATCTTTATTAGTACTGAACACGGAAAGGAAATATTTGAATATTTGACTTAGAATATTTGACTTTGAGAAGTCACCAGCTAAAAGTCAAGGATGAGGATATAAAAGATGAAAAGGTGATCCTCAACAAGTGAACTGCACTGTAAACAACTGAAATAACATTTATAAACCAAATTGGGCACATATATAGATGAGATTTAACAACAATGTAGTTCATGTATGTAGTAGTTTGCAGAACATTTAAAATGGCCTGATACATGAGTGTGCTGTAACATCAGAGCATGAGAACACATTCTTAACAGCCTGAGGAAAATCTTGAAAATAAGAACCCAGCGAGTCTTCAGCTTTGGCAAAACTAACAATCACTGTCCCAAAGTCTTTGGCATTTTCAGAATAAAATGAGTTTTGTGGGATTCAAAATGAAATAGAACAGGCAGGTAAACAGAGATCAGTACTAGAAGTCTCTCAGTAAAGACAGTATTTAAAGGTGTGTAGCTTTGGGGAACATCTGGATAATGGATTCACACAGTTAACTCAGTTTCCTTCAACAAGATCCACTATTGTCACTCTTCTTCCATATCTTCTACGGGCAAACGTAAGACAAAAGCATGTCGATCATATTCTTGACGATGACTTGAGGTGGATGGAGGGCGTGAGGAAGGTGGTGTGCCAAACTCATTTGCCAGGCGTCCACCAGCAGCACGTTCAGTCCCTTGAACATGGACCTGAGCACCTCGTCGAGCTGCAGAGAGTACCAGTCGCTGTTGAACAGGCTCACCTCCTGGTCCAGGGCTTGGAGGTTGCCTGAGCGGATCACAATGATTGTCCCCGGCGCTCGGTCCAGAAGTCTCACCAGCGACCGCCGGATGTGACGGAGCCGCCGGATGTACACCTCCACGGGAAAGGTGCTGAAATGGGCCCAAACACTGAGGACCACGACGGTGTTGGGACCCCCCGAGAGGCCGTCCAGCTCGTTGGAAATGTACCGCAACTCGCTGGACAGGACGGTGGAGAAGCGGATGGGCGGGCCATGGCAGCGGTACTTCAAGAGAATGTTATGGGTGCTGTCCACCGCCATGAAAGGCCCAACATTTTTAGGACTGTGCAGGTTGAACTCCTTTAATCCTGAGGGAAGATGGGATAGATTGAAGTTGCAGTGAGACAGATACAGGAGTGCAGAGGTTGAAACTAAAAGATGAGACAAGAAGACATCACTCGCCTGATACTAACTCAATGAGGTACTCAAACCACTGCCTGACGGTGGAGTCTCCGTACATGTTGATCACCTTGTTCTTCAAACACTGAGTGACGGCAGAGGAGTCGTTGAACTGGCGCATTGTAACGCCACTCAATGACCTCCACGAGTCCTCGTAGAAATATCCGGAGGACGCCAGCTTACCAGGTTCTGGGTTTACGCTGCTGTTTTCTACCTCTACTTCTGATACAAAGCAAGAAAGGTTGCAGAGATAAAGATCAAAATGAATGGAATGAACACATGACGCACATACCACAAACGTTACCCTGCAGGTGTAGCATACCTTTCCTGGGAGGCAGCACGTTGATTCTGTCGGGTCCTGAAGCGTGTATGCGAACTTTAATGTTTACGCCACTAAGACAAAAGCGACAGAATTGATCCGTGTTAAAAAAAAGGTGAAGGTTGAGTCTGGTGCTATTCTATTTGTTTTGTTACTATCAACAAATCCCATGAAAAAAATATCAAAATCGGAATCGATTTCCTGCATCAGGACGGATGTGCATCATAATAAAGGAAAATGTCACCCAGTGCTACACTGTGGCTCGTTTATGTGTTTATAGTTAGTTTTTGGACACTGAAGGAGTAAGCTATATTGCTACACAGGCAACACATAATAACTGACTTAGCCTTCACCACAACACAAACACAAACCTCTGGAAGAGCGACGCCTCTTTGTTGGTAATGAGGTGCTTCAGGTAGCCTCCTTTGGCGTGGTTGATTCTGGTGTCACAGCTCAGCATCTTAGGCTTGTAGCAGTACCAGGGCTCCCCCGTGTAGAGGTCTGTGTAGTTGCACAGAGGCTGTTGGTCAGAGGGCAAGCACATGTTGCACACAGTCGTTTCAGACAGGAAGCCCAGGCGGAACAGGCTCTTGAAAAACACTCGATCCGGTCGTTCCTCCCTCAGCCGCCGCAGAACGGCGACGGCCTCGCTGGAGTGCACCAGCGTAATCTCCACCTGTGCAGACCCCACCCAGAGGAGCGGGAACATGGCGGAGTAAAAGCCATTCCTGTGGTCCAGCACTTTACCCGCTACACCTGCTCCGAGCTCCGGGGAGTGCAGCCTGGCCAAAAGGAAATCCCCACCGTAGTGCTTGGGACGACCCTGGAAGTCATGCATTTGGACGAGGGCCTCCAGCTCATCGCCCACATGCCACTCCCTTCGTCCCTTAGTGGGAAGGATGGCGAACAGGCTGTGCACCGGGTCGCTGGTCTGGCGCAGGCCGGTTGTTGTGGAGCCAGGCGGAGGCCCGGGCCAGGCGATGGAGTCCAACAGGTAGCGCTCTTCCAGTTCATCTTCGGGAAAGGGTTTCTGGCCCAGATGGGCACAGAAGGTGCGGTTGTGATGAAAGGTGGGGAGATTCGCTGGGATGAAGGATGACTGGATCCTGCTCTGGAGCTGGTAGAGGGCTGAAATAGTGTGGCAGTTCCAGTTCTGAAGATAAAGGGAGGAGAGTTAATTCTGTAGTGAATGTTATCCTGTGGTGAAAATGACTTAATAACATAATAACTCCACTCAGTTGCAAAGAAAGGTTCTGTAACTATCCTCATAAGCTACAGTCAGAGATGGGCAAAAATACATCAAAATGTATTTTGATACAAAATACAAAATACCCCCAAATAAATGTATTACAACAAAATACAAAATACCCCCAAATAAATGTATTACAACAAAATACAAAATACAAAATACTGGTGCTAGAAAATGTAACAAAATACACGTATTTTGTATTTAAAATATAGGAAATACTTTTTTCTGGATTTTCTGTTTTCTCACAATTTGGTATAGCAGAGCATTCAGGTTTGGGCTATAATGTACACAAAGCTCTGGTGAACCCCACAAAAAGGAAGAACAGTCACAGAATGTCAGTGTAACTAAGCAAAGCTATTGAAAGACAACAACTTGATTATGTATATATATTTGTATTAATGAGACTTAACAGCCCATAAAGTTTGGCTTTGTAACAACAAGAAAATATTCATCACATATGACATACAAGCTCCCAATCTCCCTCTTCCTATAGCTAGCTACTCGACTGATAAGCTAACTTGCTAAACACTGGCTATGCACTAGCCTAGACAGCATGCTAGCGTCATTAGCATGTTAGCATCGATCGCTAGCTTGATATTATAACCATCACCATGTATATACAATAGGCTATGTAGCCAGACCCAGACATAAGTTATACATCAAGCTAGTTGACATCTGTCACACATAAAATATTTAACTTGACAGATAATCCGTTGAACTTGAAGATCTGAAGACTGAACTCGTGAACTGTTTTTTGATTCGTGGAGAAAGTATTTTGAGTATTTTAAATACAAAATTAGTCCACTCTAAAGTATTTTGTTACAAATTACGTTCGATTTTTAATCGGCCCTATCAAATACAAATTACAAAATACTCAAAAGTAATTGAAATACGTATTTCAAATACAAGTAATAGAAATACTGCCCATCTCTGGCTACAGTATTATCAAAAAGATACACAATATGCTGTTAACAGATATAAAGGTGAGTGAATTGAGAAAACCCTCATGTGTCGCCCACTTCTCACCTCCACAGTGTGGATGTTGCGTAGCAGGAAGATGATGCCAGACAGGGCTAGGAAGAGGAAGATGAGGGCATATTTGGACAGATATCGGCACATGGTGACCTCGTTCTGTCTCCCATGATCAGGCCCGGTTTCACTCGATGTTGTCACACCGACGATGATGGCGTCATTTGGTCGACAGCGACCGACGCTGACGGATGAACTCTGTCAACGAGAAGGATCAAGAAGAAACAGAAAACTAGCACGTCTTCTATTCACCGCAATAAAGAAACACGTGAAAATCATTCAGTCTTTGCACCTCTGCGTTGTCTGCCTTGGTGATGCTTTATTCTGCTGATTAAGTAAAAGTACATCAGTATCACCATTGTAAATATACATGAAGCAAGTGTTAATACTGACACATATTGTTGAGAGGGAGCACATTTTTTAACTACTCTACAGTTAGGTGGTTTAGTCCCAACGTCCAAAACTATACTATGCTTTCCACACACTCACACACACACACACGCACACACACACACCCTATAACTACTCTCTTACTCTAGCACTAAGTGGCTGTTTGTCCTCCCTGAATCAGAGCCACATGACACTAACAATTAACAGCTGCTCCATAGTCACACTGCTCCTCTGGAGAGCGATGAGCAATGCACAAGCATTATGTTGTTTTGGTGACTTCTTCTCCATAGAGAGACTTTAAACCAAGCGCACTGTTGCAACAGGAAGTGGTTACAGGCATTAAGCCTATCATTGATCATCTTAAAGCAATTAATGCCATTATTGTTTCCACACAACACCCATTATACTTGATGTCAATTTCATTTTGGCCTCATTACCACCCTTTTTCTAAATTGTATTCAGTGGTTGTCTGGTATGCTGATGGCCAGTGTATCTTTGCTTTTACCCTGTCACCAAAGAGAGAGAGACAGCCAATTGCACAATTAAGGAAAAGCAAACAAACCAGTGAATTTTGGACATTTCTGCATTAAAAAAAATGTATTAACTTCCTGCTGTTTGACCTATTGATTAACCGGCGAACGTTAAGCGTGGTAGTTCAAATCCTATTTATCCACAAAGGCTATAGTCCAAATCACGGTTATTGTGCAGTAGCTCATAAACACGCTTATATTTCTATACGTTAAAACAAGCAGATTTAAAAGCCGTGCATATAGGGCCTAACGCTTTAAAAATGATGACTGTAATCCCTCCGGTTGTCATTTATAGTGAAATCTTCCATCTTGAGAAAGCAATGGATCAGCTGCTCCTATCATGTGAACGGCTGCAGCGGCAACAACAAAGAGACGGAGGGAATAACAGCGGGCCTATTGTCGGTACATGTGTGCACATTCCGACACGTATAATAGCACCGTGACCATGTTAGATAACGTTTACACTGGTGATGCAGGCGTTGTATCCGTGCAATGCTCCACTTACCCGTTATTACGTCGACAGATTGTCATGATGTCGGATTCGGGTCGTTATCCAGCCAGAGGAGGGTGGTGAGGCCGGAGGAGGGTGATGAGGCCGGAGGACAGGAGGCAGCAGCGGCTTGGGTAGCGCGTTAGAACCGGTGTGGCAGACTCAGCGTCCCGGTAACTAAGAGCACCCACTAACCACGATGGGAGGAAAACAGCCCCATTGGTTGGGTTGATGGGTGAAAAGTGGTGTTCAGTCTCGCTGCGTCCTCTGGTGGTCAGCCATGAAAAACGTGAGCGCATTTAAGCGGAATTAAAGGCCGTTTGTCCAGGCGCCCAGGAACACGGCTGAAGAATAAGTAGATCCATTCAAATGAGTGAATACAATGAACCGGTTGTACCGATTAGTAGTAACATGACAACAACACAAATGTTACTCCGCTTTCCTATATTGGCTTGGCTTATGTTATTATATGCTGTAATGACCTGGCAACAGTGGAAAGTAACTAACGTTGGATAAGTACATCACGTACTGTACTTAAATACAGGTTTGAGGTACTTGTCCATGACTTTGGTATTTCCATTTATGGCAACTTTATACTTCTAATTCATTACATTTCAACAAGAAAATTTATAAAATATTACATTTTTTAAATATGATCCAGTGTTACAGATTAAACTGCTAAACCTATATGAAATTATTCAAATTAGCTCAACCTTGATCAACTACAACTTTGTACCACTTGTACATCAGTACATCAATAACAATGACCAGAACATAATAGTGCACACGGTACACAGCCTACATTTTGTTGTTAATACACATATTCATAGAACATAGAATATGCAGAATTTAACTTGTAATTTCATATTTTTATTCTGTGCCATGTTAGTGATTTGAATACTTTTGTCAACAACTCATGAATATTAATCAGGCCATACCAGGCCTACCTACTGGTGGTCAATGGAAGAAAAGCACCGGTGTGATTGATCATCATTTCAACAAACCAAATAACAATAATTGGAAAATAATAATTTTAAATTTATTTACATATTTTCAAGCTAAAGATGCTACAAGATTTTCTGATGTGATCTAAAGTTGAAACAAAAGATTTAAAACAGCTCAGCTATTAAATGTGATTGATTGATAGTAAGCTTGTTGTTTCATGTAGAGTATATTAGTTTATCACATGTATGTAATACAGTGGATGTTAATAAAGAGAAGAGGATCTGCAATACCTGCTCCTTTAATCAGTAGAGGCAGCAACCTACTCAGAGTATTCCATCATAAATGATTGATCTCAAGGTACTAATATGTTCTGAAGCTACATCACGATCACTGCCTTCACACGGAAATTGTTACATAACAGAACAGATCCAAATGTATAAAGCTGAGTTACAGTGAGTTACATTCACAGTTATGTGTTGTTTTCAGTCTTGATAAACAAGTGAAACTAAGTGCACCGCTATTTGAGATCTGGGTCAGTAACCAAGACGAGTGTCAGACAGAGTCTCATCTCAACGCATCGTCATCCTCCAGTCAAAATGAAACACGCTCAGGAGTTCTGGGTGTAGACTCTCAGTCGGGGCCAGGAGTGGTTTCCTCCTTTCTTTGCACTTGTGATCGGTTGTCTGCCGTCTTCTGAGGGGGGGAGTGGGACTGTGTTGTTTTGCTGGGTGATACTGGTGAGGAGGTTTCTGTTCTGTCACTAGTCACCTCCTCGGCCTCCTCTTCCCTCTGCTGTACAGACGAGAGGTACTGCTCCAGCAGGCTGCAGTCTGCGCTGTCCGCACCGTCGCCAACGCCAGCAAAGCCACTGTGAACGGGGCTGAGGGCTCGCACTGTCTTCAGAGAGTCTGTTGTCCCGCTGCTCAGGAAACTGTCCTCCTGCGCTGCCTGCTGATCCCGAGTCGACTGGAAGCCAGAGTCCGGGAACGAGGCGTCCGTGGTGGGTGGGTTCGCCGTGCTGGATGCAGCGGGCGGGACGGCCACGTATAGTCCAGGAGCTGAGGGGTGAGCCGGGGTGACAGCCGGACTAACGCTAGCTAGCTGCTGCTCCACAGACTGCTTCCACTGCTGCATAGACTGGAGCTACAAGGAGAACACAGGAACAGTGTTGAACTAACTAGGCAGTCACGTGAACAGACCATTTTAAAAAGGTGCATCCTCTCCGGAAAGCCATTTTTACCAGCCACGACAGCAACACTGGTATTGTTTCTCACCTTGTGACTCTATGTGTGCGCTTGTCACCATATAACCCCCCCCCCCCCCCCCCCCCCCCCCCCCCCCACATACACACTGACCTGTTTCCACAGAAACTTCACAGCTTCCTCCTGAACCAGCCTTTGTAACCTCTCTTCTTCATACTGCTGCTGCACCCTGCAAACAACAAAACCCACTTTTTACCTATTCATATTTTCGGAAATATCATCCACAACCATATGTAACATGTGTGAAAGTGCAACCACTCTCATACCAGAAGTACAACAGAAAATATACAATGTCAGCCGCATACCTGTCCAACTGTCCAGACAGGGAGAGGATGTGCTCTTGCATCCTGCGCAGGCGGATTTCACTGCGCACCTCTTTGGCCACGAGGTGACAACACCGAGTGTGCTGTCCCCTCCACCAGGACTGTATTTTAACCGCTGCCCCGTCTGCCTCCATCACACTTGATGTACTGGCACGCATGCCGACTTCTTCCTGCTCGGGGGCGTCTTTCATCTCAGCTTTACCAAAGTCAGAGGATGATTCCAGATCATTTTGAGGCGTGCCAACTCTGACGCCCAGTGGTTCAGCTGTTGTAGCTGCGCCAGGAATAACTTCCTCTACGAGACCCCTCTCTTGCTTATCCGCCGGGGGTGAATGGTGCGTCTTGTTGGTGTTGTGCTTTTTGGGCTGTGCTGGCCGCGTCGGAGCCAGGGAATCGGGTTCAAATGTCTCCGTCTCATCCTCGCTGTCAGAGTGGGTCGTTTGCAGCTCCGGATCGGGTGCGAAGGGCAGAAAGGTGGACTCTGAGGAAAGCATGCTGCCGCTGAGTTTCTCCTCATCCGTCTGAACGTCCTCCAGATAGACGTGCTCCTCTCCGAGCCGTGGGCTGCGAACCACCGGCAGTGACGGGTGAGAGGAATCGCAGCTCATCCAGGTGTTAAACTGCACGACTGGCTCTGAACCAAAGGAGGCACAAAAGGTTACAATTGTGACAAAGAAATCACAACTAATAAAGAGAAACAATAGAAACGTATGCACCGTAAAGATGCCCTCTTACCCGTCTCCCGGACTGAGGGAGCAGCAGCCGGTGTGGGCGCACTGAGTTGCTTCACCTCTCCGGCTCCTCCCCCCCGTGGGACCGGATGTGACGGACTGTGCCTCTCCACGTCCAGCTGAGTTGGACGAGGAGGGCTGGGACAGTCTTCTCGAGTCTCCTCTAACAGCTGCCTTTGGTGAAACCTGAAAGAAATGTCAGCGCAAACATGAGGTCATTTAAGTACATGTTTTTATGGCAGGGTTATCATGGCCATGAGGTGTGTATTGGATGAGGGTCTGGTCTATACCTCTGCTTACTGAGGATCTTCTCCAGTTTGGCGTCTTCTGCCGTCTCCAGGGCTGGTGATGACGTCAGAGGGCAGACATTTGCCAGGTATTGAACCAGCTGAACATGCTGACCTGGTCGATATGAACGTCCTTTTCCCTGACTGTAGAGCCACTCGGCTTTGAGGCTGTAATTGTGACAATTATACACACTAAATAAAGAGATTCAAACCGTTTGATAGTATTCCTGCATTAATCTTAACAAGCAACTTGTAACAGAATTAAAAAAAAATGTACACACCCTTCTTTCTGTGACACGACATAGCCGTCCAGAACCTTGAGGCTCAGACACCAGCTCATGACATACGGTCGATAATCAAAACCTGGCAATGAGGGTGTTGCCATGACACACGGGTTGCTCATAATGGACAGCTGCTCCAGTTCATGGAGAGGTGCCAGGTATGAGGCCTACGGAAATAAGTCGGTCAATGATAATTAGCATCCATATAATTAAATGGGGATCAGTGCTGCTGTGTCACGTAAGAAAGAAAAAAAAAGATAATTACTTCATGAAGATCCCTGATCTCATTTTCTGCCAGGGAGAGAATGGATAAGTTGGCTGGTAGGTGAGCAGGAACAGTGCGGAGTGTTGTAATGCTGTTTCCATGGAGTAACAGTGTCTGAAAAAATAACAGAAAATCCATCAAAGACATCTGACACAAAAACCGTACATTATTAAATAGTCCTCTTTTTGTTTACTTTTGACCTCAAAGGCTCCAGCGCTCACCTTTAATGCCCCCAGTTTAGTCACATCACCAATGGTAGATATGTTGTTGTCCGACAGATCCAAGTGTTGAAGGGAAACACAGTTGTTGAGCTGCTCGATGACCTGTGTCGCAGAGTTTAAAGTCGGTTAATATATTAACGCGTGGGCTGAAACTGACGGCGTTATCTATGTAAGGTCATTTTATAAATAAATGAGATGTGTAATATCAGTGAAGTAGGTGAGAATCTCTTCTCTCCTCACCTTAATGTTGTTCCCAGACAGGTTGAGCCATTTGAGGTGTGGCAGATCTCGGAGCCCCTCGATGTATCCAATACTGTTATTTGGAAGATTGAGGACTGTCAACTCTGTCAGCCGAGACACGCCCATCATTCTCACCAGACGGTTACTGGCTACAGATAGCTATAGGGGGAGAAGGCAAAGATGTGACATAAGGCATTGAATCAAGAAAATGTACTGGTATTTTGGCACAGAGTTATCAGTGACTATGCTTCAAAGGCTTCAACTACCTGCTGAAGGCCTGGGCTCCTTTCCAGATGGTCCAGTTTCATTATGTGGTTCCGGTCCAGGATGAGAGTGTGAGTATCCTCTGAGCAGGTGAAACTCTGATCCAGCTTTTGCATACCCCTGGATGAAAGATCCACCACGGGTCCTTGTGGGAGCAAAGAGAGTGGACATTAAACAGACAGAAGAACCACTTCTTCAAATGCAAATCACCATACACATAGACAGTATAGACCTGCAGTAAAGCTGGTGGCAGACACAGTTTACTGTGATCAAAGTTACCTTGAGTTAGGCTGCTTGAAACTTCAAATAATCAACAGAAAAGCCTGTTTTGTAAACTGGGGGCATGGAGTTTAAAAATGAGGGAGTTTTGTTTTAGTCTGTATCTGCAAGTCCTCCAAATGTATTAAAGAATAACACTAAACAACCGAAGTAACCCTTTACGAAAAGAATAATAGAGAAGACAAGAGGAGGAGAAAGCGATCACGTCTGTGTTGAAGGTAGGTAGAGCTAACGTTACTTTTGTGTAAACTCATGTCAATATCTTCCAAATAACAAAAGAAAATATCGTAACTTACTCATTTTAAACATTAGTGTTAACAAGGTTAGCCAACAGCTGCACTCTGGAGTCTGGGATGATGCATGCTAGCTGACATTAGCTAGCTGATAATCATAGAGATGTCTATGCTGTTAATAAACATAAACACAACGGCTACAGTTGAACTAATATGTACCACTTACCAGCATTTGTGTCGAATTGTAAATCTGATACACCCATCCTGTCGCCTCAGGCAATACCTAACGTTCGCTAACTAACGTTACTAGCTAGCAAGCTGCAGACCGTGGTCTCAAAGACGAGAAGCGTCTGTCGCTTGTCAAACGGTTTAACCAAGGACGTTCTGGGATATGTAGTTCAAACGTGCTGCCTCGCTCATTGCAGAGGGGCGTCTTTGTGGCTTGAAAATACTACAATTATCGTCATTTCTGGGTTGTAGTAAAGACAGTAACAAAGAAGCTAGCTGATAACATTAAGGACAAAAAGGCGTAGATGTGATGGTAACTCTTTTTTCATTTAATTTGAGTTATTTGCTTGATTCTCCTCTTTAATATATTATTAAAACAAAAAAGTAAATTGTTGCTTTCCCGCTTACTGTTTCACTTGCTAGGCAACCGTCCGTCTGTGACGTCACCCTTGTGATTATTGGACAATGTATTTTTTCATCAAACTATTGTGTACAAAAGCAACGCTAATTTATATATCTATGTAACGTGTAGAGTATTAACAATACGTCAAGTTACCGAAAAATATATTCATAGTTTATTAGTTAGTAAATATAAATTTGTAGTATCCAAATTCCGTTTCCGCTTCCGTCATCTTTCTTTCCGGTTTTGTGCCCTCTCGCAGCCATCATGAAGTGAGTGTACAGAATACTATCAAAGCCCATCTCATCGCTTAAATAAACATTCTTACGATGTTATCTATATTAAGAGTTAACGTATGCCTTTTTCTTTTAGTGATGCCTGCTATTTCTCGTTTTCAGGGTCGAGTTGTGCAGTTTCAGTGGGTATAAAATATATCCCGGCCATGGCCGCCGATACGCCAGGATAGACGGGAAGGTAACCATTCGACCCGACACCGCTTTCCAGCTGCTTTGTCTGTAGATTCTGTGTGAAGTACAATTTACCGGATTACATATTGGTTTTCGTTGTCATTTTTGTCGTCTCATATAGAGGTCCGTAACATAAGCAATGGTCTCTGGAGTGGGTCCATAGACTCCATGAAGCATGCTAACGTTAGCTGCTAGCGTGAACTGATAAAGCCACAAGTGTTGTAACGTCAACTAGTTTTATATTTAACTTGTGTCAGAGGAGCAGACGGACCTTCATCGTTCACTTCAAACTGTATGTTAAGAAAATTGCATCAGTTGGTACAATACATCCAGTAAAAGCCATTAGTTAAATACTTGTTTGTCTTAACATGTAATTATTTTTTAATGTATGTACTACAAAGTGTCCTTATAAATAAGCGCAATGGGGGACAAAATGGTGTTTACACACACTCTGCTAACAATCCTACAACACAATTCACATTTTGTAGCTGGGGGGGGGGGGGGGATTGCACCTGCCCAGGATGTTCCTAAATGACGATGATCCACATTTGTCCTAAATCTCAATTTACTGCACATTATTAGAGTAATCTTGTTAATGTCCATCACAGGGATTTGTAGTTTTGTAATCCGGGTGTGATTTCCTGTCTTTGATAGGTGTTCCAGTTTGTGAACGGCAAATGTGAGTCTGCCTTCCTGGCCAAGAGGAACCCCCGACAGATCAACTGGACCGTGCTGTACAGACGCAAGCACAAGAAGGGCCAGTCTGTAAGTAACCGTCCGTAGACAGACAGATAGTTACTGTACTGTCATTGTCTGGTCTGGTGCAGATATTTGGCTGATTATGAATTTTGCGACTAAGCTTATTTTTTGCAAAATGTGCTTATGTTTCTTATCACAGCTGTCAAAACTATACAACTGATAGTGTTTAAGTAGTCGATTGCATTTGTTTTAGAACTTTTACAAGTGCGTAAAAGCACTGCTAACATGACTTCATCATGGCAGATGGGGAACTGGTTTTGTCTTCACAAAACCATATTGATGACTTGTATTGAGACTATTCAACCCAAGTCAATACACGTGTATTGGTTTGGCTGCGGGTGGACGGTGTGTACAGTGCCCATCTGTGTTATGTGCTGTTGCCCGACTGTGTCTTGCAGGCTGGGCAGCAGTGCTCACTCCACACCTGCAGCCATAGAGCAACTGGAGATCATAGTACTGGTCCTTGACGTCTTTATTGACATCTCTCCATTGGCCAGCCTCCAAATTCTCCTACATGCTACAGTACTTCTCACCTGTAACTGTGCTAAGTGCAGTCTGATTCCATTACAACTAGCAATTGTAAAATACCAATCAGGGTCAGGGCTGGGGACAGGTGTATCGTGTATTCTTGACGAAAAACAATTTTGTACTACAAATAAACTAAGGTCTCTTCATGTTGTTAACAGGAAGAGGTGGCAAAGAAGCGTACCCGCCGTGCAGTGAAGTTCCAGAGGGCCATCACTGGTGCCTCCCTGGCTGAAATTATGGCCAAGAGGAACCAGAAGCCAGAGGTCCGTAAGGCCCAGAGGGAGCAGGCCATCAGGTGAGGACACAAACAGTATTTGTATTAGTGTTGAAATATTATGGGGTTGTTGTTTTAGCAGAAGAGACATCAGGCATGTACAATTTTGGAATTTGAGTGTTCATTTCCGCTGGCCATCTCGGTGGTAGCGTGCCACAGCAAGCCTTTCAAAGAGTCTGATCTTACAACCTGGTTTTACTCTGAAGTTCAGGAAAACATCAATTTAGTCAAAACTAATCTAAGTCTGTGTTTTGCAATAAACAACTGAAAACATTTGGGGAAATCATGAATGTGGGGGTGAGCTGCCATATCTACATTATAGCAAATCTGACACGGTTAATGTCTCTTTTTGTTTTGGCAAATTTCTAAAGCATAGCGTGTAGTGAGGGTTTAGACTTCACACTGAAGTCCTCTGCTGGATTCAGCTGAACAATTATGTACAATGGTGTCCAGGAAACAGCCAGCCTCAAACTGCTTGTCTAGTTTGGCTGATTGTTTCTCTTTTCTTCTCTCAGAGCTGCCAAGGAGGCCAAGAAGGTAAAGCAGGCATCCAAGAAGCCCGCTGCAGCAAGTGCAAAGGTAAGACTTTAGAAGTAATGCTACACTATATTGCGTGATATGATTATTATTGTTAAAAGAACCATTTGGAAACTAACTTATCACAGAAACTAAACTGTGCTTTGCTTTGTGTACTAATATAATGTTGCCACTCTGTATTTATTGGATTATCAATTAACTTCACGTTCATTTGGATAAAATGGTGATTTGTAACTGTTGTTTATTGCATCTCTCCTCTAGACGTCTGCCAAGACTGCACAGAAACCCAAGGTCGCTAAGACCATGAAGATCAACGCTCCACGTGTTGGCGGAAAACGCTAAATCTGACTCACTGCTCAGGGTTGTGAATAAAACATTTTGCTTAACCACCATATGTGTCGTTTGTAATTTTACAAGACACGGTTGAAGAAAGATCATTTTGAAACTCGTATAAAAGCATGCTACTATATTTTTGTGTTTAATGTGTCAACCAGCCGTGTTTAAGTAAAAGTGGATTCATACTATTGCATGATTTGAGTCTAAAGGCAGATCCATTGATTTCTGACAAAGATCAGTTTGTCTGTCACTTTAAAGACTTAACACTGTATTCTGTTGAACATCAGTAGACGCTAGACATTGCTGACTTGTCATCACAGAAAAAGCTTGGTTATTAATAACTAACAGATCTTTTAAAGTGTCCCATCAGCCGGAGCAGTGAGCACCATCAGCGCCGTTAGACTGAGACGCTGAAATGTTTAGTTTCCACTTCATCTGTGAAAGTATCTTCCTTAAAAGGTCGTCATTGTAGCTCCACCAAATCTTAATGATCCCTCCGTGCTGGATATATCCTGCTGTCTGAACATCTCATCCAGTTTTGCAAAACAATATTAGTATTAACCATGATGAGTAAATCCATCTTTGTGTGTATAATCGTCACGTTGTAGGCTGCAGGTGTTAAACATGATTTATTAGAATAACAGCCTCAGAGCCGTAATGGCTGACCATCAAAGTGCCATTTGTTCAAACAGTCAGCAGATCAAGAAATGTTCAAAAGTGATGACACCAATTATTGCGAAAATATTCATGGGATTCTAATGTGTAAACTAAGTTGGTCAATGGAAGAACTATTCTGTCACACAAAAATACAAAACACCTTTCTAGTAACAAAGCATTCAACAGCAGAATTCTGAGAAAGACCCGTTAGCGAGTCAGTGTTTGCTTCGTCGACTAACAATCAATAAAAAGCTACATGGGTTAAACGCGTGCCATTGGTTCAAGTGTTCCTGATAATCAGAAAATAACAGCATCTTTCTACAGTTTTCACAACAAGACAATTAAATCAAGTGATTAATAAATTATGATTCGCTCTCACACAGATTAAAGCCGTTAAAATGGAAGAAATCATTACATGGTAATCAATAACGATTTAATAATCAGAGGTACAGCAAATGTGACCTAATTATAAATACCTAAAAGAATAGATTAATGTGACGAGATCCTTAATTTAATCCAGAAACATTCCTTTAAACCACGTTCAACACGTATCCGAGACTTCCATGTTTTGGGAAATTAGTGCATGAGGTACTGTTTGCTACACCTGAAATATGATGGAAAAAAAAGCAAAAACTTCCCAACTAGTGCACGAGACGTAAAGCATAAACAGAGAATTTACAATCATACATGTTGTTAAAACAAGTAATACTTGTGCGTTGACGATAACTCTGGCGTGTGTTGAAGACGGTTCTGCCTCCTCTGTGTATGTTTTTTTAACACCCTGAGGAAAGTAAAGAAACTCAAGGAAAAGTGAACATTTCCAACAGGGAGAACATGGTAGAACAATGGTTATGGCATGAGTATTATGGAGACAATATGGGACGGTGTAGCGATGATGGGAAGGGGCCGCTTTGTGCCCAGTGAGACGTCTCCCTTTCAGTCCACGGAGGGAAGTGGAGCGTTGGCAACAGAGAAGCGATTAGGACTCTGCAGAGGCTGCCACCTCTTGAGATGCTGCAGCCTCTGCAGCCTCTATGGCCTTCTGATCCTGGTTGAACCTATGAAGAGAAAAAGAGACAACACATTATAGAGATTAAATGTGTTGCCCGATCATAATTAATAAAGGAAACACGTCACAGGAGCTGTAGCAGAGAGAAGTTCCTTAAAATGCTGATACACTTGTGTTGCCTTCAGCTTTTTAGGTGCACTCAAAAATACTTTTGCTGAATAAGCATTTCCCCTTTTTTTCCCTGTAAGAAGCCCAGAATAACTCAACTTACTAAACACTTAACAAGTCTGAACTTAACAGCTGGTGCACAAGTCTGCAGGACTTCCCTTAAAGTCTTCATAGTCACTCAGAGATCTCACCTGCCTGTGGAACACGTTTCAACTCATTTCCCTGAGTTCAGTTCATTGTTGACATTGGAAACAAAGCGCACATGAAAGCTACTTTCATGCGATGCACTTCAACATTAACTCGTCGCCATGATATCCGATCATTGATGAGCGAGGAACACATACACTCGTCACTGACTTATCATAATCGATCATTTGAACGGTTCTAACGGAGATAATAAAAAAAGGTCACATATGCTGCGAATTAACCACAATAAACACACAAACCTCCAGATCCTGTAGAGCTGGGAGGCTCCCGCGCTGCCGAGGAAGAAGTTGACCAAAAACAGGTTCCAGTTTTTGGGGATTATGACCAGCGAGTATCTGGACCAGATCAGGCCTGGTGGGAGAAGGACAACAGGAAGTGTGAAGGTTATTATGCTCGTGAGACCACAGTCTGTTTTGGCAAGAGAGCAACAGATAAGATTCGTTTGAAGGAACATATTGCAAAAGCAGATGCATCAGACAACCTTTAGCACAGACTGGTCAAATTCTGCCTGAACTGATAAGCTGAATGTTTGATAAATGAACAGAGGCATAATGGTTAAGCCTCTCCTCTTTGGAGATAATAATAATAATGTATTTAAATCTCTTTAATCTTACCGGTGGCCGTCAGCACTGCAGACTGGGAGGTACTGAGTTTGTCTGCTGGTCGAGTCATATCAGCCAAACCGGCTCCAACCAGACCCTGTGGAGGTGACGAGATGTTTGTCTTTTAACTGTATTCATTTACTGCATGTTGACAGATCATTTTGAATATATAACAGTAACACGGTGGTGTGAGGTTAAGTCCTTTGAGTCTATGGCAAAGGTTACCAACCTCAGCGCTGGGACCACCAAAGAGCTCATGAGACCAGTAGCAGCACAGTAAATTAGGTTGTTTTACTTGTGAATTACGGGATATTATTACATCTTCGGGCGCGGAAAAGTATTCGAATAACACAGCGGGCCACCGTGCACAGATGTAAGCTTTGTTTTCACTGTATAACATACACTTACCCATTTAAACATCGGGGCCCAGAAGAAAACCGTTTTTGGACCTGAAATAAAAACAAAAGAAAAAGGAAAACATGTTATGTCGATAACGGTGGATATTAAAGTATTTAGGGTAATTTCACGGTTTCTGGAAGCAGACTCGAATAAAGTGAATCAGCTCCGTATAGACAACATTAACAGGAAGAAAAATGTGAAGAAACAAAAAGCTGCTGGTCTCAAATGCATTGTCCTCATAAGAATATGTTTCTAATATTAATAAAAGAATCACACGTAAAATCATCAACTGATTTAGTCAATAAAGAAAAGAGGTTTGAAGACGCATCATGAGCATCTTTACTATTTAGTTATAAAAATACCACATGACGCATCGTATCGGAAAGGCTTGGCTCAAATGTCTATTGTTTATTTCTTATTGTTGTGGCCCGTACCTTTGAGCTGCTCTCAAAGTCTGAACTTAACACCACAATAAACGTAACGCAGTGTTGGCTTTAGGACAACGAAATGTTGCAAAGCAATAACACAAGTATCACACCATCAGCAGGCTGCCATACCACGGATCATCAATAACACGAGGTCAGAACAAGAGAAATACGACATGATGCAGTTCAAGTCACTTTTACCAGTCAACACCACAGAACAGGGTTTGAGGTTTCCGTCCTAAGATTGTTAATCTTCCTCCCGGGATTTCCTTATTGGTGAAAAGAAAACCCCGGACAGTCGAGCCTGAGTTTCTGTGTGACAGATATTTGGACATTGAGCCGCTGGGAGAAGACTCATGAACTGAATTAGTGACAGCAAAGGAAAAGTGCACAGGACCATTACAAAGCTGCTGGTCTGGAATCTGTTTTCATCACAAATCCTGCACCATGTTGCAGGCTAAACAAAAAAAAAAGTAGGCCTTCTGTCACTGCCAATCATCGCTGAGGGAGGCGACTTTAGTCTCCGCCCCCTTCATACCTGTTCAGGAAGTTGTTCTTGACAACCAGAGCTTCATTCTACCCTTACAGACAAAACAAAGAGCAGACAACCCCCAGAGACGCCAGCTACTCCTTAATCGCAGTAAGAGATCTCAGTACCCTCTAGTTAAGATGGGTGTCAAAGAGAGCTGACTGTGTGTGTGTGTGTGTGCGCGTGTGTGAGTTGTACTCGCAGAATAAGAAGAATACATTCAGTTAACTACGTATGTGAACATAACGCAGTCTAATGCAGTGACTTCATGAAGGTTATGGTGTTCTGTTTTGGTTGTTTTGTTGGTATCGTGGTTTGTGGTGCTGTATTGTGTTTTACTGGTGAATGTGTCCACAGTAATGAGTCTGCCCTGTGCCCTCATGGAAAGTGGGTTGACAAAATATACCTTCATGAAGGTGACATTTATGAGAGGGCTGTTGTATTACATTGCATTGGTCGGAGCCTTTAAACTACAGTTTACGTCAATGTTTGACATTGTATCACAAGATTTACACATACCAGAGTTTGCTATAAATCAGAATTAGAGCTTAAACAATAAGTTGATTATAAAATGTATAATAGAATATGTTTTAATCAGTTAAAACGTGATAAACAGAGATGCACTAAATCACACCACTGTAGCGTAACCTTTAGTCTTTAAATCACTCTTGTATAGAGGCGACGTTCATTTCTATTCTAAAAAGATTTATTCGATTTTAGTTTCATGTGCCCTTTTTATTTACTTTACTTTATCTATTTATCTGTACCTGTCCTGTCCTTGTGCTGCTGCAAAGCCGAATTTCGCCTCTAGGGGTCAATAAACGCTCATCTTATATATTATATTACCCAATTATAATTAATAGTACCATTATCATAGTGTGAGAACAATATCTGATTTAACTGTTTGTTGATATGATGACAATAACTGGTGCTGGTTGGTTAAGGAGTGGCTGAAATGAAAGTACATTGTGATCCTTTTTCTTTATGGCAATACTTTAGAAGTTAAGACCTCAATAAACATCTTGGTTTTAGGAGCTAACGTCACCCACTTTCCCTGGTCATAAACTCTTCTTCGCTGGTGTTATTCCAGCAGATTAGGGTCTCCCAGAACAACAATTGACAGGAGCTGCTGTTTGATCCTCTCCGTGAGAGTGTTTCCACCAAACAGCTGGATGGATCCCTCATCAGAGACATCACACACACACAGACCTGATAATAGACTCCACATTACCTGCCGGGTGGTTGTATAGCGGTTTCAGTTTGCTGGGCAGCATGTGCTCGATCTTGTCCAGGATCCTGTGATAGGACACTCTCAACGCAGCCATGGCTGTAACGTTAGATGTCCCGATGGAGGTTAGGACGCTGAGCGGAACTTCAAGCTAGCTCGCTAAAATGGTTAGCAAGCTAAATACTTGGCTTTTTTTAAAAAAACGTTCGCCTTCGTGTATTTGCACGAGGTTGTCAAATAAATAAATGAATGACAGGTGGGTTAAACTATCTGTGAGGATGCTGCTGTCCTACCATCGACCTTCCCTCTGAAACACTGTGACCATGCTAGCTCTGCTAGCTTCTCAGTAGCTTCTGACTGACCCACAAGACGAGGAGGTGACTTTCTGTGTGATGCAACCTACCGCGTGGGGGCGGGGTTACAGATGTCACATATCCTGATTGGTCCGCGCGGTCAGAGCCCAGATATGATTGGTTTAGAAAGGAGAGCTACTTTTCCTACCCGGCGTATCCGAAAGAATGGAAACAATTCAGCAACAGTTTACTTTACTGAGAAACAAAAAAATAAAAGATTTGTTTACATTATAAACACAAGTTAGAGCTGTTTGTAAAGATGCATAGGATAGTTTGAATGTGAAGATCCAACAATTTGACTTGATTGAATGTTGTTAATGTTGTGTATTAGGCTACAAGTAAATGTTGCAACTGTATTCCTGAAACATCTAGAATGTAATCTGCATTCATCTTTTCATTATATTTATTTTCTCTCTGTTGCTGTGTTCTTTTCTGTTATGTGTTCACTGATATGATTTGATTGTAACCTCCATTTAAATTGTTTGACACTTTGAACAGTTATTATTTAGTAATTATTTGTATTACATTGTTTCCCCCTATATAATAATACTTGTATATATATGTTTGCATTCAACAAGATCACAAGAGAAGCAAAGACAACATATCATTACGAGGACTCCCAATCTTTGTTGAATCAAATCGATTCGCACCATGCGAGGATGATTAAACATTTACAGAGAAACTAGGTACAGAAGCCTTCAATGGCCCTCATGACCTCCTAGTAGTATCGAAGGTCTTGCAAAATCTATCTGTGCATTCCAATACAAATACTATTTAGTATGCCAGAAAAAGACTTAGTATGTCCCAATACGTCAAATGCAGTATACCAAAATTACCAGGATGTCCTGCATGACACACAATCCTCTGCATGGCAGATGTGAGAGGAGAAAGGTTCAAAGTTTAAGGTGCAATTTTATGGGATGTAGTATAAACCAATTACACACATACTGCATGCAACAGTGTACTATGTAAGGGTGGCTGCAGAACATACTCAAAGTAAGCATGTAAGTATATGTGATTTGAATGGCAGCTTCGATTTCACAACAGCCCAACAGAAGTTGTTTTTGCCTCTGGGGCCCCTAACAGGTTAATCAGGCTGTGAGGACTCTGGAGAAGTTTAAGACAGCAGTATGTTGTCAAATAGCCGGCTTAGTTTTCTTCAAACTTTGAGTGAAAGGGGCGATTAATCTGTACGCGCAGGATGGATTATGACCAAGAGGGCATTAACTATACCGAGCATGATTTAATATGTTAAAGACAAGCTGTAAGATTCAAGAGCTAAGCTACTAGATAGATATGCGATTACATTTTAAATGCAACCCTCAACAGTGCAGCGCTTTATGAGTTTTGTGCCCAGGGAACTCCATAGCTTCAGTCACTGCCTTACTGTAATAACTAGTTTGTATTTGGAAGTATACTACAGTAGTAGTATTTTGGAAATATGCACCAATAAAGGACTTAAATGAGGTGGGTTCTGCTTTATTACCTGCTTGCCCAGGAAAAATATCTAATTTGTACACGTGTGTTCTTAAGTTGAATATTTTTAATTAATGTGTTGAATCAAATTACCACACTGCAATTCTAGGGCCAGGTATTCTAATTTTTTTTAAATAATTTTATAAAATAAATAAAACTTGCTGCACAGAAACCTTTACGTCCACTGTGGTATTGTCACTTTTATTTATTTTATTATTTACGTAAAATATTTTATAACTTGTTAAAAAATGGTGAAGAAAAGGTTTCCTGCATTACTTCCCGAGCTGTTCCCGGACACACTTCTCCCGCCTGCTCTCCGGGCTCAGTGAAGCGAGCGCTCCTATCCTCTCCGTCAAGATCACGTAGTCTATCGCGTTGTTTGGACACAGCTGACCGCTGCCTGCTAGAAGAAATAAACCAGGCTAGGCTAGCAGGACCGATAGTTAGCAGCGCAGAGAGCAGGAGTACAGTGAATGTAAAGCAATGAGCACCGAGGAGACCGCACAGCAGCGAGTGTTTCACCTCCAGAGATGCAGACGCTGAGTGTCGCAACCAGCTAACGTGATCCCGACGCACAGGGACTGATATCCATGGCACGACCAATCGACGATAAATAAACGGCGACATCAACAGGAACGGGTTAGCTTGGTTTCAATGTTATTGTTAATTAAAGCCCACATATGGTCACAATGTCCTGGTCTGGAAACCTGGTTTGGGATGTAAATAAACGTTTAATTGGATACAACGAGCCTAACACCATCAGGACCAACTACTTAGGTAAGAACAAAACAAGCCTCTTTGATGCTAATGTTCATAGGTGTGAAAACATGTATTATTTAAATGATAATACCGGTGAACTGCACGGCAGGCTGTGTGTGTGTGTGTGTGTGTTTGTGTGTGTGTGTGTGTGTGGTGCTGAATCAGATCTACTGACGTGACTGAGCTCCGATCTCCTTAATAACAGAGAGCTGCTGAGTTATTCCTCCTGCGAAGTCACAGCCGCGCAGTGTAAACACAGCAGACGTCGAGTCTACATTTAATGTGATCATGTAAAGCAAGAGATGCGAGAGTCCGGAGTTTAAGCGCTAGATAGACGGGATTAAATGTTATATATCTATATATATATATATATATGTGTATAATCCTTAATAGTGCAGCATGTTGTGATGTAATAGCTACAGGAACAAATCAGATAATCCATTATTATTGCGCAGGAATTGCGGTGTAGACGCAATTCCATTGTAATTACCGTCTACAGAATACATCACCGTCTCTGTATCTGTTACCTGTCTGTCTGTGTATCATAACTCTAACATATAGCACTAGAACGGCAAAAAAAAAAAAAAAAAAGCTGGGAGGAGTCGTGTAATGTATTTATAAAGAGATGTTTCTCTATGAAGTGTATTTTGCAACAAAGTGCTCATCTCCAAACTGAAAGTAATCTTCATAACCTCACAAAATAAAAATGTTATTGCATGCCAATGCAAACAGACACAAGAACAATAGATTCAAGTAAGTGAATACGCAGTAAATATTGTAATATTATGTAGAATATCAGGCCGGTGTGACAAAACAGTGCCAGCCTAATTGTTTATTTGTCTTCAAAGAAAGTTTCCACATTGTAATAAAGGAAGGCCGCTGCTTCAGTAATAGACCAAATAGAAATAGGACCTGCTTTTGTCCATTTCCATTTATTATTATTATTTTTTAAACTGACCATGAAACTGCTGATGTTTTAAATAGTCACAGAAGAAGACATTGCCGTGTTATTGTGGCCCTTATAAATAAGAGCATTTGTCACTAGTTTGAAATATTAAGTCTAGATTGTGTTTTTCTTCATTCATGTTTCCAGCTGAACGAGGGTGAAACTCTGAGACTCACTTGGTGTGAGTTAACTCGCAGCGATGCTCCTCATTAAGGACATTTCTCCTGGTTTTGCTGCATGTGTGTGTTTGTTGTGAGAGGACCACAACGGAGGGCAGCGGCGCTGGCAGTGGCACGCAGCGAAACAAGAGAGGTTTCATAAGACCCGTCTACAGTGTGGCCCAGCAAACACCTGGCAGTGGTGGACTGAAGATATATAAGCCTAGTCGAGGTGGGGCAGGTGCCACGGCGGTTTAGTCAGCGCTGTATTTAGCTGGACGGAGATATGGCCGGAGCTGTTATTGTGTTATGGGTCGAGGATACATGCAGTGATGTGTGGGTCAGAGCTCTTGTGGGATATATTTAGCTCCTGAAGGGGGGATGGGGGGGGGGGGGGGGGGGGGGGCAACAAGTAGTGGTCTACGCCGAAGACACTTCCGGGGAGGTTATGTATCGCAGGGCTGTCTGTGCACTGAAGACAGATCTAAGTGTTAATAAATGACATTTGAATCCGTTTAACACGCTGATGGGAGACTCCACAAAGCGCGGCGTAATTCAGAGAGAGAAGAATAAGTCGGATGGGATGAAACAAAGCTTTTTAAAATGTTAAAATAGAAATATAACAGCTGAATTCATTGACAGGCAGGTCTGCATGAAGCACATTCTCCTTATTTCTATGTATAACTGGCCAAACACAGGCTTTTGTGTCGACACATTGATTACACAATTAATTGATTATTACTAATTTAAAAAAAGAAGCCACCAATAGTAAGAGTATAATGTGTTGCCGCATGAGATACAATGTATTCGTATAGAGCCAGTGTCTCAGTTCTTTTGTTTGTTTTAGTTCACTTTTTAAATCATAACTTTCAAGCAGAAGATATCACACGACACATTATAGAATAAAAAACATCTTGTGTGAGCAGTCTGATCATGACTGTATTAGGAGTATTCTCATGTTATTATTGTTGTTATTAGTCCTTTTGATTGACAGCTTCAGAGGAGCTTCTCATTTACAGGAAACACAGATTGAGGCTTGTTTGATTGATGCAACGTTCAAGAAACCTGAAACCTGTCGGTGCAAGTAAAGCTCTCGATCGTGTGCTCGCTGCTCGCTTTCACAACTTCTTTCTTAAACTAAAGAGGAAACATCGTTCCCACATTAAATACAGGAAGCTAGCATGCTTCCCCCCTCACACCTCGACCATATATTATTATATTATCTTATCTCTATGTCCCAGTCCCAATTGTATTCAGTGTGTACTATAATAATCAGAAAAGTAGTTGAAACAATGACGCACTTGCAAATGACAAAGTGTTACAGAATGTAATAATGTAATGTAACACATTTGTTTTGTGCCTCTTTTTACAAAATGAACCAAAACACTGACGAAGAGACAGATTTGGGAAGATGATAATGAGAATAAATATAAAACAAGAAACGGAAAATGTACCGATAAGTGCTGACGCGACTCTAAACAAAGAGGCAGCAAAATGTTTCTTCTTCTAACGGCTATTTTTGTTGTTTCATTCGCAAGTGTTTTTCATTTTTAGCAGCTAAGAGCAGCTCCTCCATTTGCCATCGTGCATTGCATTGTGGGAGAATCGTGTCAACAGCGCACTCAAAGATTGTGTTTTTTTTTAGTCTGCCGGCGGACTGTTTTAAGTTCACTGAATTGTCTCTTTTACAGTTTGAACCCACGACTAAACAAAACCTGTTGAGAGTCAGTGTCTCACAATCTAACTTTTATTATTGCTCAGGATGAGTTATAACTGTTTTATGGCTTAAATACGTGACAATGAATGAGTTTGTCTTCACAGTTTAACTAATGCTATTAACTAAGAGCTATTTTAAAGCCAGTCTACAGAACTTCTGCTGCATGTAACTACAGTGAAGATGGTCGACCGATAGAGCTGCTATTCCTTACAGTTGTTTTCTCTCTGTTCACAGGTAGAAGAGAATTTGTTCAGAGACTTAAACTTGAAGGGACGCTGAACGTACATGATGGCTGTGTAAGTGCCCCACGTTTTACATCCATTTGTTCTTTTTGTTCATTCATCTTGAGAAGAGAAAAGAGAACCACTTCCTGCCTTTTCCCCCCTCGGTCAGTGTGTGAAGCCCTAGAGTCTGACGGAGAGCCGATCTTTGACTCCAGGCCAGGTGGTTAATACCTCTGAGAAACCTGAAGCTGACACAACAGTCACACGTCCTGTCACACTATCGGCCCGGACGTCAGTCCCTTCAAAACACCACAACAACCACAGGAGAGCTTCACTTTGACACCGGCCATGTCTCAGCCACAAGAGCTGCAGTAAAAAGGATTTGAGGAACATTTGTTATGAATATATTAGCTGGGTTTTTTTATGTATCGGCAAGCTGAGATATATTTTATTTTTAAATAAATTGTTGTTCGAGGTAAGAAAGTGAGTCATTTTGTGCTGAAACAATTATTAGCTTAATCAATTAGTGGATAAACAAAAAATGGAATGACAAGTTTTGATCATCAATTAATACATTTAAGTGGTTTATTGAATAAAAACACCAAACATTATTTTAGAGAATACTGATTATGTTTATAACCTCTGAAATGTATACTGTATACTTTGGGTTCTGATAATATGCGCTGGACATTTGACATTATTTTTGACACTTTATAGACTATTAATAAACTATATATTCTCCAAGAGTGGGTGATGCAGCATCTTTTCTCCAGGAAGTCACAGATCATAGAGGCTACACCACTAGAGAATCAACTACATGGTTTATGGTTCATCAGATCAACACAAAGATAATGCCTCCATGTTGATAATAGTTTGAGCCTTATTTCAAGCAGAAATAGTAAAAAGAAATGTGCTCATGATTCTCTGGGTCCAGCTTCTCCACTGGGAGGTTTTTCTCTGCTTTTGTTTATGTTTTCTGACATTTTATAGACTAAATAATCAGCAGAGTAATCAAAAGTGAAATGAATTGTTAGTTACAGTCGTACCTGAAGGTGGGGACCCAACTGAGCATCTGTTCTTTTGGTTTTATACAAAATACACTAAACAAATAGACCCCCCCAACTCGCATACAAATAAATACCAGAAGCATCATTTTTGGATTGCATTCCCATTTGACGAAGGTAATAAATATAAGTTTAGAAGAAACATTACAGTATCATGTACATGTAGTTTTTACATTTGAAGACTGAGGCTTTTTTCACTGTTCTTGCACAGGATTCTCAGATCTATGTTTTTAAAAAAGGCCCGATGATGCTCTGCATTTAGATCCCCTCATGCCCGCTCACCCTCTGCCTTTTAGTCTTTCATCTCCCGAGAGACACGCGACAGATTCACCTGCACTCCACCTCACAGTCTGCTAACGTTTACCTTCAGAGGATCAGAATGCATTGAAACTGGTTTGGAATGTGGTGTAAGTTTGAGCCCCGGGTTCAGGCTGCAGGATGTGGTGAATGGGCGGGCAGGCAGTGTCATTTCACTGATTGCAGCAGAGTGGGTCTGGAAATGAGGAGCAAACAGTGTGATGATGAAACACTGACGCTGCAACAAGCAGATGTTAATGAAATATCGATCCTCAGAGTGCGACAGTGAACCGTCAGCTGAGCGTTATTGTGCTCCGCTTTAGATTCAAGGATGGATTGCTAATATGATTTTATCGTGATTTCAGTCAATGTTGATGAACGTGTTATTAAGTCTCAGTGGTTCCCAACTTTTATTTTCTTGTGAGCCCTTAATTAAGACAAACCAATATCTACTAACAACCCTCAGCACAAAGTGCATGACGATGTGTTGGTAGTAGTTCAGTCTTGTTTTTTTGGCTCAGACTCTTTCATTTAAATCATTCTGGAGGCCTGATGTATTGAAACTATGCAATATTTCCCCCAAAAAACTAATTCCGTGTAGGAACATTTTGTGTTTTCTTATTTCCTCGACTGATAATCATCTCCTGACCTCTTAGATTCATCTTGAACTTCTGGTTTAGTCTCTTTAAAATGTCACATTTTCACAAAACCCAAGTGACGTCTTGTAAATTATTGTTTAGTTCAGAACAATGAATCAACTAATCCTTTTGGCACCAATGCAACCTGCAAAGTTAACACCTGTATCTTTGCATAATGAGACGTTTAACTCTCTCCTCAGGTCAACACTATATGCTGGAACGACACCGGTGAATATCTCCTGTCGGGTTCAGACGACACCTTTTTGGTTATCTCCAACCCGTACAACAAAAAGGTAGGTTGTCGTCACTTTCACTGAAATTAGCGGATTTTTTTTTAATAATGGAAGAACAACAAAAGGCCGTAAATGAACTTTTATCTATGAATCAAAAGCAGACACAGTTTTACAGCTGTTTATTATTTAACAACTTGGAGCTCATTTGGCATTTTGACAATTCTCTGATGCAAAACAGTAGATAGATGTTCCAGTAGATAAACAATATAATGCAACATAAGCCAACATATTACAGTAAAGTGGGAACAAAACAAACTAAAGAGAATTATCAGAATATGAGGATGTTTGTTCCACCACTGAAACACAACCTCCTTCCTGAATTTGTTTTGGGGAAGACAAACACATTGCAGTTCTTTCTTGAAGCAGAGCACCCAAATAAATCCAGTGCAGGTGTGTGTGTGTGTTTAGGTGAAGGTGGGACCCGGAAAGGTGTTGAGGTCTCGGTTCCCTTCGTCAGTTACTTGTTATTCAGCTATCGCTTATTTTCTCTTCCTCAGGTCAAGAAGTCCATACGTTCAGGTCATCGGGCGAATATCTTCAGCGCCAAGTTCATGCCCCACACTAACGATCAGGAGATCATCTCCTGCTCCGGAGACGGCATCATCTACTACACCAACACAGAGAAGAGTCCCGAGCACAACAGACAGTGTCAGTTCACCTGCCATTATGGAACAGCTTATGAGGTGCTGAGCGAGAGAGACATTTCACGGAGCGTACGCGTCTTTTCTTCTTCTTCACGGTTTCTGTCTGCTGACCTCGGGCCTCTCTCTCTTTTTTGTTTTCTCAGATTATGACGGTACCAAATGACCCCTACACGTTCCTGTCGTGTGGGGAGGACGGCACGGTGCGGTGGTTCGACCTCCGCACGAAGACGAGCTGCACGAAGGAAGACTGCAAAGATGTACGGTGACAGCTGGGATGTTTCAGTTGGTGATGGCGGCTATTTGGTCATTAGTGGGGGGCTTATTTACGGCGGCACGTTATGGGCGATAGTGTCCTGTTTTTCTTTTTTCAAATTTAGTTTTTTTTAAATATGCATTCAGGGGTTATTCCAAAAACAGTTTTCCTGGCTTCAGGCCAGGCTGCGCGTGTGTGTGTGTGTGTGTGTGTGTGTGTGTGTGTGTGTGTGTGTGTGTGTGTGTGTGTGTGTGTGTGTGTGTGTGTGTGTGCGTGTGCGTGTGTGTGTGTGTGTGTGAGAGGCTCTGCCCTCTAGATTGTGTTGCATCTTCTCGTGTTCCCTGCAGGAGATCAGTGCCTATGACCTTAACCAGTCCGTGTTACCGCTCCCTCTTAATTACCCTACAGCCTGTTAATGTTACAAGTGGACATCCACAACTGGAAAATATCAAATCCAGTGGAAATATATATTTTTTTCCGGATCAAACTATTTGACTGTCCTCAAATCTATTTGTCTGTAAATACAGATTTTTTTTTTGAAATGCCACCTCTGTTGCTGCTGACTTTAGAGTAAGGCTCATTCACTCTAGAAAAGAGAAGAATGAATTATGCTTGTTTTATTCTTTGATTTCAGGACATCCTGATAAACTGTCGAAGGGCAGCGACCTCTATTTCCATCTCCCCTCTGGTGCCGTACTACTTGGCTGTTGGCTGCTCTGACAGCTCAGTGCGGATCTACGACAGACGCATGTTGGGCACCAGAGCGACAGGTAAACCGCCCTGCACGCTGACGTCACTCGCTCAGCTTCAGAGGCGTGGACTCGAGTCCCATGAGGACTTTAGACTATACAAATTCTAAAAAAGCAGGCATGATTTTTGTAAATTTAATGTAAGATATTTGGTGAAGAGCACATTTGGACTTGTTTAGGACTCGAAACTCAAAGTTTATAACTTTGCACTTAACCTGGGACGTGTCAGTCTTGTCTTGGGCGCAAAGACTTCAGACTTATTTGTAACTTGCATATCAGTGACCCACCTCTGCTCAACTTCCCCTTTCTTTGTATTTATGTAGATATAGAAGATTCACGTTGAATTTTAGGCTCACTGTATGTTTGAAGTCACAATAGATGTTCTTCAGAGAGGAAAATGAGCCTCACGTAGCAATAAAAGACAATTTATCTTAATATTTTCTTTATTTCTGCTGCCATAGTGTATTGTTTTTAGCTGTTATGAATAAGTCAGGCTGACAGATTGAGGTCATGAAGCAGGTTTGAGGGCTTCCTCTCTTGGTTTAGAAAATCTATTTTCTAAGTTTTTCACTTGTGTGCCTGAGTTAATTTGTCCGTTATCTCGTAATACATGCCATTGGTATATGTGTTTACTAAAGATAGATACAAAAAATGGATACAATTATAGAAACGGAGCCACCAGACAGTGAGGCGCTCTCTTTCTCGTCCACAGGTAACTACATGGGCCGGGGCACGACGGGCATGTGCGTGAGGTTTGTTCCCGCTCACCTGTCCAACAAGTCGTGTCGCGTGACTTCCCTCTGCTACAGCGAGGACGGTCAGGAGGTGCTGGTCAGCTACTCCTCCGATTACATCTACCTGTTCGATCCCAAAGATGACCAGGCCCGAGAGCTGAAGGGCCCGTCAGAGGAGAGGAGGGAGGAGGTGAGCGCACTGTGTTGACTCCCGAGTCATGCGGCTCCCATAACATCACATGAGTCCTGTTAGAAACTGCGTGTTTTTCGTTACGCTCGTGGCATGAATCAAGTGACGGCTGTGTCAGTTCCATCCTATCCTCTTGCGAGGTTCACGTTTGTGATTTTGAGTGAAATATCTCAACAATAATCCAATGGATTGCCATGAAGTTTGGTTCATACGTTCATCTTCCTCTCAGGATGAACTGTAATCATTTTGGTGATCCTCCATCCACCCTTCCATCACCAGCTGTGCTTTGTGTTCAGCGCTAATTAGCAAATGACAAAGAAAGAAAAGGCCCAGTGGATTATTGATTATAACCAAATATAAAACGTTTTATTCTTCAGTGTTCTTAAACGTGTCGTCATATCTGTTTGGGTGAGCGTTCAGTTGGAAAGTGTTAGCTGCCAGTACTGGTCCTCACGTGTGTGTGAATGTGCCGGATCATGGTGCCAGTGTTTCAAAGCCTCGTGGTGAGCTCAGCTGTGTCGAGATGCAACCGCCACACACATTCCTTTCCAAATACAGCGACCGACGCAGGCAGTGTTCATCTATCCTCCAAAATAGTTCAGGCTGAGGTGGAGGGGACGGCCGAGCAAAGGCTCAGGCTCTCTCTCTCTCTCTCTCTTTCTCTCTCCCCCTCTCTCCCCCCTTTTCCTCCACCTATAACCTAATTTCCTCAGGGCCTTTTGCTCTCTGATTTATTCTACTATCTCTTGTCAGCCTCTGCGGCTTTTCACCACCTCCAGTCCACAATCAGACCTGATGACATTTCCGGAGTAGAGCAGTTGATAGTCTCTGCACTAAGACCCCCTTTTTCTATTTCTGGCTCTCAGCCTGTTGCCCTGTAAAGAGAGCCAGGGGACTGGAAAGTGGAGGCAACCTCGGTCGTGCAGGCAGAAGGGAGGGGGGGTGGAGGGGGGGGGGGCACACACTCTAAAGAGGACACTGACAGAGACGAGCAGTGTTTTGCTTTGGCAGCGGAGCTATTTTTGACCATGCTTTGACTGACAAACTGCTAATCTTACTGTGTGTGTGTGTGTGTGTGTGTGTGTGTTTCCACAGCTGAGGCAGCCTCCAGTGAAGCGCCTCCGTCTACGAGGTGACTGGTCTGACACTGGACCCCGAGCTCGTCCTGAGAGTGAGAGGGAGAGGGACGGTAAGATCAGAGTAGTCAGCACAGCAACTGACATGTACGTGTTCCTGCTCGTTGGGTTTGGAGCAGAGGTCTCTAATTACAGATCCGGCCTCTGAGACAGTTTTACAACGCCCGTCCACATGTTAAAAATGTATTCACAATACATTTTTTGGGGCCATTTAGATTTATTCCTCAATCCCTGTTTGTAAGAAGCAAAAATACAATTACATTTTCTTGCCAGGCTGAAAAATCAGAGCATAAAAAAAAATAGTTATGGACTTAAATATGCATGCAGTTACAAGTGACACCGCAACCAAAAGGTAGTTTGCTTCTACACAGGAAACCATGTCTGTGTTTCCACTTCAATGTCAGTGTCGCTATAAGCACATATCACAACTATTATTCCACTCCATTTGCTTTAGTCATCACTGGTTAGAATCGTCGAAATTGCCAAAGTCTGAGTCGCTGAATCAATATTTGGTCATATTTCCTGTCCCATTTCTTTCCCGAGGCTCCACGTGAGAAACAACAGTCTTTTTAACGGTGCTGTGTGGCGTCGTGACAGATATTGCATTGCATTGTCTCGACATATCGGCCTCTGTGGTGTTTGTTTTAATACGTCCAGTGAACCTGTGTAAACCTGCGAACACTTTTCTCCCGCGCTCTCGTAGGCGAGCAGAGCCCGAACGTGTCCCTGATGCAGAGGATGTCGGACATGTTGTCTCGTTGGTTTGAGGAGGCCAGCGAAGCTCAGAGCAGCAGAGGAACTCGGCCGCAGACACGACCCAGAGGTGAGAACTCACCAAATCAGCAAGTTAGACGCACTAAAAGTTCTCAAATTACCGTTGTGTGTGTGTGTGTGTGTGTGTGTTGTTGGTAAGTTTAGTGCATTGTGTAAGGTATCTAGGTGGAGGCATTGCAAATTAACAGGCTATAAATTCTGTGTTATGTGGCATTGTTTCATGCTATATAATGTTCCCGCTACAAATAAGTATTAAGCAAATGTCCTGTGAAAATGTAAACGTACATCCTCCCATTCGGACGCAAACCTTTGGCAAAATGTATTTGAGGGGTGCATGTGCTGCTATGTGATTATTGATTATAGTTTGGGGCTATTAGCATATTGTTTCACATTTCTTATACGTGTTTACTATGCTGTAAACGCTGTATTTTTGACATGTATTTATTTTCTTGTTTCTGTGAACAGCTATCCGTCCAGAAGCGGCGTCGAGTACTCCAGCGGCCCCCGCAGGAGGCTCAAGTCAGGAGTCCAGCGTCCCCGAGAGGCCCGTGGGGTCAACCGCGCCGGAGGTACCTGCCGGTCCTGAGGTCGCCGCTGCCGCTATCCCTAAATCCACTCCCTCTTCCTCCTCAGGGTCGTCATCAACAGTCACAGCACTTCCTCCTTCCAGCTCCTCAGCTGTGGGGAGCTCGGCTCCTTCCTCCTCCCCACTCACCTCCTCGCCTGACTCAGAGCAGAGGAGTCTGGCCGAAACGGCCGGGACCTCCACGCCGACACCCACGCCCACCTCAGAACCTGCTCTCTCAGGTAAGGAAACAATGCACACAACTGTCGCTTTGACAAAGGACCCAAAAACAGCTATTTTTACTTACTGACATTTTACTCTTTAGTACAGTGAATAGGTATCCTTAGAACGACTCCCATGTATGTGTGAGTGTGTGTGTGCGTGTACTTGTGTGTGTTTGTTGGAGCCACTCCAGTCAAGCAGCAGCCTCACGTCACTCTCTTTTCCTTCAGCATCCTGTTGTCGTCCTCCCTCTTTTATTTCCTGACTCTCTGCTCCTCCTCTCCTCACCCCCCCCCCCCCCCCCCCTCAGTCTTCTTCTAATCGTGCATTATTCACTCTGCCTCTCTTCCTCTCTGCCTCTCTGTCAGAGTACGGTCCTCATCGGCTGCCCATAAGTTTAGTGTGTAGGCGTTTGCAGAGGTTACTTCGGCTGGCCGACCCACCAGGACTGGGTCAGCGAGCGGCCCGTTCTTCTTCTTCCTCCTCCTCCTCCTCCTCCTCCTCCCCTGCAGCCACTGAGAGGCAGTCACAAAGAGCTGCTACTACTGCCGCCGCTGCTGCTGCTGAGACGAGACCCCTTCCAGGTTACCCTCCCCTCCGAGCTCCCCCCCCCCCACGCGGGCTGTCTTTCTCTCTTGTTTGTAGAGACAGTTAGGCTCCAGAAAGACCCGGCCTTGATAAAACTGACCACTAATCTCACAGTGATCTTCTTTCCATTCCCCAATGATGCACCTTGTACTTATTAACCTCTGTAGCCGTCACTGTGTCGCCTCTCTGCTGTTTGCTCAGCCCCTCACTCACTAATGCTCTCACTTCATCGCTCCACTTGTTGCTTGAGATTTCACCCCGAGTGCTTTAGCTCATGTGGTTGTTTTTTGTTGTGATACATTCTGATCAGCTGTCTGGACTGTTTGTCTTGATTCACTTTGGTTTGATCTTGACTCAAACTTGAGAATCGTAACTAAAGCCCTTTTCAGACATGGAATAACATTACATCACCTCCTGTGCCTGTTAAAGTGATGGCTTTAAAGCGATGTCATTCAGACGTAGGTGTCCGCTACGTGAACGAGACGGCGCTCTTCTGGTGCACAAATAGCTTGGAAGTTGAAAAGACATGATGTGAAGGGAGGAGAGTATTCTCAGTTCTCTCACAGGCTGCATCAGTGATGGTTTTTCCACTTAACTTAAACTTTTTTTTATTTTGGAGTTTATTAAACTCGCCGATGCTCAAAGTGAACGCACATTTTCTCCATGTCGTTGTTTATCAGAGAGCAACGTCAGCTGCTAATGTCTGCCAGTGCGTTTACTGCTATTACTCTCACATGCTGCGTGTAATGCATGCTTTTTTTTTCTGGATGTGTTCAGTCATGCAGTCCAATGATTATTATTATTATGTATATTATAGAAGGAACTCTTTCTGATAGATGGAGCAGGAGAAAAAGAGAGGGGCTGGTTTTCTCTTTGGGGGTCTGTAGACACACCAGCGACACTATTGCATTTTGTCAAGTCACCTTTTAATATGGTAAAAGTGGTTTGTTCACAGTGGTTTGTTCAACCGATTTGTCTGAGCTGAAGATGATAATTAAGTAATGAACTTGTTACAGTGCTCTTAATGCGAACAAGAGGTGCATTTAATCTCTCCGAGTGATATTTAACCCTGTGCTTCTGCAGCCTTTATGATAATGAGACGATATTCAGACTCCGACATGATGGCAGGTTTGTCCCGGTACGTTTAGGAGTTGTGGCTTTACGTTAAAGGGACTCAGTGGGTCGTTTTGTTTAAATGTGAGAATGACACAGACTTTATGTAACAAGTTGCATGTCTGAAAGGGGCTTTATCGGACATCTAGGACCAACTAGTCATGAACTGAATAAAGGGCCATTGCTTGTATTGTTTACGTTAAAACCAGGCTTGCACTGATGACTAGACATTTGTTATCACTAATATCAAAAACATGTTTGAGACGTTTGGATTGTTTTTAAGGTTTCAAAATACAAATGTTTGTATTTAGCATCGTGGTGTCTTACAGTGAGCTTGATGGTTATTGTAACACTGCAGGAATTAACCATTTACTAGCAGGGCGTGTAGTAAGCATGAGTGAGCTTGTCATGTTCTGACTTAATAATCTCCGATACTCATTTTGTCACATGCAGTGAATGTGAAATGATCCTTTTTGGCTGATTTGACAGCTTCTCCTGCTTGGCCTTGGGATCGATTTTTAACACGACTTTTGCAGTTTTTAACCCTCGTGCGTCCGTCACCGATGTTTAGTCGGTCTCATTTGTGTTCCAGATTCCCCCTCGTCTGTGGTAAACAAACAGCTGGGATCCATGACTCTTGATGAACAGCAGGGTGCGTCTCTCCCCCCCCCCCCTCTCCCAACCCTGCCACTTGCTTTTCTTCTTCACACTCCCTCATCAACACAAACACCTGCTCTCAACCCTCTGCACAGTTTGTCCTGCATCGTTTTCATGCTTCTTATTTCTCTCCGTCCACTACTTTACGTTCTCATTATTCCCATTGTCTGTCCAGACACACGTTCATGTGTCTGCGCATAGCCAGTGTGTCTAGCTGACCAAAGTTACTGTATAAGAATAATAACCAACATCATCATCTAAGTAGTGAAACCATACACACACACACACACATTCATCAAGAGATACTCCGACATATCCTATATCATGCATATATTATCTGAGTATTGACTTTTTGATAAACAACAATTCAGTACTTTTATATCTATTGTTTTACAACGTTTAAGTCGAGCCTTGTGTTGCCTTACACATGACAGAATGATCCCAGTCTCTTCTACACAGTGAGGCAAACAGCTTATTCATTTATCACTGGTATCGGATCGATACTCTGTGAAGCCCAGGTATCAATATACCTGCACAGTATCAGTGTGTGTGTGTGTGTGTCTTGTTGCTGGTGATAGTCAGCTGCATGCTTGTGTTGTGTATCAATGGGAAGTGATCATGCAGCAGACGGTTGCATGTTGCTAGTGTGCCTTTTTAAACAAGCAGTTACGTGCTGTGAGCAACAGGCAAAAGAATACTCTGAGCCGAAAGCTTTTTCTCTCAGAGTAATTAGCAAAACAGATTTACAATGAATCCTTCTCGCCTGCTTCGCCCGTGTTGTCTTCTTATCAGGAGCAGCAGCAGAAGCGGCAGGTTCGCCTCCCGATCAACCCGTTTCTGTACCAGTCAGCACCAGCGCACCCACCACCTCCACCACCACGACCGGCACCGGTCGACCCAGTGCAGCAGAGCCCGTCCTCAGCCTGCACTACAGCACAGAGGGAACCACCACCAGCACAATCAAGCTGGACTTCACTGACGAGTGGTGAGTCATCGTCCCGAGTACAAGCGGATAAAAGGCCCGCTGAAGTCGTTGTGGAACTTTTTTTGTTCTCTCTTTTGAATACGTTTGTTGTGGTGATTATTTTGGTGGAAATGTATTTTTTTTTTTAGCACCTTTGTTTATATAGTTGCCCTTTTATTCCTGAAGCATGTGATAATGGACCCTCTACAGGCTGCCTTATCACAGCTAATCAATTAGGGAAAACAAGTATGATGATGCAGTGCCTTATGCACATTTAGTACAAATAGAAAGCAGGGATCAGAGTCAAACCAGGCGGCAACCTCTGATTCTGAAAAGTGAAGCCAATGTAGAAGTGCCTTAAACCTGCATTCTCACAACTGACCAGCAGGGGACGACTCCTCTGGTTGCATAAAGAAGTCTGATTGTATAAAAGTCTATGAGAAAATATCCCTACTTCTCTCTTGATTTATTCCCTCTGTAAACATTGTAAACATGAGTTGCTTAGTTTCAAGTCTTCTTCAATACAGCATGATGTTCATTTAGTAAATGATGGTCCATTTAGAGTTAAATAGGCTTTAAAGCAGGGTATACGCCATCTCTGTGTGCAGTGACTTCCATGAAATAATAACTTTGGAGGTGTTGCATGTGTTGTTTATTCTGCTATCCGATTTCTTTCCACATAAATGAAACCTGAAGTCATGGTGAAAATTTATTCTAGAAAACATATTTCATTAGTTTCATGTCTTGACAGCATTGTGGATCATCATAATTGCAGAGCTTGGTTGCTTGTCTTCATTTTATTTCGTTACGACGTCGTCGTTTCAATCTGTGAACTTTCAGTGACCACCAAGTTCTGGTTCCTTCACAGTTTGCAAAGCAGAAAAGTGTTCACCCTCTATGAATTTATGTGTACAAATGTTGTGGAAACGGATGCATCATCAACATGCTACAACAAATTCCTCATTGAGGAATAATTGAATAACCCTCTCAGTCACTGTTTTTTTAATCTTCCCCCACAGGAGCAGCAGCACATCCAGCTCTATGGGCAGTGGAGGACCCAAAGCGTCTGAGGCTGCGGCTGTGCAGAGCAGAGAGACTCTGTCGACGGAGAGTTCAGTGTCGGAGCCACGTGAGTAACTTCAGCATCAGGAAACCTCTGACAGTTAAAAAGTAACTTAACACCAGGCTAAAAAGTTGTGTTTTCAAAGAGATGATACTCTAAATATAGCGTATACTTAAGATCTTGAACATTATCTTTAAGTTACTCTTAAACTTTAGTATCCAAAGAAGTAAATTCATGCACAGAGGCAGTATTGTAATCCTACAAAGTCCTACATGTAATGATGTGTATTTCCCCTCAGCTCCGTCTGTGTCCTCGGGGCAGCCGAGCGTCCCGGCCGCCTCCACAGAGCCGCCGTGTAGCGCCTCCTGCTCCGGGGCCCTCGGCAGCTCGTCGGCTCAGGCCCCGGCGGCGGGCTCCTCTCAGGGGGACACCGTGGCCGCCGCTTCGCCGGTGGAGAGGAGTCAGCCGGAGGGCGCCGAGGACACGTCGGGAGGCTGCAGGAGAGCAGAGCCCAGAGCGGAGGAGGAAGAGGAGGGCCAGAGCCAGCCTGCACGGGCCCACCAGGACTCTGACGACAGCGACGACGACCCGATACTCATCCCGTCAACGAGGTTCAGAGGTCAGGGACAGAGGTACGTCAGACTGCTCTCGTTTCTATTCACTCGCTACAAGCAAGAAAACACCCTCATTTATTTGAATGCAGGTTATTATATCTTTGCTCTTGTTTAATATCACTTTTAAAGGGTGGGTATTCTGATTTTCTGTGATGCCTTCCCATTGACTGTTTCACTACAAATATAGATTAAATTCCAGAGGATCTGCAGTAGGAGATAGGATGATCAGGTAAAGTGTTTTGCACTAAAAGCATCTAACCTGCCAGGTGTGTGACATGCAGCGGCGCATTAAAACTCAACAGCATAACATGATGAAGAAAACAGGTTTTTTTTTTTTGCCTTGGTTTGGTCATTTCACTCACAAAAAAACTAATCTACACACGGCTAACTGTAGCGTTAGAGTGATGTGCATGTGAGTACTGACTCCACAGATGTGTGAGTGGCAGCGTAACGGCAGCATTTTGAAGGTGTTGTACAGAAGGAAGAAAGAGGAATGATCAAAGAAAGTGTGCATGATGGAAAAGAGCCGGACAAATTGATTTTTGATTTCTACCGGAGGCGGAGGATTAGTATACTGTGTGTGCACTGTAGAGTTAATTTAGTGACACTGCTGTTGTTCATGGACAAGACTTTGCACAACAACAACATTAGGAGCTTGATTCAGTTATGATTTGTTTTGCCTTGAAGGTGGCTGCTTTCTAGCTTGGGGTTTGTTATTTGGTTGAATTGATTTTATCAGCACAAATTTCACTCAAGATTCAAAGCATGGAGTTCATAAGCATCAGAGACGGCATGGGTGTGTGGGTCTTTTTTGTTGTTGTTGTTGTTGGTCTTTCGCGTGCTTTATTATCACATATATTGGTTTTCTTGTGTTTTACAGACGCTCAGCTGCCGCTCGTATCCAGGAGCTGTTTCGCAGGAGGAAAGAACGACGGGAGATGGAGGAGAGCGAGACACAGAATATCAGGAGACCTTCAGTCAAGATGGTCTACAAAGGCCACCGCAACTCCAGGACAATGGTACGCTTTCATCATAGTGCTTTAGAGCCCTCTTGAAGGAATGGTTTGACATTTCAGGAAATACTTTCTTTCTTTCTGGGTACTCATGTCTGTGTTTTAAGTATGAGGCTGGGACCGGGAGGCAGTTAGTTTAGCTTAGCTTAGCTTAGCACAAAGACAGGAAGCGGGGAAACCGCTAGCCTCGGTCTATCCAAAGTGCAAAAATGCACCTACCAGCACCTCAGTTCAGTCATTAACATGTTGTGTCTTGTTTGTTTAATTTGTACACAAACTGAATTGTAAAAAACTAAATGTAACAACAATTTGTGGTTTAAGAACATTACGTGCAGTGACAGTCTTGACAGTCAACTTCCTGGAACCCTGTCCTCACCGTGAGGTTCTCTACTAAAACCAGAGCTCATGGACTAAATCTGACAACATCCGCTGAGAGTCAGAGAAGCTGCTCTGAACTTCTGGGCTGATGCATCCTGTTGTCAAGAAATAGTTAGACCACATAACTCCAAAACCACAAATTGATGTTTTTACATTTCTGTCCAAGCAACTAGTGAGGTGTGCTTTGAACAGTTTCCAGCCTCTATGCTCTCCGGTCTCCAGCTCTTCGCTTAACACACAGATATGAGATATGAGAGTGGTGTCTATTCCTTCAACAGTGTAAAATTCAAAATGGGTTTGTTTATTTTTGTCCAGATAAAGGAGTCCTGTTTTTGGGGGAACAACTTCGTAATGAGCGGCTCAGACTGCGGCCACATCTTCATCTGGGACAGACACACTGGAGAGCACCTCATGCTGCTGGAAGCCGACAACCACGTGGTGAACTGCCTGCAGCCGCACCCGTACGACCCCAGTGAGTCCCACCTTCACCCCCCCACCCCCACCTCAGATGATCTGACCATGTTACTGAGTATGGTAATGTTCATTCTCTGCTCTGTTTCAGTTCTGGCTTCTTCAGGGATTGACTACGATATCAAGATTTGGTCGCCACTGGAACAATCGCCATCTTTCAACAGAGTCCTCGCCGATGAGGTATGACTGCCAAGAGATCAGGGAAATCAGAGGACTGATTTATTTATTTAATTGTGCTGCACCAAATGCTGCCCGGCTCATTAAATATACAGTTCCACTAATTCAAAATGAGAACATTTAAAATAATTTACATAATTTATGTATAATGTTACCGTTTAGGAAGGATCAACTCAACATGTTATCCTCACACAACCAAAAGAAATCAGGATCATGGTGACTTCAGGAAGTCACTTCTCTGGACAGTAATAGTCTGTCACATAACACTTTTAATTTGTACTCTTTGGTTTTGTCAACTACTTTCAAATAGCTGACGTCTTAAGTCACCGTACAGGGGCCAATGAAAAAAAATTATATTCGTGTTTTTGTTGTAGCAGTTTCCTGTTTATTCCCGTTATTTGTCAGATTCAACTTCCTTCACATTCTCTCATAGTATTCGTCTTCGTCTCTTTCAAGGTAATAGCTCGGAACGAGCTGATGCTGGAGGAAACTAGGAACACAATCACGGTCCCGGCCTCTTTCATGCTCCGAATGTTGGCCTCCCTTAATCACATCAGATCAGGTACACTATTGGTTTGAATATTTGTGCAGTACAGACTGTTTACTTACCTTTCCTCAGGACACGTTTGTGCCCCTCTCTTTAACGTCTGCCTGTGCCTTCTTGCAGATCGACTAGAAGGTGATCGCTCCGAAGGTTCGGGACAGGAAAATGAGGACGAGCAGTAGCCTGCTGGCATTTTATTTTAAAGAAAACACTATTTCTTCTTGCTGTATAGCACTTGAAAAAAACAAAAAAAAACTGAGATTTGTACAAGTATAGTGTAGAATACTTCCTTTTGAAAATTAGTGTAATTTCTAGCCCCCCGTGTTTTTTTAAGATGACTTTCTTACTGATGTTTCTGTATGAGGATAAAGTACATCTGTGTGAATGCAAAAGGCAACGACGTCAGTATATATATATTAAGTGTGAGAATAATGGCGGCTGGTGTGCAAGGATGTTAAGTGCAATATTATTTTGTTAGGAGAGAGTGAGCTTTGATCAGTGTTAACGTGTGACATTTTGAAATTGTTGATGTGCTGCTCCGGCAGTTACGCATGTAAACAAGGACTTTAAGTAAAAACATACTTGGGAGATTGCTTTAATTTTATTGTTGAAGAAAATAAGAGAAACAAAGCTGTGGTTCTTCTACCTAAAAAGGGACATGTCAATACAGTCAATCATCTTTTACAGAATTTTTAATTCAAAATGAAGCTTTGGCATCTCAAAGATGTCTGGAAGATAAAAGCTTAAGACGACTGTGCAACAAGCTAACGAATTAAAAATCATTCCAGAAATGAACAATCAGTTTTTTAAGTTAAGACATTTTACCACAGAAACAACTGTTAGCTCACATTTCCTCTGCAGCTGCACCAGCTAATGTAGCCGCGAGCTATTAGCATCAAGCAGAGATGAGGAGCGGGCTACAGAGGTCTGTTAAAGCCACTGGGGTTAGTAGTCCTGGTTCTGGGTCAGCAGGTCGAAAGCAGCAGTGAAGCTGGATCTGGGGCCGTCTGCGGTGGGATTCTGGGATGTCCAGGACTTTATGGTGAACCTGCCATGATTTTGTGTGAAATCTGACCCGGTGACCAGTTATAAGTAGGGTTGGGTACCGAAACCCGGTGCCAATATGGAACCGGTACCTATATGACCGATACCTACCGGACCGAAACGCAACGCAGATTTCGGTGCTTCTTTTCGGTGCCTGAGCCGATTGAAATACTTTTTTTTAACACTACTCTGATGACTCCGTCCTGGCAGCAGGTAACGATAGCTACCGTTTGTATAGATACAGTAGCTAGCTAGCCATCAACCTTTTAACAGAGAAAATGCCGAAAGGTAAAGTGTCAAAAGTGTGGCTGTTTTTATTTTGAAAGTCCGTTGCTCACTGGCAGCGGTGGAGGAATGGAGACTACTGGACATCGCTGCGGTAAAGTTAGCAGACACTCAGGTCTCCGTGGTCAACTCAGCAGACACTTACATGTTAGTGACCTATACGCTGAAATTCACGGTAAACGCATTCAAACGGCACAGATCGGGAGCGAGCGAAGGACTTTGAAAGTTAGCGGAAAGATTTAACGTGAGACAACATCCGGTTTCTTCAGAGGAACATCCGATTTTCAGAATAAGATGCCAACAAAGTATGAATTAAATTGACATTAAGTATAAAACATGCTACCTGCATCTCGTGAGTTAAAGGGAAAACACACCTACATTGTGCGTAAGTGTGTCTTTATTCTTTGATCGCTGGGTAACCATCATCACCTCTGAGTTACAGCATTATATTGATGAACAGTAGAGCTGCATTCACATGCTCTGTCATGAAGACGACACACATTTAGATGAAACGTGCTGAAACATTGTATTCCTGTTGCACAGCAGTGGAACGTTTCACATGAAGTCACACACTGAGCACAGATAGTGAAGAGATATAACTGCTCTGTGTAAAGGGAATACTGCTGTTAAAAAGAACCTTATTTGTTTAAAGTGTTTGCAAACCAAATGTTATTGCACTTTTGTTCATATAGCAGTACTTTTAAAATAAAAGTGCACAATACACTACCTTTGAATTAATTATTGAACTTTGCCATAACAATGAGATTAATCGCAAAAATTCCATGCGATTAAAGATTGTAATCGTTGCCCAGCACTAATATGTATAGTATACTTTAAACAGTTAAATATATTGTTAAATTTGACTTGGAAATAAAAAAAGTATCGGTTCAGGCACCGTTTAGGCACCGGTATCGTTTTAAAAGTATCGTTTTAGCACCGGTATCGGAAAAAACCCAAACGATACCCATCCCTAGTTATAAGTTCCTCAAAGTAACTTTAAGCGCATTTCTCTCCAACTTTATTTCTTCTCAAACGTGTAGTCTTCAGACCGCGCTGGCTCAAGAGACATCACTTGATATTTAGTGCTGCTCCCTCTAACAGCTTTACACAACTCCATTCATGTATACGGTAGTACTGCTGTAAACAGTCTGACTGTAAGAACACGTAACTGTAAACGACCCTCTTGATTTTTGAGTCCTAACTGGGGATTTGACTTGAAGTGAATGAGTGTTTAGACGCCAACATGGTTCAAGCTTCACGGCATCAAAAGAAAAATAATAAATAGAAAATGAGTTCTGAACATTTTTATGAAAACATTTTAATAGAAGAATCTTGATACAAAACTTTAATGCAAATATTTCTATTAATACTTTAAACTGTATAGTGAAAATCAAAAGGTTACATCACTTGTGTATAGTACCGTTCAAACATAATATAAAAGATACGAGGTAAGACTGAAGCACTCTACTTATTACAAATGTCCTCTAGAGCTTCTTTCATGATAGTAAAGGGAGTGATGGAGTGTATAAGCTGAGGTAAACCACATGCACCAATGAATATTTACTAAAACTGTTTGTTTTATTAAGACCAGTTTTTCCTTAAGACAACTCGACACACACCATTAATTATTCTTTGACTTTTAAAGACCACTGCACAGTGTGCACAATATGAAATGTAGGCCTTTGCCAATGCAGCTTTAATATAACAACCTCTGAAACACTGATAACAATCCGTCTCCATATAACCTAATTTTGGACTTCATTAACCCATTTGATAGTTTCTAAATATACTGCTTTTTTGGTAAGTAAAAATACTGACCATGCAGTAATAATCGCCTTCTCTGACACACAATGAGAGTAGTTTCTATGTGAGCAAGCACATACTGCAAGTGTAATTACTGTAGCTGCTAATAATGAAATGTCAGGACTGTCCCCGTTTCTTACCGCTCTGCCTGGACCGTATCAACACTACAAATGTTCACCAACAGATTCATATGATAAAGCTCAGGGCTGAGCAATACATGGACAAACTGTATCACTATAGAAGTTTTCTTATGAATTACAATACAGAATGTACTATTAAAATACATTTCCTCAGATAACCTTTGGACAAGACAGCAGTCAACGCCTACAGGCAATGTTGTGTTTTCAATCCCCATCAATAGGCCTCTTCCACAGCAGGAAAAGCACAGGTGTTACTAATAACATTAACGATGGCTCTGTTCTATTCAGGTGTCCCAGTACACTGCGACAGTGAGCCAGCAGGCGCAGTATCAGGACTCTGAAACATCCCCATCGTTTAGACTAATAACACAGGTGTAGATGATAAAAATTAATTAACGGGACCACAACTAATGTAATCAACTCAGCTGTGTTTACCCTGCAATGACATGTCGATATGACTGCTATGAAAAGGACCTCGCTAAATATGACTATTTCATACGTAGCACTTAACACGGGTAAGCCATATGTAAACACGTTGTATTTTTCAGTCTGTGTCAGAGGAAGGCCTTCTGCTTACTTTAATTCTTTTGAACTATCAGTTTGAAAACACAAATCCATCTTCTCCAAATGACAAACTATAACTGTGATTTCTATCACCCAACAGTGTTGTATGCTCCCTTTAAAATTCCCCTTTTATTACATTAAAGGCCTTTCACTGATTATGCCAGACGAGAGCTCTACTTACATGTCATATCGTAATAGTGGGGTCACACTTTTAGTTTATGACTGGAAACTTCTGAAAGCTCCGATACATCCTACTTTGACACTTCTGTGATATTAAATAAATATAGACGCCTCACATCTGCCAAAGTCCATCATTGAAGCTAATTAAAACCAGAAGTAATGGATATGGCGTTTCATTGTCAATGTCCAGTATTTTAACTCTCACATGTCCAACTCTGTGGGCACAATAAGTGGAAACACCTGTGTTTATGGAGCATCGGTGTGCAGTACAAGCACACCTTCGTCTGTACCTGAATATAGAATTTGGGTTTGAAACTTCCTTTCATGTAATAAAAGAGAAAGTTTAAAATGATCTGATAACAGACTGAAACAAATGCATTCTTTCCAGCCTGATGATGGCACACGTTATGGACATACCATAATATAGAGCAATAAACAAATTACTACAACAATCCGATCATTTAGGTTACAGTAGTTAAGGCTTCCTATTGATTACATGATGCCACACAAAAGCTTGCAAAGACGCTGATGGTGTGCACTTGGTACAACATAGTGGAATTAATAATGTGCTTCTTCCCGTTTCCTAATAATTTCAAGTATGAAGTACCCATGTGTGGACAGATCAGGATCATAAACTGCACTACAGAGCATGACGAGCACCACTCTTAACTGGTCACATATAGTCGTGTTGAGGGTGTGAAACCCGTGCGGTTCACTAATAAACTGAGTCTAAAAACATGTCCACACACCTGCTTGCGTTCAGGCCGGTTTTTCCTCCACCTCCTGCTCTTCTTCTTCCGCTCTGTCATCTTTAACGATCCCCTCATCGATACTCTCCAGCCTCAGTCTCTGACCGTCCAGGTATCTGGGTCTCGGTGCCGCTCTCGTCGTAAACAGTCCCCCCGGGAGAGCCAGATCCTCCCCGAACAGGGCGAGCTTAGCGTCGTTCTCGATCGCCTTCGCCAGGCAGGAGGCGAAGATGTCGAGAGACTTGTGCACCTCTGCGTGGATTTGAACCGAGGACGTGCTTGTGTTTTCAGCTGAGGAGGAAAAAGAAAAACACGGATATTATCAGACAAACAAGTTCTGTTTTGTAGCTTGCTGACCACAGAGTCACTCTTCAAACCCTCAGTGTGTATGGAGGGAACTCCCTTCCCCTCTGATCTCTTTGTGCAGCGGTGGAAATGATACCTTTGGCTTGCTCCACCTGGTCTTCAAAGGTGACGGAGCTCCTCCTCTTCCCGGACGGATTCCCGTGTTGCTGTGGGTGGGAGGAGCCGTCTGTGGAGAAGTCATCCAGCAGCATCACGTCTGTGCCTGTGCGGGAGACATTACAGGAAAAAAGGCGGGTTAATTGATTGTTGTTTCATATAGACCATTTATTTATTGAATTACCAGAAACCATGCGATATGGTAGAGTATATCATCAGCAGATCTTGGCCATACCGCGCAGCTCTAAACACAAAGGAGATAATCAGACGTTTCTTTGTATCACACATGACATTACTTGCCATCCTGAACCGTAAACATGAGCTGTGAGACAGGAATGTGAGGGCGACTGGAACAACGCTGTGGGAGCATGACGCAATAGAGTTTCAAACATTATGTTTACGCGTGTCATGAATCATTTTCTGTTCATGTTAAGATGAACAGTTGAGTTTTAAAAGGCATGAACACGTTTGTCAGTAAAGATGCATCTTCTGCTGACAAAGGACAAATGATTATTATTGTAGTTCTGAAACAATGAATTAAATGTTTAAGTAATTCATCAAGAAAAATGTTTAAAAAAATAATCTCTGGTTCAAGGTTCAACATTTAACCGATTGTTCGTTGCAACCCTTGCTGGTTTTGAGCCCATATGACAATACAGTATGTACAGTATATGGAGAAGATTTACAGATTTTATGGGAAAGACTTTTGAGCAAACTCAACAGCTGGAACAATTAATCAATCAACAGAAAATTAATTGGCAACTACGTGATACATGACTGATATTTTTGCTTGAAAGATGAACTAAAATAACTAAACACTCTTTGGTTCCAGCTTTTAACAACAGTGAACAGATCCACCTTTGGGTTTGTGACTGTTGATTGGTCAAAATAAGTAGTTGGAAGACGTTACCTCGGGCTTTAGGAGGTTTAGTAAAATGATTATATTGTGTTGGGTTAGGACACACAGAGGACGTTTTTTCCCTGTATGCAACACTTACACGAGTCCTGAGTGAAACTGAAGCCAGTATCCCCGGTGCTGCTTCCTGGGGCCAGCAGATGCCCTCCACCGGCCAGCATAGCGGTCAGGTGCGGGGACATGCCCAAATCTGAAAGAACACAAGCAAGATCTCGTTGAACAACATCATACAACACATTAAACACACAAATGTACATCAAAACAGGCTTTAAACACTGTACATAAACCACATATTACACTAACACCCCTTTACTAATGTGTCCGTTTACAGTTTAATCTGTAAATAAACATTGTACCGACCTTCTCTGTACATAATAGTAATATGTTTTCTTATCTTTGTACAGCTTTGTTGTCCTTGTTTTGACTCTGTCTATTTGTATCTTCCTGAACGTTTTTCTTTTTGTCTATGATTTGGTGTCTTTACATAAAGTGGTTATAAATAAATATTTTTAAAAAAATGACGTCCACCTTCATTTGAATTGATCTGCATGACAAAGGGAGCCCCTGCTGTACACCCACCTGTGATTCTGTTGGAGATGCTGAAGAGGCGGGACGTCCTTTGCCGCGTGGCGAACGACTCTCTGTAGTAGCGATCTCCGAAACACATCCCCAGCAGCTCCTTCCTCACCGTTTTATTCCACAGGCCGTAGATGAACGGGTGGCACACGGCGCTGCAGAAAGACAGCCACGCGACCAACGTCTCCAGTCCCTGAGACACACTCCCTTGTCCCCACAAAGCCTCGTTACACACCACCCCGACATACGGCCCCCAGGTCACGAGAAAGGTGCCGACCACCACCAAGATGGTGACGAAGGCCTTACACTGACTCCCTGCGTACACGAGGCTCCGCCGGCTTCCATTAGAGGACGTCGACGTGCTCGAGTTTTTACGTCCGTTCTTCTGAACTCCAGTGGAGTCCTCGTGGGCCACAACAACTGTCCCACAGTGTACTTTCCGGGCTTTCATGCGGGCGACGCGGAAAATGACACCGTAACAGGCGAGCATGATGAATAAGGGGGGGAGGATGCACCAGATGACCCAGAAGGCCGTGTAACTCGGCTCTCTGTGCCACGACGCAACGCAGGTCCTCTTGAAGCAGTCAAACTCGAAGGAGGACCAGCCGAACAGAGGAGGCAGGCAGCCCACCAGGGAGTGCAGCCACACGTAGGCGATGGCCACGACTGCCCGGTTCCCTGTGATCTTCATGGGGTAGATCATCGGGTAAAGCACTGCGTAGTACCTGTACGGACGAGAGGAGAACACAGTTAGGAAGGGAGCCCTCTGGTCCACGCACAGAGACTGCTCAGATGTCAGTGAGCGATACGGAAGCTAACAGCTGTAAGCTGCACTCAACAATGCTGCCAAGTGTTTCTCCAAAAAGCCGCATACAATAGAAAAGGAGGCTTGGCGGGAGAACAAAAACATGCACTGTAAGCACAAACTCCCAAAGGTGACGAGGGTAATTAGGACAGCAGTGGGAACAGTGAGGGCTGTATGCTACAGAGCTGATTTACAGTAGACCTTAACTACATTTCACAGTCCTGTGTGATCCCTGACAACCTAACAATAGCATTTACCCAGAGGCAAATTCAATGTCAATTTCAACCAACGCAAAAAAATATATATAACAGATTAACTAGCAGATTATTTCTTAACAAATCTCTTAATCTTTTAGTCTATTAAAATGCAGTTTAAGATTTCCCAGAGCCCCAAGGGGACATTGTCAAATCTTAGGAATATAAAGCTGGAGCTAGGGAATGTTTGGTATGCTTATTGTTGCTTGATAAATCACGTAGATAATCTCTTTAAAAACGGGTGTTCCTTAGTTAAGTTGTAGCTTTACAGTACTGATACCAAGAGATAGATTTGTTGACACCCTACATAGAGAAATATAAACTTTCTCCTATATTTATATTAGACAAAAGTGATCTCTCCAAATGTACAAAAAAAACTGTCTAAAATAAGCTAAATAGTAAATATCTAGTCAACAACAAAAAAAAAAGAAAAGGTTACAGTCTGTGTCGAAAAAGTGGTCGAGTTCAGAATATCAATCTTTATGCGTGCGGGCTGTTTTAATTGTGAATCCGCTTCTTATTTCTAAAAATAGGAACTAATGGACATAATCTCAGCTGAACGGTGCATTCATATCAGTGCACATTTAAAGTTACTTTGTGTGAGTCGGTCTAATGCTCGTCACTTGAGCTGGGAAAATCTCCAGGAAAATACCACGAGCTGAGTGTGTGGTTAACCAACCTTATTTACCAGGCTGCATACTGACCTTTAAAGGGAAATGCACCAGAAACTGTGACATTTCCTAAAGTAAATTTAATGCAAATTCAAGTGAATCTTAGAAACAGAAACATGTGCTGCTAAACCTCATGCTCACTCTGGGGGAAAAGTTACACTTTCACCTGTGCTTTATGAATAAAAATGTATCGTTTGGTCTGAGTGTTTAAGTGACTTGCTAAAGGGCACGAGTCTGGAGACAATAAATGTACTATATGTAATATGAGGTGCCCATAGTGACGAACCAAAAGGAAGTAATAATCATTATTAGTTAAGTACGTCTGACTTCAACAATGATCCAGCACTAACCTGTCGATGGCAATGGCTCCGAGGGTAAGCATGCTGGCAGAGCTGATGAGCAGGTAGAGCAGCGCGGTGAAGTTACACCACACGACCCCGAACACCCACTCCCTCTTTGCCGAGCTCACGGCCACAAACGGCAGCACCAGCGTGGACAGCAGCAGGTTGGACGCGGTCAGGCTGAACACAAACTTGTTGCTGGGCGTGAGCAGATAAGGCCTGCGATAGAGGGTCGCCACGATCAACAGGTTCCCCAGGCAGGCGAGGAGTGTGATGGTTACAATGGAGACCGACTCCAGGGCAGCCAGACCATCACCGTTCCCCACTGTGGTGCAGTTCCTACTGGTGTTCATGGTGCGAGGCTGGGCCACCAGACAGGTGTAGGAAGGGTTGGCGACTGTTAGTGGAAAGAAGGAGAATGTTACTTTACTGCTGTGTGGGAATGCAGTTGTTGGGGTGCAAAGAACCACTGTTTTCATAGCTATTTTTCATGGCTGAAAAAAATGCCTGTTACAATTTCTTTCAACCAACTATGATATTTAGGTCAAAGTAAAAACGGAAAAAGCAGCAAATCCTCACATTTAGGAAGCTGGAACCAGAGAATGTTTGGCCCTTTTGTGTGATAATTGAATTAAATGAGAAATCAATTATCATTGCCAATTAATTGTTCTGTCATTTCAGCTCCATTAAGGTCAGATTGTATTGAGATGCATGTACTGCATGACCTCATTTTAATAATACTGTTTTATTAACATTACGGCAGACTTTATGTTCATAGTGAGTGATCGATTACACATTTCAACGGAAATCAGTTGAAACCAGCGGCTTCCCAAAATGTTTTGTAACGTTTAGTATATTTCATCAAGTATTGTACTCGACACACAGTATCGAGGTACTTGTGTTTCCATTGTGTACTACTTCATAGTTTAATACCACAACATTTCAGAGGGAGACATTATATATATTTATATGACAGCTGCAGTTACTTTGAAGATTAGCATTTTAAATACAAAACATATCATAGATTTGACAAATAAGATATATTTGTATCTTAAACTGTCCAGCTGTGTGTAAAGTTGTCAATAGAAGCTTTCAATTCCATCAGCTACAACATTAGAATGCTTCTTACACATTTATGCAACATTGTAGCTAATAAATAATAATACAACATTGACGGGGGAAGATAACAATGCTTAAGTAGTTAGTGTAGTTTTACACTGTTGTATTTCTACTTTTAAGGATATAAATAGTATTTCTACCTCTAGCTTTACTTTGCAGCATCATTGGCAGAGGTTGTAACATGTAAATAAGGAATTGCGTACTAATAAACCGCATGTTTGCAGAGTTAAAGTTTAAGCAAAGTAACTTTAACGTGAGTTGAAATGTTTCACATTTAAATGCATGGCTAGCTACCTCGCCCACCGTTAGCTTCAGTTGTTAACGTTATTTTAGCGGAATAAACACATTGGTTGTCATCTCCCACCTCGGTGTTAACGTTACTCGGTTATCTTTACAGAGAGTTAACGTAAAGTGACACGTTTATCCTAGAAATGTAAGTCTCCTGCACCGCTAGCTCCACGCTGATGAATGTAAACTTTGTTAAAGCGTGAGGAGGGTGCACCGCTAGTTTCAGCCCGCTAGCAGAAGCTAAAACATCTAACGTTAGTTAGCCTCTGTTAGCTCAAACTTTCTCCCATTGTCCCCCCGAAACACAGCGCTCCCTCCTCAACTTTTACCTGCTTCGGTTCGGCGCGGCGGCTCCACATTGTCTCCTCGTCGAAGGTGAACAGTCCATCCTGCTCGTCTGTTTTCACGCTACAACCCCGCAGCGGTGACTGAGGGCTGAGCCTGAAAAATGTCCAAAGAAGCCCCTCGACATAGTTCAATAACGTTAGTCCCTCCTAAATCACAGGCGGCCAGCTGCGGCTGCAATGGCGTCCTCCTCCTCCTCCTCCTCCTCCTCCCACCTCAGCTTCTACTCCCTCTCCTCGCAGACTCCTTCAGTGTGTGGGTGGTCTCATTTCGCCATTTCTAGCATTGTTACCTCCGTGATTAACCTGTAGCTGCATACACACGTTGTGCGCGTTTTAATCATCATAACACTGTGAGTGTTGAAAACCTGAATAGTTAATAATTATTCTGTTTCAGATGCGCCATGTAGTTAGTGTAGGCGTTTGTATTGATGTTACTAAAAAAAAATAAAAAAATCAATGTGCGCATGTGTATATCCTAAATGACAGGCTGGTGGTGTTTATGAATGAAGCTGTTACGCATCGTTTTGATCTGAGTGGACCACCCACGTGGATCAAAGCTTCCCGCACATCAACAACGCGTCAGAACGTCATCTTACGTTGTCCAATCAGCGAGCCGGGACGTTACCGTCTGCTTCCATCGGACGGCGCACTCTCACCTCCATACATCCATGCAGCCAGAGATGGGCAGTATTTCTATTACTTGTAATTGAAATACGTATTTCAATTACTTTTGAGTATTTTGTAATTTGTATTTGATAAGGCCGATTAAAAATCTAACGTAATTTGTAACAAAATACATTAGAGTGGAGTAATTTTGTATTTAAAATACTCAAAATACTTTCTCCACGAATCAAAAAACAGTTCACGAGTTCAGTCTTCAGATCTTCAAGTTCAACGGATTGTCTGTCAAGTAAAATATTGTAGCCTATTGTATATACATGGTGATGGTTATAATATCAAGCTAGCGATCGATGCTAACATGCTAGTGTAGCCGAGGGTTTACTTTGCACATATATGTGTGGATAATAATAATAACACAGAACCACGAGCTCCGTATTCAGCGCCAAGAGGCAGCCACTTTAATTCAAACTCACACTTCTCCACTCTCTCTCTCTTTCCGTCTTCTCCTTCACAATAAAAGCCCAAACACATATATAGGAACCCTGCTTCTTAACATACTCAACATAATAGCTTACACTAGCGATCGATGCTAATATGCTAATGACGCTAGCATGCTGTCTAGGCTAGTGCATAGCCAGTGTTTAGCAAGTTAACTTATCAGTCGAGTAGCTAGCTATTTAAGCAAAGCAACTTCACGTGGAGAATCTCCAGAAACTGAGCAGAGTGGATCTGCTTCTGTGTTGAAGGCATAATGATATGAAATGTTCTTATTGTAGAACATATGATGTGTCTTTTTCCTGCTCGCTCGCGAGTAGTTTTTCTTTTTGACAGTAAGTGGGCGGACCCAGTCTCCCTTGTATCTCTACATATAATTGGTTACAAACCTCGTCTTTGGATAAACCGGATATCACTCTGACTTTTCAGATTTTCAGATTGCACTACAGGTCAGGGGCAAATAATGTACATTTTACTGCACGGGTACTTTTACTTTCTGCACATAAAGTACATTTTGCTGATAATAACATACTTGACTAAGGTTTCGATTGCAGGTATTTTAATCATAGTGGATTATTGTTTCATCAGTATGTTATTAGTACGTTTACTGCAGTGAGGATCTGAATACTTTTTCATCCACTAATTACTTGTTAGTGATTTAAGTTGGGTAAACAGTTAATATACAAATAGTGGTCCCTAATCTCGGCTCCAGATCCTTGAGCGGGTCCAAATTGTTGCTCATATTATATCTCTTAACTTCTGTAAACACAACAGTATGATTAAATATGATCATCATGTTTTAATCAATTAAGATCAAAAAGTGTCTTTCAGCTGTTTGTCACAAGAGGTTTGACTATCAAACACACATTGTCTGTAATAGAATGATGGAGTGAATTTAAACCAATCTGAGCAACTTGACTTTAACACATTTTGTATTTAATAACGCTATTAAATTGAATTGAAAACACCTCTATCAGACCTAGCATCTGCGTCAGAGTGATATCTTTTGCTCGCGCGAGACGGACTTTTGCTCGCGGAGTGATATAAAAGTGCTCGTCAAAGTAAAATACGCTCGCGGCTGTTTGATTTTCGCGCGCGCATGGATCTCATTCGCACTCTCGGATTTTGACAGTGATTTGCCTTCATATGCGGCGTGTGGTGTTCAATGTATGGCTCGAGAAGGTCTTGTAAATAAATGATTCCGTGTCGGCAGAATCGATAGCACTCGTACAGGAAGTCATCATGATGTGATAACGGATCTTGGCGATCTCGAAGAACTCTCTCCCAAGTCAAAATGAAATAAATAAGTGAACAACAATGTGACTACATCCTGTATGGGTCACATTCTTCCCCATATATACATTTCCCCAGATATTAGTTTACATCACCGCAAATATGAATACAAAGCACATCACATGTATTTTACAGCATCCAAAATATGCTTTGCAGGTCAGATCAGAGTTGAATCACTGAATCCATGGAAATATTATAATGCATGTTTGATTCCTATATTTAAAAATGTTTGAAAATTATCATCCCACAAATATGAGTTGCTCTCAAGTGCACCTTTAACATTTTAAAGTGATATTCAGAGATTAATTTAGGGTTGTAATTGTTTTAGCCTGAACACATTGGTCAATTGTTATTGGGGTGGATATGTATAGATATGTTAATTTATTATAATCTTCTAATAAATGAAGTATATGTACGTATGTATATGTACGTATATGTATATGTACGTATGTATATGTATGTAATATATGGGTGAAGGGGTCAGTTTGTGTTTTCTTCAGGATTTAGTTTGGTTCATTTAAAATGATCAAGATTAAATAACATTTGCAATGCACCACCAGTAAACAACATTTTCCTTTATAATGTATCAAATCTGGAGTCGGTTGTTTTAAAACAGTTATGTGAATAGCTCTGAAATGTAATAGTGTAGTTAGTTATGTTAGCAGGTTGTAATTAAGTTATTTTTAAACCTTTGTTCTAATTCTAACTGATGTAAAAAGAATGACTGAAAATACAGGTGGATGGACCATAATAAAACCAACAATAACAACTTAAAGTTAAAAGGAATTGTATTCACAATGTAATACAGTTCAACATAACATGTAACAATATGTTAGAAAATGAACAAGTATTCAGCATTGTACATTCAGCATTATAGATGAGCATTCTACACTTTACATGTGTTTTAAAATAGTTTACACGTGTATAGTAAAGTATGCTCATCTATTTTAATGTTGAAATGTTTACATTATTGTAAATTATGCTGTGAAATGCCGAGCCGACAAGCTCCGCTCCGCCGAGTCTCCAAGTTCAGATGCAAAGTGACAATCTGAGGTCCGCTGACCTTTTATAGCGTCGTGGTGGTGTCGTTTCCATGACATTTACTGAGGCACTCATGTGTTAATTTAAGCACAGCAAATGTGTAAACCATTCGCCGTCAAGTCAAGGCTCCGCTCCGCCGTCAACTGCCGACAGGCTCGGCTCCGCTCGGCTCCGCTCCGCCCCGCCGTCAACTGCCGACAGGCTCCGCCCCGCTCCGCTCCGCGCCGCGCCGCCCCGCTCCGCTCCGCCGTCAACTGCCGACAGGCTCCGCTCCGCCCTGTTCCGCCGTCAACTGCCAGGCTCCGCTCCGCTCCTGCCGTCAACTGCCGACAAGCTCCGCCCCGCCCCGTCCCGCTCTGCCCCGCCCTGCCCCGCTTCGGCCCGCCTTCAAGTGCAGACAGACTCGACGGGCTCCGCTCCGCCGTCTAGGGCCGACAGGCACGCGAAAAGCCGCCAAGCTCCGCCGAGCCACAAGCTCCGCCAGCACAGGCTGCACCGAGCAGACAACCTCCGCCAATGCCAACAAACTCCGCCGAATCCGACAAACTCCGCCGATGCCGACAGTCTCCTCCGATGCCGACAGGCTCCGCCAATGCCGACAAGCTCCACCGAGCCGACAGTTTCAGGAGACTGTCGGATCGGCGGTGCTGCTCCGCCGAGGCTAACGCTCGGCGGAACCTGTCGGATCGGCAGAGCCGCTCCGCCGAGCCTGTCGCTCGGCGGAGCCTGTCGGACGTTCGGCGGATACTGTCGGATCGGCGGTGCCGCTCCGCCGAGCCTGACTCGGCGGAACCTGTCGGAGTGGTGGAGCTGCTCCGCCGAGCGACAGGCTCGGCGGAGCCATGAAGGCAAGGCTCCGGCGTCGGGGCTCAAGGCTCCGCCGTCAAGGATCTGGCTTCGCCGTCTACACGCCATGAAGGCAAGGCTCCAGCGTCAAGGCACAAGGCTTCGCCGTCAAGGCTCAGGGCTCCGCTCCGCCGTCGAGTCAAGGCTCCGCTCCGCCGTCGAGTCAAGGCTCAAGGCTCCGCTCCGCTCGCTATACCGCCGTGGTGTTGACGTTTCCATGACATTTACTGACTTATGCGCGTCCGTTGTCATGCACCCGATAGCAACAGAGACTGTTTTTATTTAAAAATCTAGAATCATAGAAATGCTCATCAAAGCACTGAACTTCAAGCACTCTAATAAGAAAGAGTAAATTCTAGAATCATAGAAATGCTCATCAAAGCACTGAACTTCAAGCACTCTAATAAGAAAGAGTAACTTCTCCTCCTGGGGTAGAACATGATTTATCTGACCAAATAAGTGCTTCCCATGATACTGTGTTTTTAGTGGCAGCAGATGCAGTCCTGTATGTCTGTCCATTTACAGTCAGTGAATGTGTAACATAAATGATGCTAATTGTGAAATCTTTGTGCATGGATGACTTAAGTCCCTCGAGTATAAGATCAGCTTTCTTTAAAGAACTAATGTTCACAGGGTAGACATTGTATTTTGTATTACAGTATATATCTGTATAGGAAGAGGGAGATTGGGAGCTTGTATGTCATATGTGATGAATATTTTCTTGTTGATACAACGCCAAAGTTTATGGGCTGTTAAGTCCCATTAATAAAAATATATATATACATAATCAATCAAGTTGTTGTCTTGTAATAGCTTTGCTTAGTTACACTGACATTCCGTGACTGTTCTTCCTTTTTGTGGGGTTCACCAGAGCTTTGTGTACATTATAGCCCAAACCTGAATGCTCTGCTATACCAAATTGTGAGAAAACAGAAAATCCAGAAAAAAGTATTTCCTATATTTTAAATTCAAAATACATGTATTTTGTTACATTTTCTGGCACCAGGATTTTGTATTTTGTAGTAATACATTTATTTGGGGGTATTTTGTATTTTGTATCAAAATACATTTTGATGTATTTTTGCCCATCTCTGCATGCAGCCATGGCCTAAAGCCCCTAAACCATGCGGCCGAGCCGACAGGAGGTAAATACAACTATATCCATGTGGAAGTAAACATCACAATCCAAAACTCTGCTTCAAAGGGGGCCACTGTCATAGAAATATCTCATAGCGACGAGAGTTCTAGTCTAAAGTGCTAAAAATAAAAGATGTGAGAAAATGTCACCAAAGTAATAAATATGTCCACAGGAATATGTTTGTTAAAAAATATGCCAAACAGAAAAACTGAATTATGATAAACATCCTGCTAGCAGTGGTGGAAGAAGTATTCAGTTATTTTACCTATAAGTACAAGTAGAAATACTAGTGTCTAAAAAGAATCCATTACTAGTAAAAGTCCTAAATTCAAAACGTTACTTGAGTAAAAGTACATAAGTATTATCAGCAAAATGTACTTAAAGTATCAAATTAATTAATTAGCAAATGGCTCCTTTCACAAAGTTATATATTTATAGAATAATATATTGTTGTTTTTTATCACTAACAAATACATGTAGGAGCATAATTTAGTTTGTCAATTCTAGATAATGTTGATATAGTGTAGATAACTAGTATAGTGCCTCCATCATCAGTGCATCACACGCACACAAAACTCAGAGGGGACTTTATAAGTGAAGAGCAAGATGTAAAAGGAACATTTGTGTACATTCAGACTTTGAGATAAGGATTTAACCACGAGGGTTGAGTAGTACAACACGACGTTCACCTGCTGCTACAACACCTGTATTTTTGTCCATTTCCTAAATCATTTTAACCACATTGCATGGTAATACTATATTGCCTTTTAAAACCAATCTGCACTGAGAATTGGCATGCCACACAATGCCTTTTTATAAGTAGAGAGTATGTTTTTGCCATTTAGCTTTTAGTACATAGTATACAGTAGAAACAGACTACTGACATGGATGGAAGAGAGAGGGTTTTGACATGCAACAAACCAGAGACGTTGTGGTTATATCATGTATAGTTGTGCATTTAATGGGCTTATGCACAGCAACTGATATACGTTCCCTCAAAAAAATATTACAACAAAATGTCGGGGCAGCGGCTACGTAAACATAATGTAGAATGTGTGTTGAAGAAAGGATCGGTAATCTTTTACTTATCAGGAACAGGTCTGTAAAACTTACGCTCGCAACAATCCTCGTTCTCTATACCAGTAAAGGCAGAATGTAAACATCAATTTTTGGCTTATAATTGAACAGCGAGGGAACGCAAACAGTGCCATCCATGCTGTAAATCAGGAAGTGAATTAAACAATGTTGTGATGGTGCTATCAGTGGGTGAAATCAGACATTGAACTATGCAGAAGCACATGCAATAAGACTGTCACACTTCATGACGAGCAAGTAAAACTCCACCTTATGGTAAAGTTAAAACTTGAGCATGGGGATCTGTGGAGCGTAGTCGGTCAGAAGAGACACCATCAGACCCTGAAAGAGAAGACAGTTGTGACGATCATCAGTAGATGGAGAATCAAACCGGAGGCAAAGACCATTCTGAACATTTTAACCCATACCAGTATTAAACTGTGCGTTAAATACTAATCAGGTTACTCACCATGATTGTCCACTTTCTATTCTCTGCCTCAGGGAAGACGAGGGAGCGGGATGAGTAGAACACCTGGTCATCCACCTCCTCCATTTTGCGGGGGAGACAATGCAGGAAGGTCCAGTCTGGTTTGGCAACACTTCCTGTCTGCAGCGGACCAGAACCAAGACCCATTTCAACTCAGTGAAATTAAATAGATTTGAGCTCCTTTGCAAAGTATTTAATTGCCAGACATAAAGACATATTCTTATTGACCAAAATAATTACTGTAACCTTTTTTTTTTTTTTTAAATCCTATCAATTATATCATCATGCTCGGTGCAAGACTTTTCTTTAAAGCTTGCTTGCGAATTATAAGCCAGATGATGTCTGTAATTACTGTTAGACTATTTTACCATACAAACAATTTGCAGAAGATTAAAATCTACTGCTTTGTGTAAAGGCAGTAAGAAAGGAGCATGTTTAAGACTGTCAACAAGTGTGTCCAGCTGTCAAAAGGGACCAATTTGTGAAAACAACTGACCGAAAACAACTGCTACCGTCTCCAAAAAGCTACTGGTGTGTTTTGTGGGTGACACCATTTTGATTTTTAAGTAAGAAAGAGCATCTGAGAAAGTAAAAAAGCAGTTGCAGTACAACGTAGGAAAGAGCAAATGTAAAAAAAAAATATGAACAGGTAAAAAGAAAACGTTCTTAGTTACCTGCATTGTAATCTGGTAACCTTTAAAGTCTTTGAGCCTCTTTTTCTTCTCCTCCTCCTGTCCCATGCTCACCCAGGTGTCAGTGACCAAAACATTGCTGCCATGGGCGGCCTCCATCGGGTCAGAGGTCAGAACAAGCTGGGTCCCATGCTGAGACACAAAGCGATGTTATGAATGAATAAGAAGTCCTTTGACAAAAGGGTCGGTTTAGAATGATGACACCCGAAGAACACCTCACTTCTTTGGAGAGTCTCTGTGCCTCTTGAATAACACTCTTGTCTGGCTCATACCCCTGTGAATTAAAATACAGCTTTAGCTTTGTACAGTACAAAGGAGGTAGAGGTAGTGCGCTAAAAGAGAGGCCAAATGTGCGTGACAACATCAAACGAGGCAAACCTTTGGTGTAGCAATCTTAAGATGAACTCCCAATTTAGCTGCAGTCATCATGAAGGAGTGGAGGACGTTGTTCCCATCTCCAATCCAGCTCACCGTTAGACCACTAAGGGACCCGTAATGCTCCTGGGGGAGAGTGGTAATTAAGAAACCACTGTGTCATTATCATTTACTGGATGAAAACTGCAGTGCGCGTAGGAGTCGCAGTACCTGTAAGGTGAGGAAGTCAGCCAGAATCTGGATTGGGTGGTAGAGGTCCGACAGGCCGTTAATGATGGGGATGGTGGCGTCTTTATCCAGCTCCTCCAGCGTGGAGTGGCTGTACACTCGTGCCAAGACAATATCGCAGAACCCTGAGAGAACCCTGGAGAAGGAGTTTAGAGATTCCAGATGCGGACATGTCAGTGTCAGCAATTCCAGTTTATTTCCATAAGTGAAAGCATAAATATAAAACTCACTTAGCTGTGTCCGTGCTACTCTCATTCACTCCGAGGTGGATGTCCTGAGAAGTGAGGAAACAGGGGTGCCCACCCAGCTGAGCAAAACCTGGAATTATGATATTATGACAACTTCAATTTCCCTAATGGCCAACAATAAAAACAACACCCTTCAAGGAGTAGTGCAGGGAAAGAGAGGAGTGGACCGTAGACCTCTTTGTCCCTGGGATGGACTGAAAGTTGCCTTTCAGCAGTTCTTTTGTGTCCATATTGACAATGACCTTCACACCGCTGAACACACAGTATCAGCCCTGCTAACAGTGTGAGAAGTTACATTTCTATTAGATTGTTGTCATTCATATTTAATGTTTTCTTTTACAAATGGTTAGGATTATTAGTAATGTCATTATCACTACTTTTACCATTGTATCATTATTTTGTTTATAATCAACCTTTCTTCTAGGTCATTTGCATGTATCTGTACACGTGGATTTTTCCCTTTCCTTTATTTTAAATCTATTTTCTCGTGCATGAATGCACATTTTACATATCTCACATATTGCAATTGCACTGTAAAGTAAATATATGTTAATAAAACAAATCTTTACCCCCAAAAAGATTGTTTTAATTGTGCAAATGTGACTTTATAACATCTTCCCGCCTTTCTAAAATCATTTATCATTTTGCACAAATCATTTTGTGGTATTGTTAAACTGAAGCATAGTGCAGACACAAAACGGACACCTGTTTCTGTGGACATTCTTGTTCTGGTGCTCCTCTTCTCAAATATCATAGCAATCGACTTTCCTTGCAGCAGAGGAAGATACTGAAATAGAAATGACAATTAGCCACCATGAGGACATTTAACATATGGACACTACAGCAGACATTAGTAACGTTAGCTACCTTTGAATGGTCCACTATGAGGACATGTAACATATGGACACTACAGCAGACATTAGTAACGTTAGCTACCTTTGAATGGTCCACTATGAGGACATGTAACATATGGACACTACAGCAGACATTAGTAACGTTGGCTACCTGCTTTTCATGCTTGATCCGATGTTTCAGATCCCCTGACACCCACAACAGCCTCTTGATTTCATCTGAGCTGAAGTCTTTCAGAGAGAGACAGCTGCGACCCTTTAAGTCAACTGAACCGAGGGAAGCAGCTCCACCGCTGAGAAAGCAACACACGAGGACACGATGCATGTAACTTAGTATTAAATGTAGCCTACTAACGATACTTAATATAACATTTATCTGCAGCTTCTTACCTAAACCCTCGTGCCGAAAGCGTTTTCAAGCATTTGAAAACGGTGTTCACAGACAGTAGTTTAGCAGACATTGTAGCTCAGGTAAACTATAATGGAAGACACATGTGTTGGGAATTATTTCATCAGCTTAGACGTTCATTCGCTGTTTGTCCGAGTTCACGCGCAACCAGCAGCGGGGCTGCTCTGAGTGACGTCGCCACAGAACCAGGAAGTGAGGCGTGGCTTCCTCCCAGTCTTGCGAGAGTTTACTGTCTGTTGACGGACAGGTGGACTGGGATGACTAACGCTCTTTGGTTACTAGTGTTGTGACACGTGGACTATTCAATTGGGTTTTGAGTGTATTTCATATGCAAAAGAAAAAAAGTTGCAGCTGGTTTTCAAAGCAAGTACTTCCTGCGTTACAACACTCCCTGCTGCTCCACTAGGCTACTGATGGACAGAGCTGCTGTGGAAACGTTGCTTCAGCCCCCCGGAGACAATTTGTATCACATATGTATGAAGGCTAATCATTGTCAATGAATTGCCTTCATACCTATGTGAGATCTCGAAAATGCATTTTGCCTACTGGTACAAACAAACAAACAAAAACACGTTTCGTCTGTCCCCCCAAGGGAACGCCATGTGACAGAAGCACAATAGTAATAATATATCTAAATATAGAATACTTGTTACTTGTCATAGATGTGTGTGATACATTTTAACATATATATATAGATAACATAGAAACATAATGTGTCCATTTGTTTTCATTTTAGTGTGTTTTGTCATGGCGTTGAACTAATTAATATGCTGCTTTGATCACTAAGTAGGCTACTTTAAAACAATATATATATGTTAATATTCCTCACCTATGACTAACTTTATTTCCATGGTTGGCTCAGGGAGAGCAGCTGGCTATCACCTGTCCCTCTTTCGCGTCATCGTGATCTTCCCGTCATTCAGCACCGGGACTGACATACGGTGCAGGTGAGGAGGTGAGGAGGTGTGAGAGGGAGAGCAGTGGAGATGACGGGACAGGACGATGTGGACATACCCGGTGAGAGCACTTCATACAATTAACCAGCATATACAACACTTATCGTGATGAATGGTATACTTACCTGTCCGTTAATGTCCACACATCCTATGTGTGTGTGTGTGTGTGGTTGACCTGTTGCTATTTCTGTCAGGCTGGTACTTAAATGGCTTGAGATGTCAGGTTGGGATTTAGCTGGTGTTAAGTTAGAGAAGAGTAGTGCTGCCTTTGAGTCCGTGTTAAATATACCTTTCCTAAAGACTGTTTAACAGATGAATCATACACTTGTCCTCAGAAACAGGGGCCATCTTCACATTTGGAAAGAGCAGTTTTGCTGACAATGTGCCAAGTAAATTCTGGTTGAAGAATGATCAGCCAGTGCATCTATCTTGCGGCGGAGAGCACACTGCTGTCATTACAGGTGCAGACAAATTATGCACAGTTTTTATTCGTGAATTATTGCTGTGTTCAACGTTAAATATTTGTGTAATTAAATGATTCTTATGTCAGCAGAAAATGGCAGGCTGCTCATGTTTGGTGGTAATACTTGTGGCCAACTGGGGCGTGGATTTAAGCCTGCTGCCAGCAAACCTGCCTCTGTGAAAGGTGAGTTATTTTCCACCAAAAATATAAATAATGATTATTTTCATTATTGATTAATATGCCAATTATTTCTCGATTAATCCTTTTATCACCTGGTCTAGCCAAGGTCAACATCGTCAAATCACTTGTTTTGTACTGGAGTGGAAAGTAACTACATTTACACAAGTACTGTGCTCAAGTATCATACTTGAGTATTTTACATTTTCTTCTATATGTCCTTCTACGCCACTAGAAAAGAGGCAAATATTGTACTTTTTACTACACTACTACTACACTATGTTTAACTAATAAGCTCAGTTACTTTGCAGATTCAGATTAATGATACAAAATATAATATAACTTATGTTCTATTGTTATAGGTCGAAATAACACTTTTACAAGCTGTATATAAAATCACTGTATTTTCCTTTCAGCCTTAAAGTCTGAGAAGGTGAAGCTTGTAGCTTGTGGGAGGTATCACACAATTGTCTGCACATGTAAGATGATTAACAAATAACATCAGAATTTCATATGACATTCCTTAAATACAGAACAGACGGGCCCAGAATTGGTTGTATTAAAGTCCGGTTTTGTACATTTCTAGGGCGGGGTAGTGTGTTTGTTTCTGGCATTAACCTGGAGGGCCAGCTCGGTTTGGGCCACTGCAACAACACCACATCCTTTCGCCTGCTGCATCCCTTCTGTGACCATGCACCAATCAAAATGCTTTCTGCAGGATGCAACACCTCAGCTGCCTTAACAGGTCCGAACAGTGACAAGTCATAATGTAACAAGTGTTTCCATCAGATCAACATGCCAAAAGTCCAAACTGTGTGATGTTAGATTGTCTGTGTGTGTGTGTGTTTGTGTGTGTGTGTGTTGTTAGAGGACGGGAGGCTCTTCATGTGGGGAGACAACGCCGTGGGTCAGATCGGTTTAGGAGATGAGTGCTTTGCAGCAGAACCCACAGAGGTGGATGTTGGAGAGACGGTGATGTGGGTCTCCTGTGGGTACCACCACTCAGCATTTGTCACAGGTATACAACACAGTCCAACCAAACACAGCACGAGAGACAGTTTGAGTGTTCATTTAACCAGCCTTCACACTCCAGTGTTGTGTCGGCTTTGCTCTAGCGGATGGAGATCTCTACACGTTTGGCGACAGCGCGAATGGAAGGCTTGGTCTCCAGGTGGAGCAGCTGGCCAATCACAGAGTCCCTCAGCGGGTGCAAGGGTTTCTGGGTCATGTCACCCAGGTGTGCTGCGGAGGGGAGCACACGGTGGCACTCACAGGTAGGTTTAGTACAGACACTTTTCTGCTGACATCTTTTTTTTCTTTTACCATCTATATTTGACATATATCAGAAATACAGTCTGTTAGTGGTGGAAGAAGTCTTCAGATCCTTTACTTTAGTAAAAGTGTCAATACCATCGTGTGGAAAACACAATTACAATTAAAAGTCCTGCATTTATAGTTTTACTTAAAAGTACAGTTTTAGCAAAATGTAATTAAAGTACTCATTATGCAGACAGGCCTTTTTATTGAATTTTTATCACCACACATTCAACATGTAAGCAGATCGGTATAGATAAATAGATTTATTCATTTTGCACATTTCACAAATAATAAGAAAACTAAACATATAGAATAAATTCTAAATGAGTAAATATTATTTGTCTGAAAATTAGTAGGCAGACTTAAACACTTATATGGTCTTACCCCTTTCTATAACTTAAATAATTAACATATAAACATAAATAATCATCTTAATATGAAATAAAGCACAACATCAACAACCAGCATCACAGCTCTGAGAGAGACAAGGCCCCTTCCTCATCCTTGTACAGAACCCCTCAAAGCTGCATTTTAATATTTAATGCTTTCAACAGAAATCAACTTCAAGAATATTTTAGAGAAGAGTGTGAACATCTTGAAAGAAGACAGAATAAAGAATTTGCTATAAAATGTAAGAAAAAGGTCACACGATTGAAGAAAATTCATCAATTTGACTTCTATCAAAACAGGCTCAATAATAGACACAAATGACTTGGAAGATGAAGATGTTTGCAAATTTTGCACAATGCAAACTACAAAGTAGCCCGAGCAATCAAATGTAGTGCAGTAAAAAGTACAGTATTTCTCTCTGAAATATAAGTGAAAATACTCAGTAAATGTATACTTTCTTTCCACCACTGCTGTTCGTCAAAGCAGTCTCTTCCATTGTGTCTGTTTTGCCGTGCCAGAGGAGAATGTGTACACGTTTGGCAGAGGTCAGTACGGTCAGCTGGGCCACGGGACGTTTCTGTTTGAAGCTGATTTGCCAAAACCACTGGAGCACTTTTGTAACAGCAGCATCAAACATGTCGCCTGTGGAGAGAACCACACCGCTGTCATCACAAGTAAGTAATCTCCGAAGCTCATTCTAGTCATGATGATAGTGTTTAAAAATAGTGCTGCCTGTTTACCCTCTTATGTTTTCCTGATCATCTGAATTCAATGTGAAGCGATTGAACACAAGCTTCAAGCTTGATGTGAAGCGTTTGTCCTCCACAGACAGCGGGCTCCTGTACACGTTTGGTGATGGTCGGCATGGGAAACTGGGTTTAGGGGCGGAGAACTTCATCAACCAGTTCAGCCCGACACTCTGCGCACGTTTTCTCAAGCACAGTGTTCAGTTAGTAAGTGAATGTGATGAAACGGCTCAGGGTGGTCGTGTCATCCTCAGCTCCTGTGTTTGTCTAATGTCCTTTAGCAGAACACTAAACCCACAAAGTCTGACTGTAGTCCACCTCCTGAGTGGTTTATCCTGTGTGTCTGCAGATTGAGAGGATCCTCTGTAATAAACTACATTACGTCCTTGTGTTTTCTTACGTTTTAGGTGTCCTGTGGTGGTAACCACATGCTGGTACTGGCTGCACCCAGACCAGAAGAGGATGTCACAGAGAACCTTTTAGAGCCAAGTTACACAGAAATGCTTCTGCTGGACACTTTGATTGATCCTAATCCAACAGTCCCACTCTCCGCCCTCTTTGCTCGAGCACGCCACAGAGAAAAAGTGAGAACCTACACCCTGGTGTACTTCTTTTCAGTCGGTTGCAATCTGCAACTTCACCGTTCGATGGCAATGAATCCTACACACTGGTCGTTTACATTTACTAGGCCTGCAACTACTGATTGTTTTCATAATCCATTAATCTGCTGATTATTTTATCCATTGATCGATTTATTGTTTGGTCCACCAAAAAAAAACTACAACAGTACAAAATGCACATCACATAATCCAAGAGCACAAGGTGATGTCTATAAATGTCTTGGTTTGTTCAACCAACAGTCCAAAACCCAAAATATACAATTTATTATATTTTAAGACCACCCAAGCAGCATATTCTCACATTTGTAAATATCAAAACATTACTGAAATGATAAATTAATCAAAATAGTTGCCAAATACATTTTCTTTTGATCGCCAAATCAATTAATTGACTAATCATTGCAGCTCTAAAATGTACTTAAATGAATTAATCTTTTTTTAATTATCATTTAATCTATATATTTATTTTATGCTGCATGTCTGGGTTCTGGTCACATTTATTTTACTAGTTATATATTTGGGAATATGTTTTAGATACTGCTGGGAAATGATTCTAAGCCCAATAATTCTTAGCCATCATACTTTCATACTTTCAGTATGATTGTAAACAAGTATTAAATTGCATTGTATGTGGTATTAGAAAGTCTTTTATCTATCTCTGTGAACCCTGCAGAAAGTGTGTTGTCTCCACTTTAGATAACTGTAATCACAGTTTAACTCCAGTAGGAGGAAGTATTACACCAAGTTGTAGCTCGGCTGCAGGGCCGCAGACTACATGTTGGGGGAGCTCCATCGATGTGGTTCAAACCTTTTACTCACTTTTTGTTGCTGTTTTTCATTTCTTTTCTTCCAGGGGAACTCTGCGGAGCAGTTTGGAGAGATGTTTCACAACCTCCCACGTCTAAATTCGGACTTTTTCAACACCTCCTGGCAAACGTCCAGAAATATCCCAACCCCTAAAACACTCTCAAAGGACTTTGCCACCCCTTCATCATCCCCGAAACCACAATCAGAAGCAAGACTAAGCCCAGCACTCTCCCCCAGATCTCCAGTGTTATCCTCTAAGCCATCGAGCCCACATTCTCAATCATCAAACACCTTTCAGAATGAATCCTCTACTGCTGCTTCCTCTGAGTCTGAATCTAAAGAGCTGCCTTCTCCCTTACCGTCACCAGAGACTATAACTAAACATAGCACCCTTGTATCTCATAAAAGGACTGCAAAAAGAAGACTGTTTGGAGTGGCAACCGCCAAAAAGGCCTTAATTGGTGAATCTCCTCTTCCACCTAAAGAGCCCTGCAGCCCCACCAGACCCTCCAGTGATATTTCCAACAAACCTCTCAGTGAGGAGGAGCATGCTGCCTCGCCTAAAACAGGTATTTTCAACCTCTAATTTGATGAGCTGACTTTTTATCTTGTGTTAGATTGTGTGCAGCTGTTTCAATAACCCAATCACTGTCGGTTTTTGCAGAGGGAGAAACTTCTCAGAGACAAATTGCAGTGGAGGAGAATATCTCTGAGAAAGGAGTCAACTCTGACTTTTTGCCAAACATGGTGAGAGAAGTTTGGTTTCTCATTAATGTATTAGTAGAGTAATACAATATATTGTCCGCAAAGTCATGAACGCAGAGTCAGTTGAATGTTGTTTGGTGTCAGTTGAATGTTATTTTCCTCTTTAGGCTTCTTGGTTGTGGTCTACATTATGTGCACTCCAGGGCAGGAAGCAGCAATGTTGAACACTCACTGACTTTTCCAGGAAATGTGCATAGGTCAGCATACATACTGTGTGTGTGTGCCTGTGGAGACATTTTCCATTTGGTGAAACATTGAAGTGAAATATGAAATTGAATTCAGTGTTATGGTTTCTTAATTTTCCCCTTTCATTTGCTTTTTTCCCAAGAATGTGTGTGATGAATCCCCTCGAAGTAGATTCAGAGACTAGGACTGCCTCTGCCAATACACAAATGTGTTTGGGCTCCAGCCTCAGATACACTCTAACAGATACACACACAAACAAACACACACACACACACACACACACACACACACACACGCACACACACATTAAATGCTTTGGGAAAGTTTGCAGGAATCTTGCCACATCTCATCAGTGTTTCCACAGCCAGAGATGAAGCAAGCTGTGAAAAAGTCTCCCGCGTTGTTGTGTGTCATAGTGCAACATGTGGTGTTCAGTAACCCGTTCCTGCCTTAGTGGTAATGTTCAATGGGCTTGTGTCTCTAGTGGTGGAAGGAGTATAAGTAGTAGTACCACACTTTAAAAGCTGTTCATTACAAGTAAATACATTCAGAATCCTACTTAAGTATAACTACTGATTTAGTGTACATATACTATAACTAGCAACTTCAGGTGTAAAAAAGAGTGAAGTGTAAATATTTCACTGGGAAATAAAAATACTCAAGTAAAATACATGTACCTCAATATTTACTGAACTACATTACTTGAGTAAATGTACCTCGTTACTTATGCTCATACATGTGTGGGCTTAAATATGTGGCAGAGACGAATATCTCTAAAGAGGTGCACCACAGTTCACAGTTCAGAAATTCTGCTGTGACAGTGATTAATTGTCTGTTTTCACACACCACTGACCCCCAAATAACCACCGTCTGTTAATCTCAAATGCAGATGGTAAAATAAGGATTCCTTTCATCTTCTCTCCACTGTCACCAAGGTTTCCTTTACCTTCCTCCCACATCTGCATTTCAGCCTGATGACAGATTTGTTGATGACTAATCAGTGATCCACATCATGTGTACCCACAGTGCTCATACTGCCAAGAAAATCATTGTTTTTCATATGTTTAAGCCGCGGGATGCAGTGGAGTAGAAGTATAAAGTTGCACAAAAGGGAAATACCTCAATTTCTACTTAGTACTTGAGTAAATACACTAAGTTACATGCAACCACTGGCTTTAACTGCTGTTTATTTTTACATGATGATGAGATCCAAAATATACTTTTCACTGGCAATATATAATCTTCTTATGTATTGCTGCCAACATTTTGATGTATTTTTGTAATTATATTCAGTACGCTTTAATCCATCTATGCCTACAAAATCTACTGCAACATATATCCAAAACAATGCAGAAATTCAGATTCAGTTTGGAGTTTTATTGAACAAGAAACAGCTTCCTCAAACTAGTGCTGACATGCTATGGCAGTAAAACACATGAAACATTAAATGCCACAACTACACATTCAGTAATGTTGATTGCAGGTCTGCTGCGGTGCTTGTTCAAATTTCCTTTTTTATAACACACAATTATCAGACATATGACTTTTTTTCCGCCAGGTTTATTTTTATTTTTACATCCCTATGTTCTGTGTGATTTATTATAGGAAAAGAAGAAAGGCCCGGCTCTTAGAAGAACTACGAAAGAAGCAGAGTTGTTTCAGTTCAATGGGAAGGCAGGACAAAAGTCTCTCAAGGCCTCACCAGAGCTCCTGATGAGAGAAGTGTCTTCACCGATGAGCTCAAAGAGTCTGAAAAACGCATCGAAAAGCGCCTCATCTAAAGGCAAAGAGAATATCACCAAGCAGTCCAATAAAGTCACAACGTATGGACAAGCGCGAAAGGAACCCTCCCATTTTGTCAGGAAGACACTGACTGAAGCGCAGCAGAGACTGACGAAACTGAAGGGAAATGACAGGAGAAATAAAAATGTGAAAGAAAGTAATATAAACAAAGAGGATATGGAAGCCATGACTTTAAAGAAAAACTTGATAGGGACACCAAAAAAGGAGGAAAATAAATCAGCTTTTGACAAGACATCTCATCTTATTAAGATCACTACAGGAAATGAAACAACCAGCCCGTCCGTCCGAAGTGAAAGTTGGTCACCTGTAGAAAAAGATGCAGAAATCAAGAGTGAAATCACTGAAGAAACCACACCTGCTCAGGTTGATAATAACAAAACTCAAAGTGTGACATCTACACCTGTCAAAATTAAAGGTCAACTGCAGGAAGTCAAACCCACAGCAGTCAAGAATCACAGGAAATATACAGGAAATACTCAATTTAAAAGTAAAAGCAAAGGAAAAGTTGTAGAAAACACAGCTCAAAAAACGAGAGGTAGAACTGCAGATAAGCAGAAGATACCTGAAGGTGACAGCGCTGAAGTAAATGACAAAAAGAAGTCAATAGAGTCTAAACTGAAGGCAAAAACAAAACCAGGTAGCGAAGGAGGGGATGAAATCAGAGAAGGAGACTCTGAAGTTAATACCAGGGCCAAACCAAGGAGTAAGGAGACTGAAGCTTCCAGCTCGCTGATATCGCAGCAGGATACACAGGTTGAACTGCTGTGTAACCCCATTTCCCCACAAAGCACTCAGGGAACAGAGGTGGTTTCCGTCAGCGGCGCAAAACCCCTTCGAGACCCAGAACCTGTTGATAGGGATCTGCTTGCTTCTGGAACACACAGGGAGGATACTCGGAGCCTGACTGAAGAAAAGCCAAGCTGGGGGGAGATCCTCAGTGTCGCAGCCTGTCTTCTTCCTGCTGCTGGGATAGCAGGTGCAGCTATCGGGGTGCTTAGTGAGGCAGTGACCAGCGTGGGGGGTTTCCAGTCCGACAGTGACACGGTCACCTCTACAACCCCGAAAACACCGTGTCGAGTGAAACATTTCACAAAGCAGAGTGCAGTTATGCAACCTTCTTTTTCCTCGACATTATCACATTTATCTTCCACAGAAGTGTCAAATTCACCAGAAGGAAGCACAAGGAAAGACGGTCTGGTCAAGAAGAATGTAGTTCAAGAAGAGGAAAGTCATGATACCACTCGGTCACAGCAGGAGGTGATGAAAAGTGACGGGGGTGAAGACTTTTCACAAACAGATCGTGACACAGATGTGGGAACCTCCCGCCAAGAACATGAAGAAGATGAGAAAACCCACAAGGACCATGAAGGAGAAGAAACAGATAATGAAGATGAGGAAAAGAAGGAAGATGAAGAAAGTGGAAGCGATGTGGAAGACAAGGAAGAAGACGAGGAGGGAAGTGCAAGTAGCAATGACTTAGGGGAGGAAAAGGAGAGTGTTACGGGAGGGACTGAGGAAGAGCAAGATCATGAAACTGCAGCGGAAGATGGTGAGGAGGAAAAAGGCTCCAGCAGTGAAGAGGAGGATGAAGAAATTAAGAAGAGTAATGTCACTGAGCCTGAAGAGGAGGAAGAAGAAAGCAGCGAGGAAGCAGAGGAGGATGGAAGTGAAGAATCCAGTGAAGAAGAGAATAAAGAAGAAGAGAGTGAGGTGAGTGAGGATGAGGACGATGTCAGTGGTGAAGACTCGGGGAGCAGCAAGAGCAAAGAGTCAGAAGAGGAGGACAGAGACGGAGGTGACACTGCAGAGTCTGATTCTGAAGAGGAAGAACACATTGAGGTAGAGGAAGATGAGGTTGATGCAGAGGAAAATGGTGAAACCGAAAGTGAGGCTGAGGAGGACGAAACAGATAAGAGTGAAGGAAAGGAAGATGAGACACGGGACAAAGCGAGTGATGAAAATGAGGAGGAGGAAGACAGTGAGCCTGATGAAGACGTGGAAGAGCTAGATGAAAAGGGTGATAAAGAAAATGAGGAGGAAGATTGTGAGGAAAAAGCATCTGTAGATGAGGGAGAAGCTGAGGATGAGACTGCTGAGGAGGAAGAAGAAGAAGGAAAGGAGGAAGTTACTGATGAGGAAGAAGAGGGTGAGGACGAGGAGGAGGAAGAAGAGGGTGAGGAAGAAGAACAGGGAAATGAGAACGTTTCAGAGAAGGAAGAAGAGAGTAAGGAGGAGGTTACAGAGGAGGAAGAAGAGGGTGAGGAAGAGGAGGAGGAAGAGGGTGAGGAGGAAGAAGAGAGTAAGGAGGAGGTTGCAGAGGAGGAAGAAGAAGAGGGTGAGGAGGAAGAAGAGAGTAAGGAGGAGGTTATAGAGGAGGAGGAAGAAGAGGGTGAGGAGGAAGAAGAGAGTAAGGAGGAGGTTATAGAGGAGGAAGAAGAAGAGGGTAAGGAGGAAGAAGAGAGTAAGGAGGAGGTTACAGAGGAGGAAGAAGAAGAGGGGGAGGAGGAAGAAGAGAGTAAAGAGGAGGTTATAGAGGAGGAAGAAGAAGAGGGTGAGGAAGATGTAGCAGAGGAGGAAGGAGAAGAGGAAGAGAGTGAAGTTGAGGAGGAGGAAGAAATAAAAACAAAAGAGAAAAGTATTGAGGTTAAAAAGATGATGGTAGAGAGCGATGATGATGATGAGGAAGAGGAGGAAGAGGAGAATGAAACAAAGATTAAACCAAAAACAGAGACAAGACTCAGAAATCAGAGGGGAGAAACAAAACAGGAACGCCTTGAAGGAAAGAAAGGTAGTGATTCTGAAGAAAATGAAGGTGAGAGTGAGGAAGAAGCGAACGAAGAAGAGGAGGAGGGAGAAGAGGAGGAGAGCGAGGAAGAAGGAAAGGCTGCAAATGTCAAACATAACCAGAAACATGCTAAAAAGGAGGAACATAAGAAAGAAAAAGAGGGAAATACAAAGGTGGAGCAGGAAGAAGGAGATGAGGAGGAGGAGGAGGATGAGGAGGAGGATGAGGAGGAGAGTGAGGAGGAGAGTGAGGAAGAAGGAAAGGCTGCAAACGTCAAACATAACCAGAAACATGCTAAAGAGGAGGAACATAAGAAAGAAAAAGAGGGAAGAACAAAGGTGGAGCAGGAAGAAGGAGATGAGGAGGAGGAGGAGGAGGAGGAGGAGGAGAGTGAGGAGCAGGAAAAGGTAAAATCAACAAAAACAAAAAACATGCAGGAGTTGCCTCCTGACAGAAAATACAAACAACATAAAGAAACACCCAAACCAGCACCGAGGACGAAGCAGAGCGCTGCAGGAGAGAAGAAACGAGACGAGTCTCAGCAGTTCTGGAACGACGTTCTGCCTCAGTACCTCGATCTGCAGTGAGGTTCATGTTCAAAACAGTGTTTAACTGAACGGACACGGACTCAGCACCACAAGGGCCATGCAGTACAGTGAAACCTGCTCACTGTGACTGTTGATATCTGCTGGTATATTATATAACTGTTGATATAGTATTCTTATTGTCAACAAATCACATTAAAAGACCAAAACTAACGAAGCATTAGTCCGTCTCTCAATATTTACGACTTCCCCACTTTGTGTTTGGCACCCGGCACCAAGCTGCATTCCTACTGAAGGCATTCATTTTATTTGTGTCACAAATAGTTTCATTTTTCAAAGCTATACAGAAAAATAGTTAATTTGGTGATTAACACACATTTGATTATTGAAGGCAGCAGAGTGATGTCTGTGGGATTGACTCAAAAATAATCTACAATGCCCATGAAGGAGCCCAGAGCAATGGAGTGGCTCATTTATATGTTTTGGCATTGAACTTCTATAACATTGTCACAATGGACAATAAAAAAAAAGAAGGATCAATCATTGTTTTTAATCCAATCAGTCTTCTTCCTTACCAAAACCTGGTGCCAACATTTCCCACAATGCAATGCGGCTGCTAAAAGTTCTGTTGGAGATTCGGTTGTGTTCTGCTAGTAGCGGCTAATGTAGCCCCGAGCTGCTCCACACTACTCCAGATCAGACCCGACTGAAGTGACATCACTTTAGGATTAGATGATTAAACGCTTTTGAGACCTGAAAATGCACTGCAGCAGTCTAATATTCAGATTCTGCACCAAAGTCAAACCCCACGAATGTGTCATTCACCACCTTTATGGTGACAAAACCCCTGCACACACACTGTACATGTGCACAGTGTGTGTTTGGGTATAGGGATCAATGATTTTAGATACTGAACCTTCAAAGAAATCCCCCAAATATACGGAAAAATGAACACCAGCTAAGTGTAAGTCTGTGTAAACAACAGTTAAAGACAATACAGCTAAACCCAGAGACAATCTTTATCCCAAATCATTGTCTGTAACACCACATCAAAGCAAAGCGAAGATGGGGTCGACTAACTCTTTGTTCACCTGACCTCACACAAACATTTCAGCTAAACTGTCGGCTGAACCCACATTACATAATTACAGCTCAGGAGATCCTCTCACAGTCACGTCTCCCCTTCCTGTTTCCTGAGAAGACAAAGAACACTTCAACGCCTTCATGTGTGGACTCGCACTCCAGACAGGGTCTACACCCAAACCATGCGCAAATTAAACCCTGATCAGTCTTTCAACAGCTCCGTACTTTCACCCCGCCTTCCTGCTGTGTGTGTTTGTGTCTGAAACAGAATGATAATCAGGTGTAGAAGACGTAATCGAGTACTCTAAGGTTACTATGGAACATTTCATTGTTGCTATATAGGAAACAACTTGGATCTAACTTCCTGTAAAATGTTCACATCATTAGCAAACAGTGAAACAGGCTGTAAACTTCTGTCCTTGTTTGAAACTGGAAAATCTTTCCACTGTGTTATTGCTGCGTTTTATAGGTGTGTGTGAGTGTGTGTGTGTGTGTGAGAGAGAGAGAGAATCTACTAGCGATGACCTGGTATAGGTGCAGGAAGGACCATGCAATGTATATTTACATGTGTTCTCCTGATCAAAAAAGATTACTCGTGAAACTCCATGACCCTTTAGAAAATAGGCCTTTTTGTAACTTATCATAATTTGTTTTTCTCTCCGATTAAATTCATAATTTCATGACCCCACAACCTGAGGTCATATTCATTATGGGGTCCCGGCCCTCAGGTTGTGAATCACTGGTTTAATTTGTAACATTTCTTATATTTTCTTACTCCACTGAATTTTTAGGATCTATTGTACGTTTTAGTCCACTGCATTTATCTGACACTTATAGTAACAAGTTACTTTTTACATAACAAAGACATATGATATGCATACAGTATGATGCAGTAGGCCGGCTAATCTACCCAGTAGTATACAACATGTCTCAAATTGGCTCCACATTCACATCCACACTCTACAAACTTTACTTTAATTTTGATCAATATTTCAGGACTTGCTTGTAATGGAGTGTTTTTAGACGACGGTATTTCTACTATTTTACTTAAGTAAAGCATCTGAATATGAGTATAAGTACCTCTAAATGTTACTTATGTAACTGATTGAATATACAATGACCCCTGAAGAGTAGAGGAGTGGTTATAAAGGAGAACTGGCTTGACTTATTCTAGTAGATACTTGTGTCCATGTCACAGTTTACCTACAGGGGTTGTTGGCACAGCCTCGTCTCTCTGACCCGCCTCGCGCCGGTCACCGGGCCTGACTGTATTTGGAGAATCCTCCCTTGTCCCTGGATCTGGAGCAAGAGGCGGGCCTTTGGGAAGCAGGAATGCGCTGGAAGTTTTCCTGCGAGCTCCCTCTTCACACGTTGAAGAGTCCCGCGTCTCGACATGGACGTGTGGCCGCTGGTGCTCCTGTTCGTCCAGCTGTGCTTCTGCTCCGCTTATGAAGGTAAGGAACTGACAAAGAGCCTCATTCACCTCCTGGACGTTATGAGCCATGCCGGAAATAATCGACCAGTTTTAGACTGTCTGGTGAGAAAGAATGGGATATCCCTGATTTGAGGTTGCACTTAAATTAAACTCTTTGTATTGGGTGAATGTTTTTGTACCCCCCCCCTTTTTTTCCCCTTTGCATTCATTTGAGGCTTCTTATTCTCACCGCTGGTTTTGGGTGAACCGCGGTGGTGTTTACGTGGAGGGGGTGGACAGCGGGGGGAGTACAGTGTGCATCTGGGGGACGTTTCTCTGCACAGAGCTCAGTCTGTGGTCCCAATGAAAGCCCTGCAACTGTAGTGTACGTTACATGTTTCGCCCTCTCTTTTAATACCTTACAAACAACGACCTATTCATCAACTCTTCGGATCAAACCACTGCGAAGGAGATTTACATCTTTGAAGTATTATCAGTAATTTACTGATGAATTAGTCGATCATTAAATGAATCAGCAATTGTTTTTTGTTATCAGTTAATCGTCTGAGCCATTTTTTTCACCATGCAAAAATCCCAAATTGTATCTGGTCTCTGCTTCTCTAATGTGAGCATTGGTATCTTCTATCATTGTAAGTGTAGAATCTTTGGGGTTTGGACTGTTGGGATAAAACAAGACATATGAGGACGTTATTTTGTGATGGACATTTTCTCAGCTTTCATTGGCAAGATGATTCATTTATTCATGTTAGTTGAAAGAAAGGACCGTTGCAGCCTCACACTGAGGAAAAGCATCCAACATAAGAACACAGACAGACTATTCAGATAGATGGGAGAGAGCTGGGCCTGTAGCCTGCAGTGAGGAGCTGAAATGACTTCAAAGCTCAAGTCTGGATGGAGTATTGCGTGTGTGAGTGTGTGTGTGTGTGTGTGTGTGTGTGCATGCGTGTGTGTGTGTGTAGTCACAGTGGCAATCTGCCTGTAAATGGTTGGAGAGTGGCTGCTGTATGATCATACAGGCTGAAACATGAACACAAGCTGCAGAGCAGATTTACACTGACAGACTAAAAACTGCTTGTCGAGCAGTAGAGCCTCTGGTCTGTACTTGTGTGTTTGTGTTTTTATGAGGAGTTTATTTTACAGGGGTGTGTTTGCGTTTGTTCTGGTGGTCAATTGTTAACCATGTTGAGTTGTTGAGTGTGCTCGTGCATGCCTCTAAGCTGTGTGGCGGTGCGCCAGAAGGACCCCTTTTTGCACCTTTTGGCCTCTTTTTGGAAATCTTTAAGCCCAGGCCTGTGTTCTACATCAGTTAAAAACCTCTTAAGCAAGTAGTCATAAAAGCCTGATCACATTTTCCACGACGTGCTGATGTGAGTCTGGGGAAGATACATCCTCCACACTGGAGAACAGTCACTCTAATACGTTGAGTTGTGTCTTTGCCAGAAAGAAAGACGGTTACTTATCTACACATCCATCACAAGCAACAATTAGTCCTCATTTGAAGTCGTGTTTGCACGTGGAACTGCAGAGTCAGCTGATAATTCACTGTGGGTTTGTCACTACAGGCGAACCCTTTCACACTACACGCAGTCACTTGATCTATTGTTAATGCAAATATATTGATTCGAGCAGCTTCGGGAGCAGACAGATAAATGGCATATTAATTGAGCAGCGTGCTATGATGAGTTTCTAACTGTGAATCTGAATACTGAACACTTTCTAAATGATTCATTCCCAATTAACTCTGCTGCTAACCCCTATTATTCATCTTTGTGTCTCTCAGGTAATGTAGCGCTTCATCCTACGCAAGTAGTTACTGAGCCGTATGCTCATGCATAACTATGCAAAACACATCTAGAAATAGATATTGTTGAAATGAAACATCAGTTATGATTTCAACACAATAGTGGCGATCTGTGATCCGTTACTGTAACTACATAGCAACTGTTGTATACCTCACTGTGAAGCGTTAATGGAGATAAAAACAGCATCAGTTTGTTCCTCGGGGTCAGAAACTGCTGATGTGTTTAAGAAACCAGCAGCGGAGGTGTTGGTATACAGTTTAAATGGGACAGAACTCATTAGTGCTCCAAAAGGAATTATGTAACTCTGTAATCTCATACCGTTTTTTTTAAAGGAAAGACTTCCCATTTTATTTTCTGCTCTCTTCAGCTCTGTTAGCCGGTAGCTACTTACAGGGAATGAGCTTCCACACAACGACGGTTTCTATTACAGAGCCGCAGAAAAAAGCTAATTGGGCTTTCGGGCTCTGTAATTTAAAGCTCCCGGAGGTTTGTCAGGAAGATGAGCACAATTAACATTTTGACATCTTTCTGGCTGAGACCTAATTTGACGAAGATGAACAGGAATGTGATGCTGGCAGCTGATCCCACCTCATCATCGGGGCTCGTTTTCTTTTGTTGGACTTGTTTGAATCTGGAGTGCTTTTATCAACAAGGACGAACCAGGCTCTTTCTCTCGACCTTGCAGGAACTACTGTATATCACAGACTTTTTCACAGAGATGACCTCACACTCTGAGTGTCCTCCTGTGGCCCTTGTCGTCTTGGTTACTTTGGAGAAGGAAGAAGTCCTAAAGAAACAGTTCAAGACGACGAACAATAAACGAGGACTACGGTCTGTCTTGTGTTATTGTTTACATATTTCTTGTTCAGTAGATAAAACAAAATGGATATTTCTACAAACAATTAGCTTGGAAAAGCCAACAAGAAATGTTTATCGAAGAAACGTTTTCATAAAAATCATTGAAAGTCAGCGTTTTGGTGTTCTGTAGCCACTCGTTGAATTGTCTCAGTCATCTTGGTCACAAGTGCTGCAGTAAAGGTCAAAGGCTCTTGCAACACAAGTTGGATTATATTTCTGTTCTATTTGATATCCCCTGGAGGCTAGTGTGGCACAATCGTTTTATTGTTAGAGATTTAGGATGGAGTTTGGGGCCCTTTTCTTTCCCAGTAAGAGAGATGTTATTTAAATACTCCTGGGATTTGTTTATTTAGTTATCATGGATTTTATATCTCATCCTCCTGCCTTTGTTTTTTTTCTGTACTGGATTTGGCTGAACTGAAATGACATAACAGGACAGACTACCAGTTCCCCAATGGACATAAATATGAATAATATACTGGATACAAATGTCTGATTGTTCTCTAACTCTGTAGAGGTGTCTACTGTAATCTGGGCTGCCGTATCTCTGTCTTAGTCATTGTAGATTTTGGTTATTTTACTTGTTTAGTGTTTGTGGATATGAATCTATGAGGTTATACTGGTTAAGTCAAATTGTTATTATAGGGCGGTTAGAATCTGTAAATGACAGTGACAGTTATGTTTGTCTTCAAATAGAAATATACTACAGCTGACAGGTGGCATAAGCATTAAAAAGCAATGCTGTAACACTGGTTGCCTGCAGGTGGTGCTAGTATTAAAAACTGCAGCATCTTTTACTTTGTGTACCTGTAGAAGGCTACAACAGTTTCAATATGTTTCTTCTGCTGCTGTTACGGTGTTCTGATGTTGGTATGGTGGTGCAGGTTGGCGTGTGTAGAGCTTTTCTGGCAATGACCACTATGTGAGTGAATTAAAGTCATAATCCTTAAGATTTAAGTCTTGGTTCTCTGATGACAGCCATGGCGTTATTGGCTGTAACTGCAGTGTAGAGTGGTCGTCATTAGCTAGCTCGTGGGGCGCCACAGAGAGACTAACGTGCACTGAAATGCATGCCCGGCCGGCCCGGCTGTGTCAACAAAGCACAACATTCTACACAACACAGAGGTCAACCGACTTTAGCTCAGGTAGACATTTCTCCACTATATCGTTACATTGCAGATATTTGTTTGCTGCTATGAATCCCGTATATACAACCTTTAAAAAAATGTACAATTATCTGCTGAAAAGACAAATGCTACACGTTTTGTAAACACAAACACACACACGCACGCACGCAAACACAAACACACACACACAGACACACACATACAAACGCACACACACACACACACACACTCACACACTCACACTCACCTGTAATTAGTTTTCCATACCTTTCTCTGCCTCCCTTTCTCCCTCCATTAAGAAGCAGACGTTGAAGTTTTCCCATTAGACAGCTAAATGTGATTCACTCAGTATGTGGGTTTGCTCCGTACAATCCATGCTGTGTGAGCCGACTGCTAAAACCTCAAAACCTGTGTGTGTGTGTGTGTGTGTGTGTGTGTGTGTGTTTGTATTAGATGACTTGCAGGATTTTGGTCCAGACAGCTTTTATTAAAGTGACAGAAAAGCCATGATGAGGAATGGAGGGAAGGGGATGTGAGATGTGCTCTCAGTATCAGGTTCAATCCCCAACATGCGGCTGGTATATGAAGCTGAAGGAGGCTTGAACACTCCTCTGTTGAAGATCCTGAACAGAGGACACATTCACACTGGGGTTCATAACATCCAGGGGCCAAGGTTGAACACCCTTCCCCCTACTTTAACCCCTTCCTCACACATTTCCTCTTTCCTCTCCCTTTTTACTGCTTCCTGACCCCATCCCTTCATCCTCTTTCCTCAAATAATCCTGCTTGCTCATCACAATTCCCCTCACATTTGTCTTTTAGGCCTATCACTCAAGTGTGTCCTCCACCAGCTCTGCAGCCACCACTGACAAATATTTCAGTTCTCCTTGAATGCTGCTATTTTATGGTTGCAATGTATTTTCTCTGTCTGAGTGATCTGCTCACTGTTGAAGTGTACTTAAAATGGTAAGTGTGATCTATGGGAGCTGTTTTGAAACAAAAAGTTTCAAAATAGTTTAACTCCCTCCATTTTTAACAAATACAATAGCCACAGTAAAAGAAGAAGAAGCAAAAAAACAATACTGGATTGAGAAGAATGAATGTGTGTTCAACAAATTCATTTTTCCAAACCAGCTGAAAAAAAGAGGATCTTTTGTGATTTATTCCGTGTGCATGTGGTCTGTCCAAAAGATCCAGATCCCCCCTCGAGTCTGGTTCAGATGCAAAGTTAAGCAATATTTTTAAGCCTGTTTTTGTGCTGTTTGCAATGAAAAAAAAAGAGGCAAAAAGGTCAGCACAGGACAATGCTTTCAAACATTGCTTAACATCTTGGATGCAGCTCTTGTCGTTGTATTAGTTGCTTTTTTCTTCTTTTCTTCCATCCCCAGGGTCAGGACAGTACGCATATGGAGACGATGAGGACTGGTATTCTCGTAGACATAAAGGTGACTACATGCTCAGATGGACACGGCCAATACACATTCATTCTGAAATGCGACTCACATTTCAATTTAGGGACTGCTTATAAATATGGTTTCCTGAATTGCTATGAATAAAGTCCCAGTGAAACGGCAGTTAGCGTCGTTATCTAATATCTAGATATTTCAGAGTGATGCAGACTATATTGCTGGGGTTTAGCGCCAGAGGGATTTAGATACAATCCTTCACATCTGATTGGCATAGCAAATACAGCACAATACGAAGCTAGAGGACTGTTGGCTTGCATCCTCAGCAGCGTTGTAAGATCAGAACCAGAAGAGCAAAAGACGAATAAATAAGTAAGACACACCCCTGACCTATGATACTGCTCTGCTAGCAGCTACGTCCGCTTTCCACTACAACCCACCCAACAGTGTGTAGGTAGTTGCCCCAAATCACATTGGATTGAATTAAAAAGAGTTCAAGATGTTTCATCAATAATATGTTAGCGCTTTACGGGGAGACAAAAGGGAGGTATTCTTATACAATAGCCTCCATTTTTAAACATATAACTGGAGTATAAAAAATATAACTGAACAATTAACACAAGGACACATCATTAGAATTAGAAATAAGTATTTTTGTTTTTTAAAGAGATTGTCTTTAAAGAGACATAACTCAACAGTAGTCCAGCCTCTTTTTTGTGAACTGACTCAGTTACGTCAAAGTAGCTTCCAGCTTTAGATTCGGGGTCAGTTAGACACGGAACATTGTTGTCCAGGCCAAAACCAAACTGTGTAAAAGCTCAAATGTAGTATTATTTTCTCTTACTCAAGGGTTGTGGAAACGTTGCCAACACACACACACACACACACATACAGAGAGAGAGAGAGGCAGCCAGGGAGGCTCGCTGTGTAATGAATACTCATTTTTATTCCAACTGGAAATTAGCCTAAACTGGTGTGTTCTCCCTCCCAGTGTGTGCATACATGTGTGTTGATGTGAGGGCTTGTCCTTAGCCAGAAGGAAATAAATTGCAGATTTTGATTTCCCTGTATTGAAATAAGAACTTTGTGGCCCCTCATACTTGGCATATAACAAGGATTTTTTTACATAAGCGTTGTAGAGATGGGCAGCGGTGACCACCACGATCCGAGCAAAGTTGAAGGCAAATTTCGATTGTTCTCATAAGTGTTAAAGGACGGGTCTTCATATTTACCATACAGACACCACATTTGTATCGAACTCCTAAATGAACTATTCCAATTCGGACGTTATTGTTCTGGAGTAAAACTGATACATCTGCAGTCAACCTAATAAACTAAATCCAGGGATAGCACAACAAACAGCTGATATCAGTAGTGTGATAAGTATCAAAACTGAGCTAAACTCTCAACACAACTATCGATGTGGAAGGTTGCTCACTCTATCACACACAAACTTTTAAACCTAAGTGCTTTCTTCACATCATCATAATGTCTTTCCCTCAAGTGAGACTATCTTCTCTGCCTCATGAGACACTGTTGGATTATGGGAAGTTGCAGATAAGGTAAAAAGAAATCCTCCGTATCAGTCTGAACTCAAACGATGGGAGGGTTTTTTCACATTTTCACACTAATAAAGGAAGTCCTTCTTGGCTTTTACAGTCTTCAGGTAAGTGCTTATTATCAAACACTGATAATCTCTAACTCAAAGGATTTACCATGAACAAAAAACACATAATTGCCATGATGCTGTGGAGGAAAGGTCATTGCAGCTGTCTTCCCTCCGTTTTTAGGGACCCCGTGGTGTGCGCCCATTAAGGTGAAACATGGGGACGTGAGCTGTCGTGCACCCAGAGGAGAGCACTACAGGAACGTGATGGGGACTCGGTGCAAAATCCGCTGCAAGCAGGGATACGAGACCCAGAGCTCAGAGGTGGTGTGTATGGCCAGCAAGCACTGGTCCTCTAACTACGCCTGCCGAGGTAAAAAAACGGACATCTACACATGCACATATACACTCATGCACTTGGGATTCCTGATAGTAATTCTTAAATTGTTTAGCAAGTTAATTCTTGTTCGTGGAGATAGCAGTCCACTTGCTAATTCTTTTCTACAGCCTTGAACCACATCTGACTGTCTTCATCAGGGGAGGGAGTGTGTTTTTTTTCTGCCCTAAATTAAAACTGCCTTTACTTGATGTTCAGGATTTTAAAGATTGGTTCATGACTACATGGATAAATTAGTCTATTCTCTGCAGGGTGTGAAAGTCTCTTTGAAAACAGTATTTACACCATGGCACACTGAATCACTCCATGGGAAAGTACTGCTGATACTGCTACTGTAAAGTGGGGCGATACACGAAAAAAGCTAGTTCGTACAATGTCGGAAAGCAAAAGTGTTTTATAGCCGCCCTGAGTGGCCACACTGGTGGTGCAAACTTGACCGTTCTAGAGACGCCATGGATACGATAATTGTTTAAATAAGGTGGATGGTGCACTAAATCTGAAAAGCACTTTGTTTAAAGCCTACTGACTCCTTGAGTACGTCTGTTGAACTGCGCAAACCATCCCTTACCTCAAAGCCCTTTTAACACGGAGCTCTTTCTCTGACAGAGATCCGCTGTCCCAAGCTGAACATGCCGGCTAACGGCGGCTACAAGTGTTCGGACGGCTCCTACTTCAACTCTCGCTGTGAGTTCTTCTGCTCGCCTGGATTCAGTCTGAAGGGACACAAGACGGCAACGTGCCAGTACAGCAAGGCGTGGAGTGCTGGAGTCCCCACTTGTGTCGGTGAGACTGTGTGTTGTGAATTTGTGCATTAATTTCATCTCCCGCGGTGAACTGGAGCCTGCACACCACTGAGCCGCAAAAACACATGTAACCGGTCATTATTTGCTTACGGCATAATGTGAGCTGCAGTCTACAGTGTATTCCACATAATATAAGGTTATATGATTGATGTTTGGAAAAAAAAACAAGCCTCGAGACATTTACATGTACTCAGACACACAAACAAACATCTTGTGACCTCGGTAACAGTGGACAATCACACTGAACTACAGCCATCACAACCATACCAATGCTGTCTGTGAAGCGAAATCAAGTGTCTTAAGAGTAATGATTCACTTCACTTGTTTTGACTCAAATCTTTGGCCAGATCACTTCTAATACTTCAAAACATTTTTGCAGAAAGCAGTCTCTAATCATAAGACATTTGATGCTTGGGGAGAATGAAAAGTACAGGTGTTTAGTTGAAAAATGGTGCTACAGGAAGCAGCCTCTGCAGCGTGTTGGGAGCTGCTGTTTTTGTTTCAGCAGCGAAGACGAGGTGGTCATTTTCTTGTTCATAATAAACGTTTGTTAAAGGCTCAACCTGTCCAATAATAGCTCAAGGAACAGCTGGCCTCTCAAGCTTTGGATTTCTTTGCATGTTGAAACGATGTGCATGGTTGTGCTTATCGGTTCTAATGTAAGCTGCAATAGTTAGCATTGGCCCACGGTAGCAAACCAGCGTTACTTCCAAAGCAAAGGTATAGTGACAGGTTACAGGACTAACAACAACATTGCACTGGATACATTATGTTTGACAAACTCTCCCTAAAAGTCTCATCTCTACTACTGTTAAAAATGAAAATAAATTCTGTTCGGAAATACAAATAATTATAAAAGCTAAGCAGCCAAACATGGTAATGTTGGAACAAAGTGAATACAGATTGTTCTGTATCATAATTATAATACCAGGTGTAACAGCTCTTTTAAGCTGTTTCTCTTTATGTCTTCTACGTGGATTACCAACTGGGGAGGATGGGGACTTTTTGTCTGGGACTTGTTAGCTTTAGCTCAGTCTTTTAGCATTATATCATGTTAATTGCCACCACGTGTATATATTTAAGACACACATTTTTATAATTGCTGGAAACAAGTCAGCCGCTAACCGCTTTTTCAACCAACACATAAGGTTAGCTTATTTGCCAGCATAGTCGTTGATAGGAATCAAGATAGGAAAGAAATAACAGTCAACTGCTACTCTTCCTGCTCTGGCCAATAGAGTTCACATTTCCTAGTCTTCATTTGTGGCCTGTGTAGTAAAATACACATTTAAATGTGATATTTTGTTCTCTGTTTGTTCAAGAATTCTTTCTCTCTCTCTGTGTAGATATGGATTCTCCAAAAATGAAGTGTCCTAATCTGAAGGATAAGTGGGCAGAACCAGGAAAACTGACAGCGAGGGTGACCTGGGACACACCGGAGGGTGTAGACACTGCAGATGGCATTCTCACAGAGTCAGTCTCATCTCCACCACCCTTTTAAGCTTTTTGCCTCAATGCACCCAGTCTGTTGTATTCCTGCTGGTCATTATCCCCCTCTGAACAGGGAGATCACAGTGAAAGATTAAAACAAAGCCTGTCTTTTGCAGCGTTATCCTGAAAGGGAAACCTTCAAAATCAGACTTCCCAGAGGGGCTCCATAAGATGTCCTACACTGTGTCTGACCGCGCAGGGAACAAAGGGTCCTGTCGCTTCACTGTCAGAGTGCGAGGTGAGCTAATAAAAGCGGTTTGATAATCATGTGGAGGAGGATTTTCGGTACCACTGTATTTTATAGAGTTATTTTCAGGAAGCCTGCCAGAAGGTCCTCTGTAACTTGGTACTAAAAATGGGAAAACTAGAGGCTGTAACGCTTCTAATTATATCAAATGTATTTCTAGTGTAAGCTACATGTCTTCTTCTCAGTGCACAGCAGGTCAACTCTATGCAAAACTGTAATAATTGTTTGCAGGCAATAGTACAATTCATCATGGAGAATAAAAGGAGGTAAATGAGTTTTTCTCTCATGGAAATTCCTATAATTTCCCCGAATAATTAAAACCAATTACTTTTTTTCAGGGAACTCACTTCTTTTGAGCCTAACTGATATCTGTTGGCTGAAAACGAATTAAATTCTTCCAACCCAAATACCTCCATTTCTTGGAATATGTAGACATGTACACACTGAGAAAGCCAAACTTCGCCTGTCTGTTTTTATTTACTTTAATGCCACCTCGCTGCCTGTCAGGTCTCCTGACATTTTGTGTCTAAAGCGCCTCTCTTTCTGTGCAGTGCGCCGCTGCAGCTCACTGTTTCCCCCAGACAACGGTTATATGAAGTGTGACAGTGACGGAGACAACTACGGGACCACTTGTGTGTTCACTTGCACCGGTGGCTACGAGCTTCGGGGCAGCGCTGCCAGAGTGTGTCAGTACGGACTCACCTGGTCTGGCACAGATACCACCTGTGCAGGTACGTGCTGCCTGCAGATAGACACACACAAACACAACAATCTTTTATCTTTTATTTACGTATTATTTATAATATGGCAGTTTTTAAAAATGAACAAAACAAATAAGAGAATCAGCTACGAAATAATGAATTGTTCCAAAATGATTCAACATTCACGTTATGTTTTCAGTTTCACTTCGTTTTATGGACCTAAGACATTTCTAAAGTTTTTGTTTGTAGTTTTAGTCTGATTTCCTTGCATTCATACATTTACGTCAAGCTGCTTATCCCATTCCCTCGAGGGAGCATCCTTGCTGTGACCAAAAGAATATTTGACAATACGTGTTCATGCCTATAGTCTTCAGGGATTACTCCCAGTACTGCGGCATCGGGATTCATTTGGAAAGATCCAAAACATTATTAATTAGAATTTATTTTTACGGCTCCGTTTGAGAATAAAACACATCTGTTAATCATTTTCCATTTGTATTCTTTCTTTGCATCACTCACAGGACATTGTCCATGCCGTGTTATTCCTATTTAAAATATTATTACCATTGAATGTAATGTAAAAGACTTAGTGGAGATCATTTTGTATTATTGTATCGTTTTAGGACTAGCATTCACCCACAGAACATAATAGATAGGCTCTGAGTAAACAAAAAAAGCAACCCAGTTTGACGGAGCTAATCAAAAATTGGCCTACATTTTATGTTGATTGAGATACTTGTTGTGAGTCAATTCGGGCAACAGTTTCCATGTCTTATTCTGCGAGCTCTGAATCTCATTTATTTTTAATTGGGCTGTCTAGTGTCAGTCAACACAGCAGTCTTGTGTTACCTGTGCTAAACTGGTTCCGTGTGAGAGGAGAAAAGGGCCCACCTGCCATCCATCGATTCAAATAATCACTTCTGGACGCCCGTCTATTGAATTGAATGTGAGGAAAGGTAGCAGATGGGAGTGAACAAACCTTCAGTAATCTATTCTCAATGCTGCAGGTTTACTTTCGATGATGACATCTGCTCAACAGACCGAAAGAATCAAATCACGTAGCATCTCGCCGTGTTGTATTAAATCCTGTATTCTTGTCCCGTGTGTCACATCTTCTCATATCACTTGATTGTACATTCAATGTCACCACAGCCATGAACATTAACGTGGGAGTGCGTACAGCTGCCGCACTGCTGGACCAGTTCTACGAGAAGCGACGGCTCCTCATTATCTCGGCTCCAACTGCTGCCAATCATAATTACCGCTACCAGATGACATACTTACAGGTGAGCCACAACTCACAGCGAGAACACGAGTTGTATGTGGGGTAACCGAGACGGAGGGAAGAGGAGATGGAAGTCAATGCTGCAGTGGATTGTGTGTATATTGCTGCTCACTAAGAGAACCGCAGTGTGTTTGATTTTTCTTCTCGCTTTGCTGCGTAAGTGGGACAAAGCAGAGAGACAAATAGATAGGAAGGGGAGAATGGGGTGGGGTGGGGTGTGCGTGTGTGTGTGTGTGTGTGTGGGTGTGTGGGGGGGCGATGATTAAATGAGACTGACACCGGCTTTGATAAGGTTTATTCTGGGGCTGGATGTTTCCACGGCTCGTCGTAAACCGTTAGCTCCGTCTTCAGACGCCTGACCTTTCAAAGTGACGGGATATCAGCTGAAAGACAAGGCCGCGTTAAAAGTGTGTGAATAACCTGAGTGATCAGTCCTGGAATCTGTCTGGTTGGGAGTTGTTTGTGCTATTCAGAGCAGAATTGATTAGCTGATCCATTGATATGTCGATCAAGAAGTGAGGATTTGCTGCCTTTCTCTGTTTTGGACAAAACAAGAACTTTCCCTAATCATTTGTATTAGTTCAATTACCTGTTTAGAAGTTCTTCAGATTGTATGCACTCCTTTTACCTTATTATACAATCCAGAATCTGTGAATATGCAAATATTCATTTCCAAGCGTTTAACTGCTGTTTAGACTCCCCTTTTCAGCAGATGAATGTGAAAACAGCGTTCTAGGTTCAAACTCTGAACATACATTGTTCTGCACAGTGAAGTAAACAAAAAGTAAAAAAAAGAAAATTCAGTTCTGAGTGCACTTAAATCAATCATGAAAATATTCGTTAGTTGCAGCCCTGGTGTTATTGATGATAACTTCAGTTCTGCAGAGTTATAATGTATATCCTCTGTGTTCATATCCTTCTTTTGCCAGCACAGAAATCAATAACAAAGCTATAAAAATGCAAAAACTTATCGGGTTTTCTCTGTATCTTCATCTCAGCACGCTCAGTGTGGACTGGACCTGAGGCACGTCACAGTAATTGAGCTGGTTGGGACTTACCCAGCACAGATTGGCCGAATTCGACACAGGCTGCTCCCTCCAGCACTGTCCCTGCAGCTCAGGTAAACACACACACACACACACACACACACACACACACACACACACACACACACACACACACACACACACACACACACACACACACACACACACACACACACACACACACACACACAGTGTTTATAGCTTAATAATACTGCTGCATTTATGTGTACGTTGCATTTTAATGCAGTAGATGTTAAAGGTTGAGCTAATGTTAACTCATTTATATGCTGATGGGAGTTTAATTTGCAGCAATGCATCACATTCTATGAGATCATCATATGTTTGTAGCATCGCCGTCCTGTGAGAACCGCATTTGTGGCGATGCGTTTTCCAGCTGATCCAAGAGGCTTCTTTAAAACAGTTTATTCAGCTTAAGAAGTAGGACGATTTTCTCAACACATAAAGGAACACCACATCCTTCAGTTTATCTCAAACATTCAACACCAACACATCTGGAGATACGTGGTTTTCACTGGACAGTAAGTGGATGAAAATGTGTAATCTGCGAAGCATTAAGCTGTCAGACGAGGAGTATATTTACCTCTGAGATGTAGTGGAGTAGAAGTATTTACTTGAGTAAATGTACTTAGTTACTTTCCACCACTGCTGCTCACTGAGCTGATGTGCGTTTCCTAGGTTACTGCTTCAGATCCCTCAAAGGTCTTTCCAAATGGTGCTGGTAGACAAACAGGGCATGGACAAGCAACGCTACCCGTTCCCGATTACAGCAGCTGAATTATTCACCACCATCGACACCTTCCCCCTCCGCAAGGACGAGACGGTGCTACAGCAGGAAGCGGGCCAGACCTGCCAATCATAAAACACGGACTGTCAGCCATCTTTGATCCTTCTCCTCCTCAGTCACAGCAGACAGATCTCCTTGTTTTAGCCTCTCATGTCACACATACCTGAACTCATCCAGTCCTGTTTCCAGAAGGTGTGAGTGTGTGTCTGTGTGTGTGTGTGTGTGTGTGTGTGTGTTGATCTGAAGCATGACTGAAAGAGGTCACTAAATGGAATGGGTCACACGGTACATTGCAATCATATTGATTCCTGTGTCTTCTGTATCTTTATGTTTTATTATTATTCATATTTTCAAAGCAGAATATGTTTTACTATTTTGTACAAAAAGTCTTTTTACTTCATGAACTGGCGTGTCCACTCTTCCCGTGTCTAATATTTATACCTCACATCTTTTAATAATGATATACACTCTTTGGAATAATGTGTGTGTTTTATGTATACAGGACAGTGATGCTCTGAATAAATATGTCTATCATTAAGGATGGGATCTTCCGTGTGTCACTGTGAGTGCAAGAGACATGCATGGTCCTCTGAGGACAAGTTAAAAGAGAAATTGAAGAAGGGTGAAAGGAAATTAAGGTAACAAAATCAGCCTACAAGCACCTCTAAAGGTGTGTTCAGACTGAGAGCAAGTTTTCCAGATCAAATAACCAATATAGTAACTGCACAGACTCACTGGGAACCCTGTTTGTTTCTGTTAATTATTTCCAGACATTTTAAACTTGTTTCACTGGCAGATATTTTCTCTTGCAACACCAAAAAAAGATAGCGGACATTTTGGGATGTTCTCAATAAGCACGGCTGCTCTTCAGGAAAAAAAAAGCCATGAAATCTGACCTTGTTATGCATTCATTTACAGGTTTCTCCTGATTGGATAACAGGTGGAAGATAACGAGTGTCATTCAGAAAGCACTTGTCCAAACGCCCAACACCAAAACACATTTTCAGAATATAAAAGTAGACACAGTTATTGAAATAAAACAAAAGTGTCTGAAATCAATTTCCTCATTCAGGCCTGAGTGTAGTGATTTGATAAAAATTCTACTTTTTTATTGGATGTTTTTTCTCAGAGAGTTGTTTGAATATATTTTATGTCCCACACCACAACAACTACATTTATACTTTTGTGGCTCTTTGGATAAAATAATGTATATTCTCAAACAGAAAAAGCAAACAGTCTATGGAAAGATGGGTTTATTTCAAAATAACAGATTTGCGACAAAATAGGTTTGAATACAGTGAATACAGAGTTTGATGCTTGCAAACCAGACAACAGAGATAGTACATGCTGTAAATCAAGAGTTTCTTCAGTAATCAGGTATTGCATGAGCCTCTCATCTAAAGTATTTTGTACAGTAAACACCATGTATTATTACTACAATTGTGCAGTGTGAAACCGTTGTGCTCAGGGACTTCAGAGCAGAGGACAAGCGCAACAAAATTGGCGTTCCACGTGAGAAATGGTTGTTCAGGGTTTAACTTTTGAATGGTTATCGTGAAATTTGTGATATATTGCAGGAGGGTGGATGGCAGAGCCCCGGGCAACAGGGACAAGGTGACTGCCACTGCGTCATTATTAGGCTCCCCCTGAGATGAAGGCAGCTCGCCTCAGTGCTGACTCACTCTATAACACACGGCCTCTGTCTCAGGGTTCCTGCACTTTCTCTTCCGAGTGTAAAATGATCTATTTATCAGTGCGTTACATAACTTTCTTTTGTTCTTCTACCTCTGTTTTCTCTAATGCCATGCAGTTTCTATTATCACACTGATACAGTGTTATGATCATTTACATTGAAGTTAATTATTGTGTAATCTTTCTAGATTCTTTTTTTCTGACAACCAGAGGTGGAAAGTAAGCACTCTTGTTCCTGCAGGTACATTTTTCAACACCGTCAACAGAAAATAATATGCCAACAATTTTGCTGTCAATTAACTGGTCGTCATTTATCAAGCCACGAGCCTAAAGGTCCACCGCTACAGCCATGCTAGCAGCTCTGTGAGGCAGAGCATAAGCACAGTGGAGCTTTGAGCTAATTGCTAACATCAGCATGCTAACAATGCAATGATGTTTAACAGGTATAATGTTTACCATGTTAACCAACTTTGTTGAGCCTGTTAGCATGCTAGTATTTTCCAACTAGCACTAAACAAACATTGTCATTAGTTCTGACCTGATAAAAATGCGAAAGACATATTAGCCTACAATTCACTTGTACAAAATTTCATGACAATCTATTAAACTCAAAACCACAAATATCAACCTCATGGTGGCGCTAAAGTCATGTCCACTAAAGTCATTAGCATTCATTGACTGGGATCCTTAAATGTCTGAACAAAATATAATAACAATCCCTCAAATCGTTGTTGACTGACCATCAATAAAGTCGCTAGCATGGCTGAAAATGCTCAACATTTTGATTGTTTCAGCTCCTCAAATGTGAGGATTTGTTATCTTGTGCTGTTTCATTTCATTGTAAATTGAGTGTCTTTGGGTTGGAAACTTTAGAAAATTGAAGACGTCAGCTAGAACATATTTGATGGCCACTTTTCACACATTTTCTGGCATTTTTTGAAACGACTAATTGAGTGATTGAAATCCACAAATCATCCACAAAATTAGCTGCAGTCCTTGTTTTTTTAGTATATTCTAAAATCAGTATTTATACTTTCACCTCACATACAATATCAGAGCAGCCTGTAGGAGGATACTCTATTATTAATAACATTTTCCCTCATAAAGTGATCTAAAAGAACGCTTATAAATAAAACATGGTCAGTATACTTTGGAGAGGGCAGTGAAGATTAACGGAGATGAGAAGTTTTTAAAAAGTGCTACTATTGTGATTTCAACTAAGTTGTTTTCCTCAGTAATAATTAAGTCAACTACTTGAGTAAGACAGTCGTACAAGAACTCGTCACCTTCCACCTCTGTTTATAAGGGGATGACTCTCCGCATCGTCATGCGAACCAGGATGCAGCTGGTTGCTTATAAAGGGAATGTCTAAGTCTCTACATTGTTGAGCAGAGCCGGGTCTAACGCCTTACAAACGGTCTCCGGCAGCTGTAACTGCATGCAGATATGACTCTGGTTCATGAAGCACAGAGACGAGGACGGACACATCAGGAGTCACATCGTGTGCTTATTCGACTAGGTAAGTTACATACAACATGTTTTTCATATACAATGGTAAACAGTAGTGCTTTGTCAAAGACTAAATGCTTTGGAGGGCGGGGGGGGGGGGGGGGGGGGGGACACACACACATGTGGATGTAAGGCTTGACTGGCTGCACAGGGCCTCTCATGGGGAAAGAATTAGGAAGAAGGACGGTCTCTATTCCCTAATGAGCATTTGAGTCCTGGACACTTTTTTTTTTTTTCTCAACCGTCCTTCTGCCTTCACGTCACATCTTACTCTCGCTTTGATTCTTCTTTCATCCTCTCTTGTCTGTAATTCGATCCAGCTTATGTGTTGCACTTGCGCATGCTGGATCGTAGCATCAGAGTACACTCATGAGGGACTTCTGGGTTTTCAATCATGCGTTGCCACAGCCGCTGTTCCTCCCCGTTTGAGTCCATCCAGTCTACCTCATTACCATAGCTTTTGCCTTGAGGGGAAGAGAGACAAAGGCATAAATATTAGTTTTCCTTTGTTTGAACTACTAGCGAGCCCTGAGGAAATGAACGCCTGCTCAACACTTCTGGATATGAGATGAAGGGACGCACACACATTTAATAACCATTCCAATTGTTCGTCATCAATAAGCCAGAATATTTCAGGGTTTTTTCAGGCTATTTCATGGAAAATAGACAAATAGAAAATCATCATAGTGTGTAAAATACAAAAGAAAATGGGCCTCACTTTTCATTTCTCCCAAATCACACAGCTCACACAATTTGTTTTTCAATCTGCAAACATCAATAGCGAGTGGTAGAACGCCGGTCTTTCAAGTGAGACTTCATTTATGCCTCAGGACTTTTGTTTGGTATGCATACAGGTCCTTCACCTAGGTTCCTTACAATAGGTTTTAAGCCAGGTTTTTCTTTAAATCTGATTAAAAGCTTATTTTTATGGAGTAAACATTACAGCACAGATTATTCATGCAGATAAGCCTCAGCTTCCTCAACGTGTCAGTGAAGTCTTTGAGCAAATGGAGAACTGTGCAAAGTTTAAGAGGCTTTAATCACATTATTTTAAATTCAGTGCAAGACTTTGAGCTTATAATGTCTTGTGCAGTAACGCTTTCACACACCTGTGCCAGCTCCTAGCCTGACTCCTCCCAGGAAGACATTGCTGGCCAGGGCTTCTTTGTCCCACACGGTGAGCTCCAGGCAGACGTTGTTGAGGTCTCCTGGCTGCAGGCCGCAGTAGGTGAAGGTGTGGTTCCACTGCGGGTTCACAGTGCGTCGCTCCACCACCGTCTTGTGCTTGGTTGACTTGTTGGTGTCAGGGAGGAGATATCTGGGAAAAAGAATAAAACGTTACTTTACAATACTCAGGTTGGGGTTTACCAAAATCACATCTTATGTAACAAGGGAGGCATATTTGTTATTAGCATATTTAAACTTAAAATATTTATACTATTTGCCAAGAATCGTGGCTTTAAAAGTGAGTAGATTTGACTAATTTTACAAATGTGCCCCCCTTCTATAAAACTGCCATAAGACTCCCATTCAAAAGTGTCCAACCCCCTGAAGAGAGTGTCTCACCCTTTCACAAAAGCATCTGAAGTGCCTCCAGACTTGACTGCAGTTAGATTTTTGGCTCCTTTGACCAGCAGCTCCACCATGCCCCCTTTAGGCAGAGTGAAGTTGCTCGTCTTCTTGCTTTTCAGGAAGCCCTTTTTCACTGAGAGAGGAGGGAAGCAGACACACAGGAAGAACAAACAATCTTCATTTCCAAGGTTTCGGTTTATTTACGCAACACTTGAAAAACAAAAGAAGTTCGTAGTAAAGTGTATACTTATATAATCGTCACATGGGTTTAACACAGAAAGAGTAACCCATATTTAGGTTTCAACAAATCACAAATGTATGAATAAGTTAGAGAGAAATTCAACCCACAGACACATAATCAAAACGGTCTATTTCTTTTACATCTCAGCCTCACTCTCGCAGGAGCATTAATTAGAGACAGGGAATACATTTATGAGAAATTCTTACATTAAATTGTGTGGAAACATATTTTGTAGTTTGGATGGATAAGGGAAGTGCTTAATTTTAGATATAGCTCTAAGCTGGAAAAAATATATTTCTATTTGCCCTGTTACCGCAGCATCCCACTGGCCGGTCACTCATTATTACGAACTCATGCTGTGCAGCCAAAGATTGATCAAACCCACAAAAAACAAATATGTCACAGTGAGATTTGGGGAAATAAATTTAAAATGAACACAATTTGAGTTAAAACATGATATATAATATAATATATATTGGTCATCGCAAGTATGAATGTACCTTGTACTTGGTCCAGCGGCAGCGTGAGGTTTTTCTCTGCAGGTATGTACTTCAACACGACAGTCAGTTCTCCTTTATACTGCATTGAGGAGTCTATATTGCCCTCCACCTACACAAACATAGTTCACGTCATTAACAATCCTCTCAACCACTTGCCTTCGTGCCTGTTTCTATAACGTAGAAGGAAAAAACAACATGTGTGACAACGCTCTGATTGTGGTCCCTACCTTGGGCAGCAGAGCGTACCAGTCCTCTATTTGGGAATCAAACTCCCAGGAGTCAAAGGTCAGCTCCACCTCTCCCAGGAAGCTGTTGTGTCCAAACCGGTCGTGGTGCCACACCGAGACCTGCAGCGTTCGAGTCTCCAGCTGAGAGTGGCTGATCACGTACTGCACAACACAGCAAAAACACGAGCTCAATGATGTAAAAGTTTGGAATTCTTGCAATTTGATATCACTTTTCTAGTAAATCGATTTGTTTTTCAGCCACTGACCCTCAGATTCTCATTGAAAACAGGGTTAATGGTGTTGGCCTTGATGCTCGTCTTCCTCTTGCTCTGCCGTGACGTATCTGGCAGCAGGTACGTCTTCACATATCTGCCATGAAAAAGACACAGCGACTCAGTCGGGCTCCCCAGGAGGAGATGGACACTATTTGTTCTTGTTAAAGCCAACAACGTGAAACATCACCTGCCCCCTGAATTACTTGTCTGCTAAACACACTAAACATTTGTCGAGAAGACTAATGGTGTTGTTGAACTCTCACGTGTCCGTGCGTTGCCTCCTCTCGTCTCCTGTGGCCAGGTTGTGACACTCTTTCACCAGGACGTTGAGAGCACCAGTCTTGTAGCTGTAGCTGATGTTCAGCAGGATCTCGCCGCTCACCCGGGCGTTGCCATAGTCACCAGTCTCACTGTACATGCTCATCATGCTGTTGATACTACTCTGTTAGGCAAAGAACAAAGACAAGGGAGGTGGAGATGCAGGAGGGGGAGAAGGTCAAGGAGTGTTGAAGAGGTGAGGACAGAGCACGACACATGAGGTACGAAGCGTTAAAGGGAAACGGGGGAAAGATAAAGAAAACAACAACGTCTAAAGTATTACAGAACGCTGATGAAACGAGGTAGACATGAAACAGTAGCGGCCCTTTATGAACTTCAGTCTGTGGCAGAGCATGGTGGTGATGTTGAGGGTGAGACTCATGGAAACAGAATCACATTTTACGTTGCTACAAACTGCAGCCCCACAAGGTTGTACACTGTAGACTTAAAAAAATTCAGTGGCCTGCTGAAAAGAGATGTAGCGAGCACTGCTCTGAGTGAAGCTTGCCTGGAAGCTTCATCAAGAATTCTAGATGAATATTCACAGTTACATATTGTGCCCATCACAACCTTGCAGTTTGTATTATGTCCCAGAAATACTGTATCATCTGTGTTCCTGGGTCTATAAAATAATACCGATGAGATGGTAAATGAATTAGAATTGAGAAGTTTTGGAAAGATGATATGAAAGAATGTGTAACAGAGAGGAAAACCTGACCACATTGTTTTATAAATGAACGAGTGAAAGGATGAGGTGGCACCGATTCATGCTTTTGATAGTTTCTCTCAGTGTTATATGTTTCTCTCTTTTCCTTTTCTCTGAGAGTGACTTTGACCATTCCTTATCGAGCAACCTGCCAATCATTTCCTTGATTAACCTCTTGATTGTTTGGTCTTTGAAATGTCAGAAAATTGCGACAAATACCCGTCACAGTTTTTAAAGGTTTAAGATAGTGTCTTTAAAATTGCTTATTTGTTATAAGAGTGAAAGTTGCCAGTCATGTGGTTTTATTATTACCTGTACCATCCAGACTTTACATTGACTGTCCGACAGTGAGTTTCATAGATTGCCAATTTAGAGATATTGAAAAGCACATTTTGCCTCCTCATGTTGTGCACCTGCAAAACCTATTTCATGGACAAAAGACTCCAATCATTACAAACCCAGCAGGTGATTTTTTTTTCTGGCACACATGGCTGTTGTAGCTTTGGACGGGATTTAAATGGTCTAATCCACTGATAATAATATTGCTGTCTGGAGAGCGCTGGGGAAAGAAAGTCAGAATTGAGCCTCACTTATATCCTGCTTGGAGCCAGTGTGATTAATGAAGTGTAATGTAGGGAGCATAGACTTAATGGAAAGAGATGTAGCTACCATCACATTCATAAAAACTCTGTATACATTAATGAATGCTAGAGATTTGTGGTCTGATGCTTTTCTGCTGCATTCATCGAGTGGTGAATATAAATGCATGCACAGACATGGAAAGGGAAGACTTACAGTCTCAGCATCTGAGTCGGGGATATTGAGGTACCCCCACCTTCTCTCTGAGCCAGGAGTGGAAGACTAGCAGCAGATTCATTTATGAGATAGAGAGGAAGGAGGGAAGGAGGGAACGAAGGAAGGAGGGAAGGAAGAAAAAAGTGGAGAAGGAGATAGGTCTGTGATCTTTGATGTGCCAGTCATAGATGCAGGCCCCGAGCACATAACTCCCCCCCCCCCGCGGAGGAGATACAGAAACCCTGTCTACAGGAGCACAGCCAGAAACACATGGTTACCATGGTGATGATCAGATAAATCCAGAGATTACAACTCATCTGGAACCACTGGACACACACACACACACACACACACACACACACACACACACACACACACACACACACACACACACACACACACACACACACACAGGGCAGAATGAGGAAGATGTGTAGTTCCTTTGTGATGTTTATGTCTATTTTACATATTTTTGATTTTCATAATTAATTTGAGTCACAGTGTTGTAGCCCAAGTGATGAGAGAGACTGTTTTTACAGACATTAATGGTCCCCAGAGGATGAATCCTATTGACTTTTTATCCAGCTCCACCTGCAGGTTGATGTATGTGGTTGTAAGTGAAATGTCTCGATTTAATTGGATTAATTGGTTTAATGGATTTAATTTGTCCACTACTTGTTTAGACCTACAGAACTAATAACATTCCCATTAGTCTCAGCTGTTATACTGACAGATGTTTCTATTATTTATATATATATATTATTATTTATATATATATATTATTTATATGGGAAGATTAATTACAGTAGCTAGTGGTACTTAATAAAGGTGTATGTGTATTGCTCATTTTGATTCATCAGTAAAACTGAATAAATAGAATAACAATAAAGGTTTCTCTAAAGCTGGAAAAACACAATCTACCCGGTGATAGAAAGTGCAATATTAAATAAATGGCACAAATACTCCGTTGTGATATCATTATCTATCCAAAGCCCTCCATGAGGTGAATCATGTAACAGCAGGCTGAGTATATTAACTATCTGCATAATGTCCCTCATCACCTCCTTCCTCTTCCATTCATACTGAAAACAGAAGCTCAGTGACGGCTCTTAGTCATTTCTGAGATGAAATGATAAATGACAGACAGGCACGACGTCTGTCTCGCCTGTTTTCCGGTGGAGTTCTCAAATTGAACTCAACCTCCCACACACTCACACACACACACGCACGCACGCACACACACACACACACACACACACACACACACACACACACACGCACGCACGCACACACACACACAGACTGAACAATGAGAATGGCATGAAATAAACCAATTATTTAGGCTATTTGAATAACTGGATTTTCTGCCAGACTTGGTGCTTTGTAGACCAAGTGACCAAGTGAACTGTGCTCAAGGCCCAAGTGTAAACATGGCAAATCAAGATATGTGATAATATGCAACAGCATTGACACACAGAGACACATATCTGAAAATTTGGGCACATAAAACTATCAGCATAGCTTGATATCACAAGGGGGTAGATGAGGTAATATCCAGGTTAATCTACCTCATAATATACCAAAAAAACAACTACATACACAACATCAAAGTACCTTGAAATGTGTGTACTCTTACTCACGCAACAGTAATCCTTCACATTATGGTGCTACAAGTTAGTTTATGTAAATGCAGCAGGCTTTCTAAGTGTGCAGCGCCAGAGGAAATTGTTCGTAACAACAGGCTGCCCCAAAGTCTCACACCATGTTTACACAGTCAACAACAGTACGCAGACGCCTGACTCACACGTCAGGTGCTGGTGAGTGTATGAGCACATGTTTGTACTGTATGTGAACACACATCACTTCCCAGTATCTGCTTTTGATATTGTCATGTTTGCACTAGGTTTTTTTTTTTACGGGTGTTACCGTTGACAGTGCGTGGCTGAAGCGTCGGTTGGCAGTCTTACTGTGAGCTGACATCAGGGCATCAATGTCTTCATCCGCATCCTCATCAGAAAACTCCTGCGGATGACAGGATTCAGATTTAATCAAAGAGGAGATGCCATCTGGGAAGCTGGCCAAAGCGTCTTTGTGCAAAGTACAGTTTTCCACACAGCAGCTCTGTGTGGGAGGATGCAGCCAGCTTCCATAAATTCAACCAGACAAGTCAGGACAGAGTGCAGTAATTTGTTTACTTGTTTTTCACGCGCAAAAATCAAAATGTCATTGGATTTGCATCAAACTTGTGAGAATGAATGGATGAGTTAAACAAATGAAATGTGTGTGTGTGTGTGTGTGTGTCTGTGAGTGCCTGCACTATGAATGCAAATTACCATTCAGTAAAAAACGAGACAAAGCAGCCCTATACTGACCATCAGATCCTCCACCTGTTTTCAGCCTACAGCCGTTTAGACGCTTGTCATGCTCTTTGAAGTGAGCTCTGGGGAGAAATTAACATTCAGCCCCACATCTGACGCCTCACGCTGAGTTCATCAGCTCAGATCCTGAGCTTAATATGGACACACAGTATAGTAGATCTATGTATTAAAAGGTTACTGAAAAATCTACGTGTTTGTGGTCCTGCGGTGAATTTGTAACAGAAACCAAATCTGTGTGCAGAGTTAGAGCTGAGGGAGGAAGAAGGAAAGGGCTGAAGCGGCTTACTGCTTCGTTGAGCCCGGGGACCGAACGGCTCCTGAGACTGAAGGCGTCGTCGCTGGGTTCAGAACCAGGAGCTGACAGGTCCATCTCCGAGCGGCTGTGATCTGGAGCAGGAAAGGGAGGAAAGGGAGGCGGGGGAGTCAGAAAGACAACAAAAAAAATAGTTTGAAGGGAGTGAGGGGCCGGAAGCCAAATACAGACACAATACAAGCAGACAGTAAAAGAGAGGGTAGAGTGTGAACTTCATGAATGTGTGAACTTTACTCTCCATATAACAGTGACAATATAACTATTTGTACCTCATATAATTAGCTCAGTGCTTTACATTGAGAGAAAACTGAGAGCAATTAGAAAGAAAGCTGATAATGTAAAGGATAGTTCAACACTTTACAAAGTTAAAGCGAGGAAATCATCTCTTATGTCGTTTTGTTAACAAAAGAAATCGGCCTTTCACTTCTAGTCGGTAAGCTGTCAATAACTATTTAGTTAGTAAGTTAGCTAACTAACGAAGCTCATGTTAGCTACATGAGTAAGTCAAAAACGTTTGACGCTGACTTTTTAATGTTTTCAGCAGACTTCTAAAATATACGTTTGATGGCTGGATTCATGATATCATGCTGAAAGAGAGGCTTTTAAAGTGAACAGGTCACGAGCAAATACCAGCAGGTTCACCAGTTGCTGATCCATGTACAGATGTTAGAACAGCACACAACTGTGTGTTCTCATCACACCCAATTTGAATCGATTTTCTTTCTTAAAAACAAGCTAGGCCTACAAAAGACAAAGGAATTATTAGCTTTAACCAAACTAAACTTGAAAAAGGAAAAGAAAAAACCCAATTAAAAAACTAGATTAAACATATGTTATTCTACATGGCCACACACACACACACACACACACACTAAAGAACCGGTCTGATGTGGCACTATAGAGATGTAATTCTTGGCCAGATTACAGTGAATGTGCATTGGATGTGTTTCTAATATGGTTTCTATTCACAAAACTCTCCAACGGTGGTTGCAACCCCGACACACTGTCCTCGTCTTAAATGTGATTTATGCTTGCTGCTACAGCAACTACAGCAAACGTGCTGACAGAGCTAACAGTGTTTACCTGAGGGGGGGGAACCAGAGGGTGTGTGCTACGCTTACGTACCGACGCTGCCGGCCGGGACAGCGTTATTAGATATAACAGCTGTATGAGAGCAGTGCAGAGCAGCGGCAATGAGCTGGTCAGTAAAACACACTCACAAGCACTAAACATGCACTAAAAGGCTGACCAGCTATGTGAACAAAGAACGGAGGATGACCACACACAGGGGAAGGCAGACATTACTGCACTATATCTTTGCTCTAAATGTTGTATATTGCACCTTCAAAGGATTCTTAGCTAGCCAGACATGCTAACAATTGCAGTTTATGTCAGTTTCCTAACACTTTTCTTTGCTTCAAAAGCTCTTTGTGTACAGATTAAACATATGTGTCACTGTAGAGCTGGAAGGCATACTTTTGAACTTTGGAGATATCATAGCAGTCCATATGATGAGCAAATATTCGCCCCGTGGCTAATGCTCCACACTTAACACAAAGACATGAGATTGATATAGATCTTTTCATCTAACTCAGAGAAAGAGATAAGGTGAGTAGGTGCATTTCCTAAAATAAGTAATCTCAAATACATATGGGCGAAAAATAAAGAGGGAAGTTGAGTACGATTTTGAAATTGATTAGCAGTGTAAATAAGATGGCAAACTGGAAATACAATGACACAAAACAATGGCTAGCTATACTGTTTAATACTGGAGTATATGATGTGACACATCTGTGGGCGTAAGTGGCGATCCTCCTCTTTTCCAGCTAACGGCACTAATTGAGCCATTTGAAAAAAAGTCCTGACACACTTCTTAGCAGCTGTTATTAGTGGAGATAAAGGATCTGAAACTGAGACAAAGTTGAGAACATTAAATAAAAAAAAAAGTGGAGAGTTCAACTCATAAAGAAGAGCAGCAGACAGTGTAAGTTAATAATGTTATTTGTGCACACGTTACATCTGCTCCTCACAGACGGAGAAATGTCGTCCTTTATGAGGTCTGAGTTTGCGAGCAGCTGAGTATTTTTGCACAGCTCTGGCTCGACTGTATAACATCACCTTTGATATGATACGGCTGCCTCTAACACATCCTGAAACTGTGATTCAGATATTGAAATGGTTGTGAGCTGTGAAGCTGTGAGACAACAGCAGGAGTCATGTCGCTCCAATGTGGAGCAAAAAAAAATAAAATGACTGTGATACCTGATGAAACCGAGGCCCTGGACACAGAAATTGTCGGGGTGCCCGAATTTGTCCTGTGATGGCCAGTAGCTTTTTTCTCAGGCGCACTGTCACTGGAGTGTATACTGGCAACGCTCTCCGCTCCATCAGGCTGCGTGCAGAAACAAATCCCAACACACCCAAGCTGTTAAAATAACAATTTGAACCGCACAATTTCCCCAGTGTGTTGCTGTATGTGTGTTTGTGTGTATCAGTTGCTGACCCTGACCCTCCGGTTGTCGCTGAGAGTGTCCGGAGTTCGGGAACGCAGGTTGTTGGGTACAGTGGGCATCCCTGAGGACTCCAAGGCCTCGGCACCGCCCCTGAAAACCGCAAAGAAACCAGTCATCCCATGATATTCCCTTCATCTTTCATCATGAAATACCCTCAATTTAAGTCTTATGTAGTTGTGTAACACTTTTAGGAAACAACCTGCCCGAGGCTCTTTGGCTTCACAAATAACATTTACTAAAACATCAATAGAGTCGTTAAAGTCACTGACATCTCACTTGACTTTTCTTTGCGGCTTATTTCTCTTTTGAAATATTTTGCCTTCATGCCTGCATGTGTAAGAAGGATTTTTTTGCGCTTTCCATCTCGTTTTAATTAATTCCTCATTAAATCTCTGTGGGACTGTATTTTGATGATAAAAATATTATTTAAAATACTTGTATGTAAGTGGTATACAGCACACAGTTCAGTCTGTTCGTAGTTAAGAATGGACACCTGTTGGAACGTGGACTCGGTGCCGAGGGAACACTTCTTACGCTGTGAGCGTCTCTGGCCGAAACAGATTTGACACCGACGCTGTCGACTCCATTCTCCGGCTTCAAGGCCGGTCGGCTGCCTTTCTTATCCATCTTCATCCTTCTACACACACACACGCACACACACACGCACACACACACACACGCACACACAAAGCCTGTTATCTACTGTTTACTGGAGATATTCAATCAGGTCTATTAATGCAGAGTTATTACACTGTGTCTCTCTGCTTTATCAAGATTATCTAAGTCACAACTCTACAGTTTGCATCCTGCAGAGGAAATCTAGTAAAGGATGCTGTTACATTATTTTGATTAATTATTTCCACAAAGAAGGTGGCTTTCTGACCTGTTTGTTATCAGAATTAAAAATATATGTCCATGTTTGTCAAGCTGCAATAAGCTAGAAAACATGGCCAACATTATACCTGATAAACATCCACATGTCGACATTGTCATTGTTAGTGTCACACCCATAGAGTGCAGGCTGACTCAAGGTGGTGACACATTTTAAAAATAATTTATTTTGTAAAGTATAAATAAAAACCACAAACTGAGCTTTCAGTGGCAAATTTACTCGTAACATCAACGGCCAACTGCTTAGTTTAGTAAATATAATAGTAAAATCACAATATCTCAAAGATAAAAACAGCATGTCTATCACAACAACAAGCCATTAACTCACTATTTCATATACATCCGATTCCCAATGTTGTTTTCACTACAGTGCCGTCATTTACTCTACTAATTTAACACTACATCATTAATGACATACAAAAAGGTGCTTAGGTTGACATATACCTACCGATGGCTGGACCTCAGTGGCAAATTTACTAGTAACGTTAGATGTGATGGCCAACTGAAGAACACAGCGCAAGCCAATAGTTTATACAGCCACGTATGATCCTGTGCCTTTATCCTCAAAATAGAAATGTTTGAAAAGGAGTGCTTGCATATTAAACAACACATATAAGTCTGTGGGCAATTACATACAAATATTCTTTGTGCCACATCAGCATACCAACACAAGCATCTAGTTCAAAGCAACGCTGTGCCGAAGTACAGACTATTGAACTATTTCTCTAATTGTCTTTTACCACGGTACTTAATTGACTGCCAAAATTCTGGCATATGAATCCCATTATTGTCTATTTACTGTTTGTGAACCACACACACACACCAGACACCTTCCTCCAGTGACTATACATACTTACACCTTACTGTTTATACTGTATATCTTGCATTTCATATCCACTGTTCATACTGTTTATATGTTTATAATGTCTATATTGTATACTCATACTGTTGTTTATCTGGCACATTGCACTGCACCGTACTGCTTCTTTTTGCACTTCTGGTCAGACGCTAAAACCAGAAGTTTAATATTTTCTTTAATGACGGGTTATTCAATTCATTAGTCAGAAGGTTTTCAGTAATCATTACATTACATGACATTACAGCCATCTAGCAGATGCTTTTATCCAAAGCAACTTACAATAAGTGTATTCAACATCGGTATTCAAGAGAACTACTAGTCACCAGAAGTCGTAAGTGCATCTCCTTTTTTAAACAAGCATCTAAGAGCATAAAGCAGAGCGAAAGTACAGAAACAAACCAATATGAATACAATAAGTGCTAAGTGGAAGGCTCAGGGTAGTACTTCTTACTCCCCACACTCATGAAATAATCACAGCTTCTTGTTATTTTTTAAGTTATTTTTTTAATTTTTGGACTGAATCACTGTGATGCCTACAGGTACCATTAGAGTGCCGCCAAGATGGGGAGCGGTGCAAGCCGCCACAATCCAATTACTGCTGTGTTGCTTTACTAAATATATTCTGAAATGTATTCAATGTCTCTGTAAAATCATAAGAGTATCCCCTTGATCTTTTCCAATGCCTTTTGTACTGAGGCGAGTTCTCAACACACTGCAGAGTTCTTTCAAATGCCGGTTGAGATGAATTCACTCAGTAAACACTCTAATATTCAGAACATGTATGTGTTTGCATGAACTTAAACTGAGCTGTTTTCCTCTTCCTCTGCTTACCCTTTCCTCCTGGCACCGATGTTGAGTATTGCACTTCTGTTGGATTTCGGGGTGTCGGGTCTCTCAGACTCAGAAAGGTTTGACAGGTTTTCTGTTGACTTTTTGTCTGTGACTGGTAATCAAAAACATTGCATTAATGCAATCAGCATATAACCTACACTACTCCACATAATCAATACGGTTTTGGAAAGAGGACATTAGAGGTGAAACTCACTGATCGGGCTACTCATGATTGTCTGTTTGATCACGTCGCTGCTCGGCACTCCCTGCTCAAAGCGCTTGGACCGCTCCTCCAGGAACCACTCTCCTGTTACCTCCTTCAGCTCGCTGCAAACACACAAACATTACTGGGAGCCTCAACATACAAAAGTCCACCCAAACTAAGATATCGTCAATCAGTGAGTTATCAGTGTTTCTGCAGTGTTCAGTATGTTAAATGTAAGACTTTTAAAGACTTTTGTGATATCATATAGTGCCTGTTTCACAGTCACACCGGCCAAAGTTTGAACAATATTAACGAACCAGTAGAGATGATGAGATGAAGAATAGTTTACCAAGTGCATGAAGGTTATTGACAACACATTGTTGTCAGTACTGTATATAACAATAATAACAATAATTCATAAAAATATCATTAATTAAACATTAGACACAAACTGGAACTGAATAAACAACAGAAAATAGATGGATAGTGTGTGAAACAACTGGGGATTTTCTTTCCCAAAATGTTTTTATAACTAACATTACTCACTACTGCAGGCTACAAAATACATTAAGATTAAATGAAGTTTCCCTCTGGCCTTTTGTTTTACGACTGTTTAGGACCTGCAGATACCCTGGATGAAGATTGATTCGTGTAACCACTTTCTCTCCTTCTGCTGGAGTTTCACTAATTCAGTCCATTTCTTCATTTCTTTCTGTGGGTTACACGTGTCGTTGGACAGAGCCAAAACATTGCTACTAGCTCACGAGCAAAAAAGTTTTACTTCTCACACAAACACATTTCGTGGTCACAGTGTGATTATTCAGACCGGCGGCAGTGGAGGACTTGGTATCTATGCTACAGTATTGATTTTTTTTTTTTGAGTGTGCAGAGCGATTGTAGAAAGATCCTACGGCTAATCGATTTTCGACAACAGACACACAACCCTGTTTACCAGTAATTATTCAGTTAGTTCTGAACAGTTCACTATAGCAGAGCTGTAAATATCTCACATTACTTCTTTGTCTAGAATGTATAAACCCCCAAAGTGGGTGCCACAAAAAAGACTCTTTAGTGCTCAAGAGGTTTTTTAGGGGGGTTGGTCATTATTCTTTTAAGCCCTGTAGAAGATGCCAGCACTGAAACACCCGAAGCCCTCACTGACAAATGGAGACACAGATGTGGTGTCATTAACCATCTGATCCGAACCATCTGGAGTCAATTGCTCTTCTAAACAATAAACTGTTTTTGATCCCTGCCAGGCATCGCACTTACGAGATCTTGGCACAAACGTTACATCTCCACTGCCGTCTTTTGGGAGATGCAACGCGGCAGTCGTCGCAGACGCGCAGCTGACACTCCTTGCAGAGATCTCCACGGCCGAAGATGAGGCCCAGACTCTTCAGGCAGCGAGCGCACTGTCGCTCCTCCACCTCCTGGGGCCGACGGGACCCTTTCCGTTTGATCTCCAGCAGCTCATTCTTCAGCTTCCTGCAGGCAAGGTAGAAGAAAATATCAAGGGACGTTAAGAAAACTCTGTAGCATGAACGTTAAAACTTGCAATACTGAAGTCCTCACCGAATCCTCTTCTCCTCTCGCTTCCTCAATTTCTCATCTTTCTGCAGCACCTTCAGGATCATGTCTCTTTCATGTTCCAGGAGATAAGAGAGGTTGAGATCCTCCCCGACCTGCTCCATTTGTCCCTCAGTGTACACTTGGCCGATGAAATCACCAAAGCAAAGATGTTGCAGGAAAGACGTCTGAATGAGCTACATTATGCTTCAAAAAAGCTCCTCTTTCTGTAATTTTCTGCTCACGATTGGGCTGTTGTTCTTTTAGCGCTAGCATAGTCCAGACTTTGTCCCCCCAGCGTTTCCTCCGATGACCTTCTGTTTCTTAGGGAAACTGACAAGAGCTGACCACTCTCAGGAAGCCTAGATGAGGTCAAACAGACACAATAGAAAGTTAGTAAAACATGACTGATATTAATAACTCATTAATAAAAAATATAAATATAAGGGGTGACAATGAAAGTCCTGGTTTCAGTGCTTTTTTCCCCTCATGTTTATTAAAGCATTTATTAAAATAAGACAGTGATTTACAAGATGACAAGAGGAAGCACAAGTAATTGGTGGACATTCGACAGCTCGACAGCAGCTTAACAAGCTCCCAATTAGGCTCCAAGCCTGACATTCAGAGCACAACACCCACATTTCTCAGCTTCTATTAGCAAAGCTCTATCTTTCCTGAAATTCACGACAAGACAAGGTCTAATTATCTGCATACCTGAATGTCAATGCACTCAGCTAAATAACATTAATTTGGCAGATACTTTTGTACAAAGAGGGATGGAAATGTCAGTCTGCAGGTCCCCCACTTTTGATCCGGACTGAAATATCTCAACAACTTGGATCTAGGGCTGCCCGTCTTAGTCAATAAGTCGACTAATCGATCTCTTTGGTCTTAGACAACTAAGACTTCTTTAGTCGATTAGTCAGTGTTAATGCCGAGCAACTTGTTTCTAAGAAACCTATCAGCACATCTCTTGTAAAAACAAGATTTAAAGTTGTGCTTGTGTGTGATTCTCTGTTGAGAATCTGACATCGGTCTATTAAATCAACTCATCTATATGTCGACAAAATCGAATACATTTTAGTCAAATAAGAATTTCTTTGGTCGTTCTTTGGTTTGAATGCTACACATGAACACACTCGATTCGCAATCTAGCTGCTATGCCTGATCAGTTGAACTGAACCGCTAATAATCTGATTTGCATAAAAATTGCCATCCATGCTTTCAATAATACCGACCATGGAGATCAGAAACTAATATATATGGGAGGACAGGGACAGAATTCTGCCGGTGCTTGTGTAAATTAAGTTGGGAAATAAAAATTGAATGGAGTGGAGGGATCTGCATAAGCCCACACCAGCCTCCTTCAGTCCTTATTCATTACTGTCTCTTTCATCCTCGCCCTTTCTTCTCTCGCCTCTTCCCTTCACTTAACATGAATTAGCACTAATGAACCGGCAGACATCATCTCAGCTTCATTTGCAACCAAAGGCACACCATGACATCAGCGATTAGAGCGTTTTAAGCTGAACTGCAGCTGCATTGTAGCCGAAGAAGAGATCTTTCTTCACCTTGGGCATGAGATGGAGATTTAAAGATACCTTTGCATTTAAAATACTCAACTGCTGAATATAAATAACCCTTACGATTCACTGACTGAGACTTCTCTTGTAAGACAAGGCAACTTTAGCACATTTCAGCAACAAGGCAATTCAAAGTGTTTATTCGGCGACCTTACTTTTGGTCTTATCTATGTTGGGCATCACCTGCGGTTGCACCAGAAACCACCTTCTCTGTGGTGCTGTGGGTGTTTACAAACACACCACAGTCTTATTATATCAAATCGAATGGTCAACCACTCACGTCAACAGTGGACAAGACTAAGAGTTTACGGCTATGCTAGCAGCTCTGAGAGGCTGTTTTAGGCACCGAATGCTAATGTCAGCATGCTAAAATGCTCATAATGCTGATGTTAAAGGTACGATGTTTTGTTAGTGTACTAGCACGCTAACATTTGCTAATTAGCACTACACAAAAAGTATAAAGTATGGCTGATGGGAATGTGATTAGTTCTGCATGTATTTGGTCAGATATTGGACACATTTTAACCTGATGGTGGCGCTAAATTAAACGTCTGGGTATCATCAGAGTCATTACAATGCATCCTGTAAGGAGCATGAATGTATGAACCAAATTTCATGGCAGATCATCAAATAGTTGTTGAGGTATTTTAATTTGGACCAAAGTTGTGCATTGACAGACCGTTGTTGCAATCCAGAGTCAGTGAGGCTAAAAGGAAAACACTTTGGTAGCTTTGTAATGAGCATTCTTTAGTCTTACTTCCTGGTAGGGTTAACCAACTGTTCTGACTGCAATGGTGATATAATCCACATTTCTTTATTTTTTTAATTTATTTGGTTCAATGTTATTCATTGTATTGTTCGTCATATTCTTTATTCATTCCCTTCATTTTGTTTATTTTATCGCTTATTCATTTATTTTCTGCTCAGTAATTTAGTTATGTTTATAAATAACTTGATCATTTGATTTGTGTGTTTATGAAATAATAGCTCCCTGTACACCTTGAGAAGAACTTTGTAGCAAACCTGAGATTAAGATTGAATTGATTAATATCAAATTTGGAGGTTTTCCAAAATGGAATCTTATGTTAAATAAATTCTGTTAGTCAAACTAATGGTGGCTTATGACGTAAGATGAATACCATCATTATTTTATACGAATGTATGGGTTTAGAAATATGAATTGCATTACTAATAATGGTTACATACATTTATATTAATTAATTCATATTTATTAAATCTGCTACCAGCGACAGCGCTACAATACACAAACACATGCATGGACTTCCAGTTGTCCTCACACAAACACTGACTGTCTGTGTGGGACAGAGCTGCAGTCCAAGTGTCCAACTGATCCACTTTAGGTTTATAGGTGCACTAGGACTGTTGCATTGAACTACATTAGTTTTGGCTAGGTTTTAAAAAAAAACTGGCAAGTAGTAGTGTATGTAAAGCAAGGAAGTAAAAAATGCAGACTATAGCCACACAGACAATTCTAGTAGCCAAGCAACTGTGCCACATGATACTCCTGGCGTACTGGACTGACTTCAACAATCAATAAAGCAAAACTAATATTTATCTGAGCATCTTTCATATAACAGTTGTGCCGTGAGAGCACAACAGTATCTCAGAGTTTGAGTTGTGTGCCCGCAGTAGGCGTGTGTCCTGACGCAGTCCTCCCTGAGTACACACTGCACACATTCCCGCTGCCGCTCTCGCTGCCCTGAGCAAACACGAGTCATGAGACAGTTAAACTTTGGCTGTGCTGGCGGAAACGCACTCGCTTCTCATCAATGCAGTAATAACAAAGCTCCAAGCAAAGCTTGACCTTCTCAACACAGTGCGGGGGACGTTTTTCATCTTTTCCACAATTCACATTGTTCAAACATGGAATGGGTCGTTTTGTCACGGAGTCTGCGCTCCGCCGGGGCACATCTGGCCACAAAGCCACATTGTAATCTAACTGGGTGTTTTGTAACTATGTGGCATTTTACCACCTGTCAGTGTGGTGTGTTTCTACAGGTGGCCGGGCTTATATACAGCAGAACCAATCTGCCAATTAAAGACCACAGGTGTGCTGGGAGCAGCTGGACTCCAGTTGGCAGAGACCCAAAGTAGACTTGGATGAAAAATGAACATTGGATAAACACGTTATCAATAAAATGCATTTATTACTGAACAGTCAATGGGCGGACAAAGGAACAGAGATACCAGGCAAAATATGAGTGTTTCAGTCATGAACCAGGCCACACCTGGACTGTGTGTAGCTCAATACTGGACTCTTCTGCTAGAAGGAAAACCTTCAAATGTAAATTGTTTAATGAGGAAAACAGTGTAAGATGTTCATACTAAACCCCTCAGACCCTCGCACTCTTCTCGTTACCTCTGTGATCATTTGTAATGCCATTATATTGTTATAGTGCTGCACTTTGGCATCTCACCAAAGTTGTCCCCTCCAGCCATCAGTGCTCTTGTGATTCAAGCAACAAACATCTGTCCTCTCCAGGTGCTTATCCTTGTGTATTGCATAGACATTTTGATATAACACAAACACAGATGGGGATGGTCAGACCTCTTGAAGCTGACATATGCTGCTAACTGGAACTCTGGTTGAACTGGAAGTCTTTGTGAATGTGATTTGGGCCCCATCCGAACTAACTTACAAAATTAAGAAGCAAATGAGATAAGCATGTCCATTCCTTTAACTGTGTGGGTTTTCTCCCGTTTCTTCCCGCAGTCCAAAGACATGCAGGTTCAGTAGCAACTGAAAATGATCGTGAATGTGAATAGTTGTCTGTGTCTGTGCATAGCCCTGTGATTGGTACTCCGCCCCCACATTTTAAATTGAAAATTCATCAGCTATGACTCCAGCTTTAGTCTTGTTATTTCAGCGAGGGGCAGCACCGATCTTTTTTTGCCTTAAAGATAATGAATAAATCATACAGTAGCTCTTTAACCTTGTGTCAGCAGATTCTTCATCTCCTGGGGGGGGGTGATGCTTTTCCAGATAATTTACGTGTTCTAGCATCCTCACTACCACGCAATGTTGACAGAGGTGGCGACAGTGTGAAGAGCAGCATGCAGATCATCAATAAGTTACACAAATTATACAACTTCCATGTAACAGACAGCTGCACAAGTCTGTTAACCTTTACTCTGTCTAGATGTTGTTGTTTTCCAGGGTAGGTAGGCGCTCCACACCATGGCTCTCCATCGTTTTAATGTATAACCCCGACATCTCCCTGTGGTATGTACGTTTTCCTCCTGAATCATTAATGTCAGACGGCAGTAGACTGCTGATGAGTGGCAGAGAGCGTCTCTGGTGACCAATAAACAGCCGGTCACTTCAGCTCAACCAGAGACCTCTTTCTGCTGGCCAATAAAGGCTTTCATATGGTCCACACACTCACTCACTCACACAGAGAATAGCAGACATGTATAAGTGTAAAGATATTAATTATTCATCAGAAAAGGTCCATAACAAAAAATCTCACAGCTGCTTACACCTGTGCCATGACACAGATGACCAGAGAATATCACATATTCTATTGTACTTTATCTCTGCTTTGGTAATTCCTGCTATATCAAGTAGGGGCTGTTTTCTTTTACTTAAATTGCTATCCAACATCCATAAATCATATGGAATTATATGGAAGTGCTGGATGACAAAAGTCTGAGATTCAAGGTAATGAAACGATTAATCTGGTGGTATAATATATATTTCAACCATCATTGAATTGACCCTGCAAGTGAGTATTGTCTATGTAGCCAAAGCACTATATTAACAGATTTCGGAGATAAATATCATGGCATTGACAGATGTAGTTGATGACCAAAGAACAGCAGCTTTCAGCAGACACAAAATTGAATTGCTTTTCTAAGTAGAAGGACGAGATGAGGCACAAAGCCCTTCAGACAGATTTCTGCTCATAAAACCCTGAGAGTCAGGCCAATCAGATTTACCCGTAGCGAGTCGAAAACAGTGTCCCTACAGACTGAGAGTGCTCTTCATAAAGCAGTAAGCAAGCTGCTTCAGAGTGCAGTGCAGGTTGTGACAAGGATCCACGTGGATGTTGTTGCACCTCAAAATGGTTTCCAGCGTGCACAGCTTATCTCAATTTAAAGGAAATGAAGCAAATAAGATTCATCCGGCCATCTCAGCCGTGTAGCTCCCTGCATGTAATCTGCTTCCTGAGATCGGATGTGGGAACTGTGTTCACAGCGAGGTGTGAAATCAATAGGCGGCCACCGCTCTCACAGAGAGCTGGAGATGAGATCTGGCGTGCTGGAGGAGACTGCCGAGGTTTCTGGGAAGAGAGACATTGGGATGGAGGAGGCGGCACGTTAAATTTTATATGACGGGTTTTACAGAGTGGAAAGTATCCCTGCTTATGAGTACTTTTCACTGAAATGGTGACCCCTCCGTCCGTCTCTCTTTTTCTGTCGCTTGCTTCGTTGCTCTCAGACACACACACACACACACACACACACACACACACAACACCTCAGGGAAGATAACATATCCGCACCACTGCAGTGCTCTAATAACCCTTTCTCTCAGCCTGGAGACCTGTCAGACACCCTGTCTATGTCACTGCTAATCAAGCAAGGAGCTGTCTGCAAATACTCCTCTTCATCCTGCGGACTCTCTGCCTGTCAATAACTCTGCTGAAACACAGAGACCATCGTGGTTGGTGAATCAGAATCCAATTTGAAACCTTAATTACTTGGCAGGCTCAAAGGTAATGAAGCGACTTAAGACAGCGAAATAAATAACTCACCTCCGTCAAGCCTGCCACTTTGCATAACGGTGACTTGCATCCTGTCCTCACCAGATTTGGCCTTTTGTCTCTGATTGTAAGTCTACAGGGAGGGTGAAGATGTCAAACTGCAGCTGAGGGAAAGATCCAGCAGAACAACAACCAATCCTTTGCCCTTATCTCTAAACTGGCTGTCTACAAATTGTACAGCACAGGAGAGAGGGTCAACTCTGTAAAGGCTGGGGTTCGCTTGGAACAAACTATTTTACGTGTCTGAAGGCAAAATTGATTGTAGTTGCTATGAAGAGCCTCGCTCGAAGCCATGGGGATGAAAAGACGGCTGTCACAGAGAGGGGCGAGACACAATAATCTCTCAAATGGGGAATACAGCGCACACCTTCAGACAGTCTCTCGTAAAAAAGGCATTCGTGGTGTTTCACTCGTTTGTAGACAGGAAAAGTGTCTGTATGCTTCAACTGTAGTCCTTGTTTGACGGACAAAGATCTTTCCAAAGTTGGAATTGGGGGAGCTGGATTCGACAATCTAACATTCACGGCAACTTCCCGCAGTAACGCGAGTGTGGAGAAAGTACGCAGCGTTTCAACTTCTCTCTCTTTTTTAATTGTTCTCTTACATCAGATTTCGTGTGTACAGCCGTGTGCGCTATTAAGCCCATTTGAACAATTATCTCGTCTCCACCCTCTCTGACGCCCCAGCTCTGGTGTCGCCGTTCGGAACAACAAAAAACACTTCCGACGTCCGTTGTACAAACTACTTTGTTTCAAGCATAATGATAACTGCAGATCCCCACCCAATTTTCAGTCCTCCACTTGAGTACGGTTTTGAAGTATTACTTGCGTATTTTCATTTCATGCCAATTCATACTTCTAGTCCTCTTCATTTCAGAAGGAATAATTGAACTTTTTACTCCACGTCAAATTTCTGACAGCTTTAGCTACTAGGATTAAGGAGCTACTAGGATTTTACATAAAACAAACATGTAATGAGCCAACGAATTATGATGAATTATCAATCAAACCACGCACCAGTATGCCAAATTATTAAAACTAGTTTTAACATTTTGCATACTTTTACTTAAAGGACCAGTGTGTAGAATTAAAGAAGGTGATATACATCATTCATGTGCGCATAGCGTTGCCTTGCATATCCTGCATCTGCTTTGAGTGTTGGTTGTCAGAAATGAAGGCCAGTGTTTGGTTTGACTGTTCTGGGCTACTGTAGAAACATGGAGGACCAGCTCCATGTGAAGATCCGAAGGGCACAGTCCAAGCTAATAAAAAACAGAACAATTATTAGTTATAAAACAAATATTATATTCCATTTCTGCCCATAGATCCCCCTAAATCCTACACATTGGTTTAAGATACATTTGAAAAGCAAGACTTTCCGTTGTAATATATTTTTCTACTACATAATACACTCAAGGCCTTTCAGAGTTGTTTTTATTTAGTTGTTTTCAGTTTGTGTTTGACCTCCACCGTTGTTTGAAGCAATTCCTTCTCAACCAGGACTAACATTTAAAATGATGCCGTTGCAGCCATGGAGCACACATGTCAGAGCCAACGTAACATTACAACTCTCACGGGAGCCGTCAATAGTAATGACTTATCAAGCCTGCAGGCCTCCACAGTTCCCTGCAGGGCTCAATGGAGCAGAAAATAGGAAAAAAACAAACTAACAGAGTTAGTGCTTCTAAAAACCTCATCTGGAGCTTCCTGTTAGCTGTCCTCTCTTATTCTCCCAGCAGTCCTCCCTCCAATTTCTGATTCTTTCACCTTCACTGAACTCTCCGGCATCAGTCGAATCTGAATGCTGCTTCATTGTCCTCGCACTGATGGGCTGTTTGTGTCTTTTCACCCACTAATTAAGAGGAAAGGGCAGCGTGGGTTTAGGAAAAGGCTGCCACTCCTCCGCACAGACCAGCAGAGAGAAGGCACAGAGACGGAAAATAGATAATTTGGTTTCGGTCATGTTGTGTTGCTGGGTGTGACCGGAGAAATCAAAGACTAGCAGGAAGAGGATACCAGATCTGGACTTTAAGCGCAGAAGGAGCAAGGAAGTTAAATCAGACGTTCAGTGATGACTTCAGCACCCCTTAAAACAAACACAAAGAAGAAACTTTTCTTCCCCTCAGAGATAAAAACACATCAGTAGTTCTGTGGTCTCTGTTGCATGAAGCTAATATTTCTGGAAAATTGCATCACTAAAGATGAAAAGGACTCAGACCAGAGATTACCAAGACTAACAAGCACCACTCACACAAATAATAACCGATGTGGCTTACATTCTGCATGATTCTAATATTAGTCCACGACTAATTTGGGGGTAAAATTGGGTTTAATCTGTGCAGTGACTGCCTGGCGTGAGAATCTAGCGCCATGTTTGCGACTCTGATTTAGTCACAGTGTTTTGAGCTAAACGCTAACATCATCATGCTGATGCTGCTGATTGGTATCATATTTACCATGTTCAACATCAATTTTAGAATGTTAATATTTTCTGATTAGCACTTCAGCACAGCTGAAGCTGATGAGAATGCTGTTAGTTTTGCAGGTATTTAGTCATGAACTGAAATATTGGACAGGTTCCAATTTCATCTCATGGCACCAGCTGCACATAGCCGGCATCTGCCCTGGGGGAGCGTGTGTGCGCTCAGGATTCTTTGTTCCCCAGCTCAATATCCCTGCTATATGACACAACAAGACCTTTCAAAGGATTTTATGTTCTCAGCAATGTTTTGTCCAGAGGTCAATTGTTGAACATATGTTTCCCTGAGTCAATACGTTTAAATCCCCCACCTACAGATTACAGCCTACTGATGTTATACTCCTTGAAACCAACACGATCTCCACGGTGGGTGAACGCATTTAAACCATTCAAACTGCCTTTGCATTGCTCTGCATTCCTTTCTTTAGAGTATAATGCGAAGACAGCCCCTTACCCATATCTTACAATGTCAGTCTATAGGAAACTGAAAATATAGGAGCCTGGGAACATAGGAATGACCTCTTGACCTGGGGACCTATAGATGACCTGTACACCTGTTATTTGTCATAATTGGATTAACTGAAAAGTGGTTCGTTAATTTGACATCCTTTGTACGTTTTAAGCTATTCTGTTTTGTGTAAGGGTCTTGTGTCAAAATCTTTTTTTAGCATCTTACATATCCCCCTTGTGCATTACTCCGGCCGTGCTTGTGGAGAGGATTCAGCCCTTTTACTATTAAGTGTTTAAATAAATTCAATGACAGACAAACCAACTGCACCTTTAATTATATCACAAAGCCTTTGCATGAAGAATGAACCTGATGAGTGATGACATCAGCAAAGCAAAATCATGTATAATAGTCTTCGTAAAATAACGCACACCTCTAATATTCATTTTCTCTCCATGTTGCCATTTTGCTTGTTTTTGCACTGCATCAAAAATCCACATAATTCCAATCAAATTCTCAAGGCCTATCTAACGATTTCTAACAATTTCTGAGTGACAGGTTATGGAGGCACCATACCTAAGCTTCTCCCATATTCTGTAAAACAGGCCAATTCCTTCTGCCAGAAACAGCAGTGAAATGGTCCAGATTTCAAGACACAGTCTGCCTTCTACGCCACAGATCTGGCACTGTTTAGGCTTATGATGGAAACTGTGAGACAGTTCAAGTGAAGACAGTCTGGTTGTTGGATAAACACGCACATATTCAGTGCAGAGTATCTGAAATCTATCTTTAAGGACCTCTGTCAGATATTATCACTAGATAAAACTAAGATATCAAGAAGAGCCGTGTGATCTTTTATGACATGCCTCTTTCAGGAAAACTTAACACAGCAAAACCCTTTTTGTTTGTCAGCGTGCTAAAGATTCCCATGCATGAGCACTTAACGAACAAGAGATGAGAGGTTTCTAGATCGAGGCTGGATCTCATTAACCTAGTTACAGTCGTGGCCTCTGCTGCTTCTTCACAGAGAAAAGAAGAGAGAGAGAGAGAGACGTTGGGGTTATAAACAGCTCCCTCTCCTTTCACCAACATGGCTGAATATTTCATAGCACTCATTCCTGTTTAACTGCTGCTTGCCTGTAACATTTGACTGTACTTTTTTCTTTTTGATGCCCCTAGAGAGGGGAATCCTCTGAAAGTGCTTGTGTGTGTGTGTGTGTGTGTGTGTGCAGAGCAGTGTTACCATTAATCAGAGTGTAACACCTGAACTGCATGTGTAATTTAAAGCTGCAGTGGACACTAATGGATTATGATTGTCTTTTAAGATTAGCCCTGTCTCTTCAGTTCTATTGCACTGTATGTGGGTAAGTTAGCGTAGCTGGAACACAAAGGAGACAGATGGACAATGAAATTCAGTGTTCGGAGGACTGATAAGTGTCTGGGCTGCCTGAGCCTCGAGGATGGATCGATGAATAAAGATCCTGCAGCAAAGACAAGCTGCTGTTTCAGGCAGATGGACTCCAGGTTTAGAGCAATATTGGATTTTTAAAAGGATGTATCAACAGTATCAAGCCAAAGAAGCATGTAGAAACATCTACTTGTCAACCTTTTCTCACACTGATCAGAAGCCAGAAGAATTAATTTGCTGAGGAGCATGTTCGCATGTTGGTGAGGGAATTTCAGGTGCTCGTGACATCCATTCAAACACTTGTGAACTTGTGAAACCTCTGAACTATAAAACAAGTTCAATTCAGTGTTCAAAGATGCTTCAGTAACTTGGACTTTGCAATTAGCTGCTTCCTTGGTATCACTTTCTGATAAGGCACCATTTCTTCGGGCGTTATAATATTAATTAAAGATTGTAGGGGGATTAGCTTGAGACATTATTAAGAACAATTGTAAGGTTTGCAAAGTTATAAAAAAAAATCCTTTGGCTTGTTAAACAATGTTTGGTAATCTTTTTTATGAATATTTATCATGTCGGCAAGTTATAAATGATAGTACGTCATTAATTAAAAGAATATTTTCACAGTTTGGGAATATGCTTATTCACTTATTTAGAATATCACCCCCGCATACAGCATTCTGTACTGCAGCTATATCGTGCATGTGTTTATGACCTCCACCGAAGAGGATATGTTTTCGGTTCGGTCTGTTTGGCAGCAGGATTACAGAACGTTTTCGGGTGTATGCATGGGCCAACAAAGAACCAATTACAATTTGGAGCAGATCTGAATCCGATCAGATAAACAAATTATTTGGAACTTTTGCGAGACACGGCACAGTCGAGTGCCCTTCTAGTTGTAAATGTATCCTTTATATTTCGATCACTTTTTGAGGTGCTTGTGTTTTCTACTACTTTTGACCACGACACCAAGGCAAATGAAAATGAAAACATACTTGGCCAGCCTGTTTCTGACTATATGGCCACCACCTCCAGTCGGTTAGCTTAGCTTAGTATTAACAATAATAAAGGGGGGAAGCAGTTAGCTTGGCTCTTTCCAAAGGGATGAACCTACCAGCACCTCTAAAGATCAAATTAACATGTCACTGTTTTATCAGAACAAAATCCGTAGCGTAAAAACGACAATTCGCCTTTTTACAGAGGGTTTGTGCCAGTTTCTTGACTGGGATCAGTAACTTCCTGTTGCCTGCTCCAATCCAAATCTCATCTAACTCTTTTCACGAAAGCAAAATGTCAAACTATTCCTTCAAGGGTGATGCACTTCTCACTTTTTAATAAAAGAACAGCAAAAAAAGAGTAAGATCAGAATTATAAATGTCAACATGCCAGTAGAGACTCTCCTCGCAAGAAAAATAACAGTATCATTTGTTTCAGCAAACCCCCCAAAAACACATATAGGATGGCACTCTAGGATTTATGACTTGGAAGGTGTAAGACGGGTAACGTTGTTATAGGGGATGGATGGATGAGTCAAATATTGTTTTCTGTTTCCTACCGACAGTCAACACTAATTGTGAGTTTGATCGTTCCTTTGCGGTCGTTGACAACAAAGTAAAACTTGTATTTCTAACTTTCCGAAAACCTAACCATAGTGCTGTCACACCATAAAACAGGTTCACTTTTTCAACAGTGATTTGTATTAGTTTTGAACAAATGCGTTTTTTTCTCGTTTAGCTTTAAGGATTTGTTATTTGGTCCAGATGTTCTGCAGGAAGTGTGAAGTGCTCTTACGATCTAGGTTCACTATACAACCGAGTATGTTAGCACAACGTTAACTAGTGTTAGCACTTCAACGCCGAGAGCTACTGAAGGTACACTGAATGCATACATGCTGAGCTCAGATGAATGAACTCGTCTTCTGGTCTTACAGTATGTACAGACACTGCGGGTGTTCCTCAATGTGAAGGATCCGTCGTTCACATTGAGAAACAAACTGTGTCTCAGTGGTAAGAACCAACAGACATTCCAATGTGGACTTTGCCCTTTTCAACAAATAAAGGCACGGTGGACAGGACATTCTGCCGAAACTGATTAATGCTCAAGATTATGTGATTAAAATGTGCATGGCACTGAGGACTACATTTTAATCCTATGAGTCTCCACCTGTAATGACATCATAAAGCATGTTACCCTCTGCCTAATGTTTTTAAGACCGCTCGGTTTGAGCTGATGACAAAATGCATCTAATGCCTTCAACATGGAATTCAGGTTCACAGGCTCCACCTTCAGGCACTTTACCTTGTATTTGCGTTTATTGTCTCTCCATACATTTGACCTTCTCTAAGCCCCGCCCTCTGATGCTACACCGTCAAGCTGTCAGAGCTAACGTTACCATGGACCCCACACTGTCACTAACTGTCACTAAGATTAACGTTGTCATTGTTCGCATGCTGATGTTAACATTTAACTCAAAGGACCGCTGTGTCGAAGTTACTCACAGAGCTGCTACCATGGTTGTAGACTCCTGTTTGTTATTTCTTATTCGCTTATTTTCAAATTTCTTCTTCAGACATTACGTTATAATATCATTACATATTTTATCAGTGCAAATACATTTGAATAATCAAATTGTTTTTTAAAAACAATTATGAACTCTAGGTCCAAGCTTTCTACTGCATATCACAGTTTCAACTGTACATCATCGTTCAGATGTCAAGAAAGACCTTTCAAGCTCAAATGCAAATGATTGCAAGGCATTTCAACTGCATTTGTTAAATCTTTTAAATAACAATTTTAATAACGTACCTTTAAACGTCATCATTTTTTTATTTTTAAATCCACTATAATAATTTCACAGTCAAAGTTTGTTGTTTTTAACGTTTATATTTACATAACACTGAGGCTGTGACTCCCAGTCATGTCCTTACAGCTGTCGTTAATCTGTTCAAATACATTTACTGAATAAACACCTTCATGTGCACGACTTGCTAACAATGAATCTAATTAATGTCAGTGTTTGATGTACGTTCTGCCATGTTGACTTTTCCACAAAGCACACCCAGTCAACATGCTGTTGCTGGGAAATAATTAAATAATAATGTCATTTTAAATAAAAAAAGGTTCGTTTGGAGCATGTGGGCATCCACACATTTGCCTCATTGTCAGGTTCAAGTGTCCCATCATCCTATGACAGAGCGCCCACAGTGTGTATGTGTCCATACACATTGGTGGAAGGGTGAAACAGAGGCATCACTCCCTGACCGGCAATCTATTACCCAACTGAGTCATTCCTCTCAGCACTGCTTCCAAATTACATTTCTGCTTTTTTAAGTGTTTTTTTGCTACCTCCCACATCTGCAGTGTTGGTGTGTGGACGGGCTTCCACTGATTGCCTCGCTGCGGCCGTGATTGAACGGGGATGAGCTGCATCTCTGAGGCCGCGTGGGGCTATATGCTGCATACCAAACGGGGTATGCACTAGAGAGCCACAGATAAAGAGAAGCATCAGTGAGTGGGAGGGAGGGAAACCCCGCACAACACGGCACTACAGAGATCCGAGTTATTGAATGCAGCAGCACAGACGAGCTTTGTTGCAGCAGCTCAGGTCATCAACGGAGTTAATCTTGTTATAATCATGCAGATTATAGTGGGTTTAATAGGCTAATATTCCACGTTTTAAAGGCAGCCAACATATGTGCATCTCCATTACACGTGCCAAGTTCATCATTTGGGAGAACAGGGAGTGGACAGCATTTATGTGAGGGACCGATGAGATGCCAATAGTACTGCCATATAAAGAGAGAAAGCAGTAACTACAAAAGCTGTCACGTTAACGAAAGGCCAAAGTGTTCAGGCTGGTCAGAAAATGTATACGAGGCCTCCATACAAATGTTGCAATGCTGTCTTTTTAGGCAACATAATACAAACAAAACACAGGACCTGCCAATAACATGTGCTCTTTTAGCTTTATTGTTCACTTTAAAATGGCCATTATGTGGTATTTCAGAAATGGAATATAATATTCAAAACCGTTTTCATTGGTGTATTATCAACTGAAACCGAGAATCGTGGCGCTTTCGTTAGCTTAGAATGAGCCCTTCATATCTACGTAGGGGGCGCTTGCCGCAGAGTACAAAAAAAACGTGCTGTTGTTGTTATGGTAAAGATGGCCTCTGAGTGAGGCGAACCGTGTTACCACGGGTTTGCACTCTGCAGCTCATGTTACTGCAGCCTTGGAAAGGGAGGACATGATTGGAGGGGTATTCAGTTGGTTGCAAAACCAACACCCACTCCGCTAGATGCCACCAATTCCTACACACTGTCCCTTTAAGAAGTTGTTTATCCATATAAATATATATATTGACATCAATTTCATAAACTAATCTAGTCCTTCTATCTAATACATTTTCATATTTTATCACAGCAAATCACAAGGACTTTAATAATTGTAACTTTGAATGCAGCCTTCTGTGGACATTTTGAGCATTGAGCCATGCCAGGGGGGAGCTCTTCCACATAGTTGGGGGCCATTGCTCTCCCCATAAGAAAATGATGGCACAGCCAGCGCAGAGTGGTTTTACTGCTGATCATGTGTGGGCAGCTTACTGAACTGAATTACTAAAATGTTGGTTTATTAACCTAGTAAATACTGTTTTAGGTTTGCTAGATAAAGGCTACGTGACAAAGTGCAATTCCTGTGTAATTACGTCAAATTGTACATGCTGTTTTCATGGAAAATATACATTTATGTAGTATAGTAATTAAATTCTTCTAATCTGGTTTAAAAAATGATGTAGTTAAAAATACAGCATTTTGGTTTTCTAGGTCAGAGTACATCAGTCTGGCACCATGAGCTGCAGCCTGTCACAGACATGTCTGCCATAATAACAAATACATGTGTGGCTGACTATATATGCCTGCACACACACATACACACATACACACACACACACGGACACTTCTACTATGTCTTGCCAGATCTCTAATGTTGTGTGACTGCACTCCCCAGGGCTTCTTTCTGCTCTGCTGGATGAGCTCTGGCTGCCAGCATGGAGAGAAATCAGGGAATCCCTTCGTTCCCTGGCTTCTCTCCTCCTTTATTCACCCATCTATTCCCCCTCCAGCAGCCTTGTGTGTGTGAGCTGTATAAAAGCTTGGTTATCATTAGGGAGCCGTTCTCCCTGTGACAATGATAAAACAGCCTCAGCTGATGCAGCATCTACTGCTAACAAGGAGCCAAATTAACCAATTTAAGGAAGCGTCACTATGACAAATTACGTGGCGGCATGTGGTACGCAGCAAATACCCCCCCCCCCCACCCCAAAAAAAAAAAAACAGCAATGTAAAATTGTTTTTTCTTTTTGGGAAAGCATATACTGTAAAAACCTAATAATACATTCACTTACATGGCTTCGTAATGAACCCATGGATAATGTATATACTCATGTTATTTTAACTCATTAACACAACTGCTTTGTTTTAATTTACAGCTGTTTTTAGTTGTATATACACAGGCCTGATAGCTGATCGAAAAGACTAGCTAAATGTTGTCTGTGGCTACTTTGTCGTAAGTAGTAAGTAAGTAGCCACTTATCCGCCAGTCTGACAGGTCTAGTAGCCGCTTTAATACGTTGAACTGGCCTTTTTAGACTATATTGGCTCCTTGAACTGGCCAATTAAAATGTAACACTTGCTGCCAAATAACTGCAGTAAATAAGACTAAACCATGTAGTGGAGTTAGTCCACTCGCCTCTAGTCCATGTTTTGACCTGAAATCAATCAAAAATGTTGAAAGTTAGTGCTGAAACAAGTAGTATTTTTGGTAACTGAATAGTCATTTAGAGTAATAGATTATAAATATTTGGGGAAAAGCATATTATTGCTCAATGAGCTTATTGGCTGTCAAGAGTTAAAGGAGAAGATTGATGCTGGACGGATGTGAGAGAAGTAGCGGTCGTTTCATATAACTGTCTGCAACAAATAAAATATCTATTCCTTTAGGTCATTTATCACATGTTGCTGGATCAGACTCAAATGTGATGATTTGCTGCTTTTGTCTCATTTAAATATCAACGTAAATAGAGCGTCTTTCATACTTAGTCTGCTGTTCAGATGACACGTGCAATTGTAAGAGTAATACTACATTATTTTCTGACGTTAAAGATGAACCATTAATTGATTTAGAGCTGAAAGGGCGAATTGATTAATCAAATTGTTAATCATAAGACAATAATCAATTTATCTTTCAGTTGTTCCCTTTGTTCCTGTAATAATCTAGCTTCTGAATGTTAGGATTTACTGCTTTTGTTTGTTTTATTTGATGGTAAACCATATATATTTCAGTTTGGGACAGTTGTGCGGACAACAATTGCTTGTTTAGCCTTGTGATTGTCTTTTTCGACTGTTTTCTGACATTTTATAGGCCAAACGATGAATCAAAAACATTATCAGAGTCATCGATGATGAGTTATAACCATCAGCTACAACATAATTTGATTGAACAAATAAACTAGTGAGCCCTACAACCGTAATGTAATTTATACATCCTGCATGTATTCCAGACTCAAACCCTCATGAGGTCTTCGGGTTCCAGAATAGAGGCTTCAAATCCTGCTGCTGACAACATCTTCAAAAGAAGCTTCACATTTCTTTTATCCTAAACTGGATCTCACATACCTGCTGTGAGAAGCATGCATCAAACACACGCATAACACCAACTAATCTGAGGCTATGAAGAATTGTAATGAGGAGTGTATACCGTACACGTCTCCAGACATGGTGCACCTTCAGAAAACAGAGCAAGATATTCAGTCAGTCCTGCAGACATTAGGCAGCATCGCTGTGAGTCTGCCACCTCTTCAGTAGCACCAGTCTTCCCTGAGAAGTCGAGGGATATCCTGGTGACTCCACATGAAACCACCACAGACAGGGTCCTCATTAATCAACAACTGACATGTTATAGGGCCATTAAGTTGATTTAAATCAAGTCACTCGTACCCTCATCATCAATTGATCTAAACCACTGCCCACCATATCATGACATCATGGTGATGGGTCTCGAACCTCTCCGGACAGCAAGTTAATTAATGCAACACATTCTCAGCAGATTATGAAGAGAGTTGACTTGGGTGCAGGTTAATCTACCGTCGAAACCAGCGGGAGGCAACAAGAAACAAGAAAAGGAGCGTTTTGCTGCATTGCACCTGCCCAAACGCGCGTAACTTTAGGAAGTGGGGCTGTCTGGACCCGCTGGTCTGTGACTAATCATCCAAGGTCGTGGTCGTGATGGTGGAGAAACAGCCCCCCTCCGCAAAACAAGGAAAAGACTCAAACAAAACAGCATTAAAACTGGAGACGAGCAGGCAGCGACTGACCGTGCCATATGACAGACGAAACACGGCGGTGTTGGGAGTCCCGGTGTGTTGCCGGTTGACCTGAGGAGCGACGGTGTCTTACCTGGTGGCTGTCGACGATCCGGCACGGGAGCACGGCAGGCTGGGGGAGTTCGTCCCGGGATCAGTGACCGTGCGTTAGTGCGTCGGTGCGCCTCGGCACCGTCTGAAGGCTCATATCCACAGCCAGGGTGTTCCCGACAGGAGGGGGCGTGGTGTGTGTGTGTGTGTGTGTGTAAGAGAGAGAGAGAGAGAGAGAGAGTGTGTGTATGTGCGCGTGTGTGTGCGTGTGCGTGTGTGTGTGAGTGTGCGTGAGAGGGAGCGAGAGAGAGAGAGAGACAGAGTGTATATTTGTGCGCGCGTGTGTGTGTGTGTGTGTGTGTGTAAGAGTGTATGCTTGTGCGTGTGTGTGTAAGAGTGTATGTTTGTGCGTGTGTGCGTGTGCGCCACGCAATCCTCACAAATAGGATTATTCCTGACAATGCGACAATTGTTTCTGCAAAAAAATCAGACTGTTGTTTTAGGAAATACACTTAATGACCCAATTAAACTGCGCCATTTGGTGTATTTCCTAGAAATTCACAATATACATTTAAGTATGTAGTTCTGTGCTCTAAATAGGTTCAGGGAAACTCCTTGCTGTCCCCGGTGGTAAATTATGTATTATGGACTATTGCCCTGCTGAGACCCGTTGGAGTCAGAATTTCAGTGGTTATGGGCAGAGCTCTGCTGCAGAGTTGATTTAATAATGATTTAGCCTATATGGGTTGGTCATCTATTAACTTGAACAAATAGAGCTGTGAAAAAAGATGGATAAAATGACCTTATTCCAGATGAACACAGCTTGTTAAAGCATTGAAAATAATCTGTTTATCTTACAAATTATATTCATGGATTCAATAATTAAAAGCTGTATTATTGTCATTAGGCTATAAAATGCATGACTGCACAATGAACTGTTGGTTAGTTGTAGCCCCCTCACACAGAAAAAAATATTAAAATGAGAATTGAACAATAAAATGCTTTCAACAACCTATATACAAGTTGCACTTATTGAAGAAACACAAAATGATATATTATATTTACAATATTATATTATATTTGCAAAATGTGCCATAAATTCAAATATGGACATGTGGTTTATCAAAAATAACATTAAACCATATTTCACTTAATAAACACGTTTTTTTTGTGTTTTTAACATAAACATGTAAATACTGAGTAAATGATCTGCTTGGTATGTATTAACAATATTACAAAATTATGTGAATTACCAAATATTAAGAACATGATTTTAAATCATGTGAATACAGTGGAGGTCTGAGTTTAATGAATTGCTGTTTAAACCGGATTTGTTTTATAAACCTGACCTCCTGCTCTGAACCTTCGTCCTGATAAATGAAGGCAGGTTTACAGTATTTCTTTTTAATGAATGAGACGCCCTCCGATGTTGAGGCTGGTCTGGTGTTGGAGTGTCTGACTTCCACCGAAGTGAGGCGACATTGTAAAAACGGTCACCAGCTTCAGGAGGAGCAGACATGTCTTCTCTGTGCTCCTTGACTCTGTAAAGCAGGAAGTAAACAGGAAGTAAAGCAGGAAGTAAACAGAAACAGCAACTGAGCCGGTGATAATACAGAGAATACCTCTGTGTGAGTAACGATGGAGGAATATAACTCTGGAGATGAGGTAAACTTGTTTTAAATACCGTTTCATTTAACTATTTAAATCTCCGCCATTAAACACAAGAGAGACGCCTCGGATAGCTAACGTTAGCTAGACCAGCTAGCTTAATCAGCTAGCCGACGCTAACGGTTGTTCCCATCGAGGTGTGGTCACTGTCAACCTATTTACATTTATAATGTAAACAGATTATTAACATCAGGAAAAAAACAAGTTGTTGTGATTTTACATAGATAATATATAAAGAAAAAAACGCAACATAATGAAAATATTCCTACTTTTCTTGTTTTAATGAAAATATCGCATTATGTTGTTTAAAGTTACCTATTGGAAAACTCACTTAAGAAACCAAATATATTATGCATATATTTATTATTCATTGAAATTGACAAACATGAATTTTCTTAATAATGATATAAATCTGTGTAGCTAATATATCTCGTAATTTTACACCTGCTGGAGGGATGTGCGGAAGTATACAGAGTTTTATTTTTAAACTCCCCTTTGCATTTGGTTCACACCTCACAACATTCATTTGGCAGGAGCTTTTCTCCAAAGTGACTTCTTATAAGTGCATTCAACCTCATTCATTGTTACACATGAATACTTGTTTATAATGCTCCATTGGATAAGATCAGTATGCGAATACATGACTTGCTGTTGACATGGATGTAAACTATGTGAAATCATTACACTTTTAAATAACACCTGCTGTGTTATGCACAGATTGACCATCATATAGAAAGATTCAGTCTATAGTAATAAAACACCAACGATGCCACCAGCTAACAAAGTTTTCCCTTCTTTTTGACGTTTGACAGCAGGCTGTCTTCAATGCTGATGAGGTCAATATCTCGATTAAAGAGGTACATTTTCACATCTGGAAACATTGACACATATTCTATTGTGAATCAACTATTTAATGTGATGACAGTGTACATGACTCTCTCTCTCTCTCTCTCTTGGTCTCAGTGTGTCGAAGGTGTTATTGGTGGAACAGATTACAACCAGAATAAAGTGAACCAGTGGACGGCCAGTATAGTTGAGCACTCTCTGACTCACCTGGTGAAGCAAGGACGTCCGTTCAAGTACATAGGTGAACACTATATACAATACCATGAGACCTCAGGACGTGATGTTGACATGTGAACCATATCTGACTGAGTAAGACTGCTGTTTTACAGTAAACTGTGCGATCATGCAGAAGAGTGGTGCCGGTCTCCACACAGCCAACTCCTGCTTCTGGGACACTGCCACTGATGGTGAGAGATGCTTTATATTTAGACTTGGTATCATTTTAAAATCAGTTCGATGTCAATGTGATACCTGAGTTTCACTACAGCTGAAGTGTTGAGATTTGATACCTAGCCCTTATTTTAATCTTTTACTAGCGATAAATTGTCCAGACCAATTTGAGCTCATTACAGATATATTGGCATCAGCATTCACGGCCAGTAAGGAACAAGAATTTCTGTACAGATGTACCAATGTGACTGTATGCTTATCTTCTTTAAGGTCAAATGTAAGTAATGTAAGTACATTGTGGTCACAGTACTACTGCTGCTGTGTAATTTCTCCTGCTTGTTTGTGTCTTTCAGGAAGCTGCACAGTCAGGTGGGAGAATCGCACCATGTACTGTGTGGTCAGTGTGTTTGCTGTGGCGCTGTGAGCTGCTCTCTCTCTCTCTCCCTCTGGACACCATCATGTCTGACGCTTGAAATGGCACCGTGACCAAGAAGCCCTGAAGATCCTCTGATGTTTCCCTCTGTGTGTACTAGTAACTTATTTCTCCCCCACGGGCTCGAATGACGTAACGCTAGAATAAGAGCGGTGGTTTGTGAGTTGACAGCCTGCGTTCGTTTGAGAGAAAATGTTGCTTTGTAGGGACCCTGAAGCAGTGCTTTGTTTGTAACATCTGACTGAACGCTAAATAGTTTCTCCCCCAAATGTTGTAATCTCTGCATAATGTAAATCTTGATTAGTCTTAAGCCGTGCTAGCAACAGAGCTCTGATAAATACCTGCAAAACAAACATTGTTTTTTAAGCTAATTATCAAATGTTACTATCACGCTAAGATGGTGAACTTTATAGCTGCTAAACATCAACATGTTAGCATGCTGACGTTAGCCTTTAGCCTCAGAGAGCTGCTAGCATGGCTGTAGAGACTCTTAGTCTTGTCTTCGTTTCTCTTTCAGCACATTCCCAAATAAAACAGTTTCTGTCGTGATACATTTGTTATTTAAGAAAATCTGACTGTTGTGTTTTAGTAGCTAACTGACTACTTGTATAAAGTGTCTCTGCATTAATGTTTTGATTAGTCTGTAAGCACAGATATGAGAGTTTGTATTTCCAGGATGATGGAGTTTATTGGTCAGAATGACAAATGCACTTTCTCTGTAGAAATCCTTAATTTCTTCTGTAAAACTGAGTTCATGAAGGCTGTTTAATAAAGAAGTTTATTGGAACGACTCTAGTGTCATTAAATGTGTTAACATTTATCTCAAAGGAGATACATGTTACAATTTTTCAGTTTGGGTGTTTGTCCACTAGAGGTCAGCACATGGCAATGTGTGCAGTAACTGCTTCTCAGCCCCCCCCCACAAAAAAAACAGACAATTTTTCACATATAAATATAAATTTATTTTTTAGTAGGATTTTAGGCCTTTTTTATTTTGCTCTGTTTGCAAATGTTCAATGTATTCAGTAGATTTATCATTATTTTTGGCTTCTTATCTTATTTGTACAAAAACAGGAGCATTCATTTGAAACCCGAGGCTGTCGTCCCTCTGCAGATAGGTGCAAAAACAAACACTGACATTCTTTCTCTCATACACAAATATACATTAAAGGTTTAAAAAAGCAGAAACACTTGATGCCATTCCAAACATTTTCAGTTAGATATAATCAATTTTAGTGTGCACTTTGTGTAAATATTCTAACTAATGAGACACACAGATTAAGAGCCGACAGACATAACAAGCCACGAATTAGAAAAAATGCAAATACATCTAAAAGCATTTCACATCACTGAGACTGTTGCTGCTCAACAGTTAAAACAAAGCCACTTAAATCCTTTTTTGTAAACGTGCAAAAGCATTACGCCTGCAGACGTCCGTGCTTTACAGTGAATGCGTTTGGTGATCGAAACAGGCTCTGTGAATAATGTGTGGAGATTCACATGTCGTCGTCAAGCACAAATACACCACAGAAGCAGCGAGTATTAATGATAAAGCTCTTATCAAGGAGTAAAAAAAAGCTGATTGCTTGCAGCCATAAAACTACAGGGAGTTTCAGAAAAAACAAACCCACCCCGTACAAAAAAGCTCCGCCGTCCTGCAGAAGTTCATCTGAGGCTCCACACATGCACACCTCCATGCCAAACAGAGATACTAAATACAATCAATTCAAATGCATGGCGCCTTGTGATCAGTAATGCAGCATAGAAGTCATGGTTCGGTCCGTGCTTTTATTTGTAGGCCTAATAAAGGCTGGTTTGGATTTTTGGCTGATGAGACGGGTGAGCACCACTCACTGCTTCTGCTCCCAACTGAACACTATACATGTTCAGTGTACCTCTCCAGTTAAGGACACATGTGCTTCATGTAGGAGATATGGACAGTGCTGGAAAACAGAGTAGAGATGGATATATGTCGAGGATTCAAAGTGTGAACTCAACTGGCGGAGTGACTCATGTGGCACTTGGCAGGATAAAGAGGGTGCGATGACTATCGGCCGCTCCTCTGGATGGCACGTCAAATGGTTGTGATGCTTTGAGCGTTGCACGGTGCGCTGTGGTTAATGTCACCGTTGATTCCACCACTTATATTATTGCCCGTTTCAACAGCATTTTCATAGATTGTGTCATTGAGCATGTCGTACGATGTTTCATTCGGCATGTCGTCCGTGGTGTCGCTGGCTGTGTTGTGGGCTCCGTCATTGGCCGACTCGGTGCTCGCGGCGGGTCTGGGCGACTTTCCCATCGGCCTGTTCGGTGGGGAAGCAGAATTGCACATGAGACAGAGGAGAGAGGAGCAGTTCCAGAAGCCCCGGGTCATGCTGGAGGAGAAGAGCCTGCGGCACGGATGACAGAACTGGTAGAAGACCAGCATGAAGAAGATGGCGAACGCGTAGGCGACCAGCAGCTGCAGCACCAGCAGCGGGGCACAGAAGAACTTGTAGAAGTCAGTTTTATAGATGTACCACAGCAGAAGCAGCGAGGCGTTCTCCACGAAACGCAACATGTAGTACACGGCCATGCGATACCAGTTCTGGGACTTATTGATGAGGTCCGGGTCGTTGAGTTTCACCTGCACAGCTGACCAGCAGAACATGTTGATGCCCGCGTAGAGGAAGGTGAGCAGGCAAAGCACGATGGTGGTTCCCACCCTGGTTAAAGTTTTCTCTATATTCTCAGGGAACGGGGAGTGGCTCTGCCAGAACAGGATCCACGGGTAGAAGAAGAAAACCAGGAAGTTGAGCAGAACCACAGGCACGACCCAGAGCTGCAGCACAGAGCTGAACAGAACCAGAACCACCACGCGAGTGGCGATCTCGAAGCTCCTCCACAGGAAAATGCACAGATAAGCCATGGGGCGGACGTCCACTTCATAGTCATCATATTTGATCTTAATGGCCAGAATGTTGCAGCGCAGCGCGCCGTACACAATGGACAGGAGGGAGATCACCATCAGTGTGCCTGACATTGAAAAGCAGAGACAGATATTTGAGGACACCATCAAGTATATTCTCTGGCGTCCAAGTTGATTTTGGTTCATTGAAAATATTCTTTCACCACAAACTATAAATAAATAACTACGTCTGACTTCTCATATTGTCAATCTAACAAAGTATAAAGCTGGCAGGAGCTCATAATCCATGGAAAATGACACTTAAAATATTGTTTCTGTTATTATACACACAAATACATAAATATTTCTATATTACAGTGTGTGGTGTCCATGTCATGGTCTACAGACATAATGAAAGCCCTACATCAGCACTTTCAACTGGTTTTCTCAGCCTGTCTCTACAAGATGTATAAATAATATTCAAGCAGCTTTTTCTTGCTGTAATCTTTCCTCCTGTTGTTGCTTCCAGGGTGAGTGATGGGGGACAAAATCTAAAATAAATACATTCCAAAAATGACCTGAAGTTAATATAAAGGCTCCGTCTTGGGTTATGAAATCTATCCGTCTTTTCAGTACAAAATCACTTCTTTAAGTTTCTCTGTGCAGAGCAGAGCAACAACAATAACAATAAAAGATGTGATTTGGTACTAAAAAGACTTTAGATAAACTTTGGACTTTTTGTACAGAGTGAGACGGTTGATTTTGTCCCCCATCACTTACACTGAAAACACAGGAAGGGATCTTTTATTGCCAGTATGAAGAGGATGGATGATTACAGCGAGGAAAAACTGTTTCAATGTACATTTGGGAATTTGTGAACCTCTCCTTTAGAAGACCCTGAAGCCTCCATCCACCAAAGACAGGCTGTTAAATCAGTAAGCGTGAAATAGAAGTGTCAGACGGTCGGGAGCAGAGGAAATAAGATTTATGTATTAATAACATATTTTATTTTGTCCTAACTCAAAGACCAGATGTCCTAGTTTGACTTTGTGTGAACCTTTAATAAATCTCTCTCGGGAATAGAAAAACTGGCTCCCACAAGGAGTTGGACAGCAAGATCTGCACCATACTGGCAGAGAGAATAACCATTTTCCCTCCTCTGTATCAGAGAGGAGGTTACATAACACCACTTTGACTCATGCAAACACCATCCTCTTAATTCCAATATGGCACTTCGCTGATCGGCCCACATCACGGTGGAGCTGTTGACCGGCGAGGGGGGATTAAAGGGACACGTGACCACATAAATCAAAGAGTGGAACACACTTAAAGTACATGTACCCCCTCTTCCTCCTCCTCCTCCTCACCTCGTCCGATGGAGACCCCCTGCTGCAGGACGCAGATGTAGAGCTGCAGGGTGAGCTGGGGGGCAGATCCCAGGAAGGCCTGAATGACAGAGGTGCGGGCGAAGGCTGCTCGGTGTGTGAACAGTTTCCCCTCCGCCTGCCCCACCTGCCGCTCCACCTCCTCAGACTGACCCCCGCGAGGCATCTGCTTCTTCCTGGTGATGCTGACATACGGCTCCTCCACTCGGCCCACACTGCCATAGATACAGAACGCCTCCAGACACCTGCAGCATCAACGACAGCAGAAGACCATGAAGAGAATAGCAGCATAAAAATAGCAGGCACTAGTTAAATCTAATTTAAATTTACACATTTATAGAGGGAAAAGTTGATAAATAGATAGATCGAAAAGATATTGAAATAAAAAAAAAAACACACACGATAACGCAAATTCACATTAACACATCAAATCAAAACCAGACAAACTGAAAGAAACAATACTCTAGGCTCAGTAGTGCTTTGAGCTGAATGCTAACATGCTCCCTCCACAATGCTAATTTGCTGATGTTAACAGGTATAATGTTAACTGTGGTCACAGACTTAGTGTAGCGTGTTGGCATGCTAACATTAGCTACACTCAGCACGAAACACAAGGTAGAGCTGAGGCTGTCACCAAAATAACTAATTCATCCAGAGGGACATAATACAATAACACACATCCAATAGTAGCTCAGATTCACACTTATTCAATAGGTTTCCTGACATTTCAGCACAGTGTGATGAATGCAATGTTGCTGAAGGTTCTGTTAATACTCAAGATTGGATTCTGATCCCCTGCTGGTCATTTTTCAGCATACAGTGTCCACATCATTAACATTTGAAAAGAAAACATCTGAAACAGCTTCAGTGCAGCTTCAAATGATTTGTTATGAATCATCCAGCTTGAAAGAATCAGGTTGGTTCTGAAGGATAAATATGTATTGATGAAATTGTGGTTCCCTTTAATGGCTTCTGTGGAGGACGCCTTACCAATTCTAAGGAGGGTAGCTTTTTAAGGAAAGGACTATTGGTGGTTTACTGGGCAGGGTTGTGCTTTTTATTACTTATTTATTTCCAGCCTTTCTTTGGCTACTCTTAATCAATCATGTGTTCTTGTGAGTTTTCTTATCCTTGTTAGGGTTATCCTTATTCGATTGAACTGGTTTTACTTTTGAAAAATTGAAGCTATCTAGGGCTGGAACCAAGGCTAATTTCAATGATTCACAAATCTATTCTGTTTTTAGTTTTTTTTAAATGAATTCATGAATGAATGAATCTATTAAATTTCCCAGAGCACATATTCAAAATGGTTTGTTTTGTCGGAACAACAGTCCAAAAACACTCACATCTGCAGAGCTGTAGCCTGAGACAAAATGACATTTTTACTAAATAAATGATTTATTGGCTAGCAAAACTGTTGCAAATAGCTTCTCTCTCAATCTACTAATCATTTCAACTCTCAGCGCCTTTCAACTGTGATACATTTCAACACTAACAAGGCTACAATACAAGGTCCATATAAAAACCTTTGTTTCAACACTCGCTCAGTCAGGCCGGAGATGATTATTTTATTCAACATGCAATAATCATCATCAATATCATAGCATAGAGCTCTCCGTTATTGAGGATGTCTAACGAGATGACAGTCGCAGTAAGTCATCTGCCGGTCGATGCGTGTGGGTCGAGGAGAGGTCGAGGCAGCGCTGGTGCACAGCGCCGCTCTGACTGCAAGGCAGGAGGGTTTAAGCCACAGGGGTGCTGAGGGACAGACTGTTCATCAGCTGGAGTGGGACGCACAGTAAACACATCACTGACTTGATTAAAATATAAATAAATAAATAAAAGTGTGAAGGTTGAGTCCGTCAGCAGCTTTTCAGATTTTAAAACATATGACCTAAATCTCATTGAAGGATGAGGAGGTGAAGAGCAGACCCACACTGGACTGAGTTCATCATGTTGTAAAGTGTTTGTGTGGCTTTAGGTAAAAGGAGTGCAGACAACAGACAGACTTTGACAAAATAAACTTAATTTACAGCAGCTATAATATATTAGTGGTGCAACGGATCATAAAACTCACCGTTTGGATCGCAGAAGAAAAAAGGGAGCGTAAATATCTTTTAGAGATCACTGATCCCATTTTTTTTGCCACTGATAGTAATTGCTGATCATTGATGATCCATATTGGCAGATATAGATCCCTTTGTTGTTTGATTATAGCAGCTGGTCTACAAGGCTCTAGACTATTTTTTTTTGCCAACGTCCCAAACGTAATGTCAACGACTCTGAATTCAGTGTCAACCATGAAATATTCTAAATGTTATCCTTGGACTTTGTGATAGTAATTTATAGTGTTTTTATCTTCATAAAAATGATTCAAATAATAAGGGAATATAAGATGGTATTTTTATGGATTAAAACAAATCTTGTCATTAGCAGTTTTAATGATGTATAATAAGCTGCTTAGAAACAGGTCAGAATTCATCTCTATTCATGTTGCTGTGAAAACATCTCCTTCAAACAACTGGATTTATTCAAGTGAACACATCATAATAACGTTATAAATTACCTTCACTCAGGTCTGTTCCACTACCATAATCATATGTTTGTATTAGAACATTGGATCAGATTCCGTCTTCCATGTGAAAGCTGCCGCTCGTGGGACATCTGGCGTCTTTCAGCACTTTGTTTGGTTTCCGGCCGGCAACATTTAAGTTTTCTTGGTTCTCTCTCACAACAACTCTGTTGTTTTCAACAGCAGCCGGCAGAATGTTTTCAGCTAACAAGCTCTAAAAACGCCCACTGTGTACTTCCTGCTCAGCACCAAACAGCTGACAAACACAGTCAGCGACTAGCTGGTGAACATAGTGGAGCTTGTTCAGGGAATAGTCCAACAAGCAGAACAAGTAATTCGTGTTTAGGGCCGTTTTTTCGTGTCCCTCGGCACGACTTTCTTTTCGGGACGACTTGGGTAACAAATCCACGACCATAAATCCAAAACGTGGTGTCGAACCACCAGCCTCCTGTGGGACAGTCTGCTTGTTGGACTATTTCACGAACTTCCATGCAACTAAGTTTGTGTAGCAGCTAAAAAGACAGATATTTCCATTAAGAGTTGGTAGAGTCCAAACACAGAGATAAAAGAAAGAAAACATTATTCAGATTTAACGTGAGCGCAGAGAAATTTTTTTTTTTCAGTAGTGAAAACAGGCTTCCAGTGTCAAACTCTGCACATATGTTATTTTATATTGGTTCTTCCAAATGAAGGAACTATAAGCAGTGGAGGGGGACTTTAAACGGTACAAAAGCTGCATAAAAAAGCCGAATCTGGACCTTGAGTTAAGATTACTTTGACAAAGGCCAGCAATGCATTTGAACCCTTAACAGATCAACTCAATTTATGTTTAGAGTTGTGAAAGTAGAAATGGTCACACAATCCCAATATAGACGTATGAGTCATTAATAAGGGTTTTAAGATAAGAAGCTGGAATGAAGGAAGTAAAACCATCAGTTGAGTGTTTTCAACCCTGACAGCAGTGTCACTGCTGGTATGATACAACATAATTAGCTCACTATGACATGAGAAGTGTTGTTTGTTGAGGAAGTGCAGCGAGCTGTTGGCAGCAGAGACGGACATTTCCCTCCCTGGTTGTGTTGTCAGAGATAAGGAGCCGGCAGCCGCTGTGTGCTATTCTTAGATGTGCTCTTCACAGAGGAAAGATGTAGAAGTCTGAACAGTAATCATCCAAACACACTCGAGGGGAAACAGGCCGGGCAAGGTCACATCCACAGGGGCCACGGCAGGGGAGTCAACATGTTGGAGAGGCGTCTGTTCAACTGGTCGACCAAAGACAAACATGAAATATTGATGTTTCTGGGTCGTCATAAATATAACCGTCTCTGTCAGTGGATACGTTTATGTCCTCAAGCTGAAGGCTTACTCAGTGGTGACAAACCAGAAGTGCAACTAACTGTTGTTTTCTCAATTAATCAATTGCTTTTTCGTCCAAGCAACAATCAAAAATACTCCATTTATATCGATCTAGAGCAGATAAAAGCAGCACACTTTACATGTGAAGAGCTGAAAGTAGTAATGAGTAACTGCCTTAAGTAATCAATGAGCAAAGTGAGTTTGTTTTCTGTTGATTGATGAATCGATTCATTTAACTGTATTATGTACATAATAATCTACCATTTGAATCTATAAAATGTCCCAAAATAGTACAAATAATTAGCTAAAGCTCAATTTGACACATTAAGACAGACGGTTTTGTCCACAAAACCAGCAAACATTAACATTTGAGAATCTTGAAGGAAGGGATTTTAAGATGTTTTGAGTAAAAAGCAACTCAAAATCTAAATTAGAAAGATGCATTGGTAGTGACAGCATCCAAGGAGTCTACTCAGTGCATTAAAAGGTTAAAATGAGAAATGGGGTTTCTTTCTTGAGACCTTTTTATGGACCTACTGTATAAAACAGTGTCTGTTTTAGATTTCAAGAATGGCTTACAAACAGGTTTATTTAGAAAGGAAAAAAGCTGTCTGCACACTGAATTAAGATATTTTTGGGAAATATTTCTTCTGTGCTTTTTTTAACTTTTTATTTTACACTGTGTTTTGTAATGTTTATGTAACCGTTAAGTTGTGGTGCCATGTGCAAACACTCTGCTAAAAATCAATAAAACCTCAAATGGCAAAATTTGCTGCAGGATAGATTCATCTATAATGTGTTTCCATTTGGGCTGCAGCTAACTATTTTATTTCATTAGTCCAAGATGAAGCTTTTACATCTCTTTTTGTCTAACAGCCCCAAACTCAAAGAGGTTCAGTTTACTTTAACAGAAAACAAAGAAAATCAGCAAATTCTCACATTTAAGAAGCTAAAATAATCAAATGTTTGCACTTCCTTTCTTGAAAACTGACTCTAATGATTATTCGATTACCAAAATAGACATGCTGATCGATTAATTGACTGGCTGTTTCAGCTCTAGCTTCTCTATTACAGGAGATGAATGGGTTTTCACAGTCGTTTATCCTGCTGATTTGACAACATTGTCGCGCGGCATGTCGGACAGCAGGGAGGGTTCTCTGCAGGATTAGACTCATTTACAGCGGAGGCAGACGGTCCCTCCCTGTCAGGGCTTTACACTGAGCAGGCCTGTTACGGCCTATGTGTTTAAAGGTTCCTCCATCATTGTGTAACATATGTCAGCTTCTTCTTCTTCTTCATGTGATTTCATGTCCCTTCAGTCATGAATAAATCAGACCGAGCTGAAAGTGATCAACCAGTAAAACAGGAGCTCTTAGTGAATGAAAGGAGCCCATAGACGGGGGGGTGGCAGCCTGCTGTGTGGGTACGGAACATATCGATAAGCATATTGATCAGCTGTTCATATGCGACCTCAATAGCACATACATTCACTGCAGCCAGCCGGAGACAAAAGGCCGGAGAAAATGAACACAACAGCATGTGCGCAATGCATTCATCAAAAACACCCATAAGCAGCTTAAGTGCAAACCCCCCCCCCCCCCCCCCCCCCCGTGCACGCGACACATATAGGCATTCATCGCGTGACATGGTGATTAGGGAGCACCACTGGAATCCATAGCTTCTTCATGGGGCCAACTATCAGTGGGAGATAAACGAGCACAGCACTGACCTGACTATGGGTCCGAGCTGCAGGATGTGCAGCAGCAGGACGAGCGGTCTGTCCCTGCTCAGGTCCCGGTGGATGAAGGTGAGAGTCAGCTGCACGAGCACGGACGGTACGAGCGTGAAGAGGAGCGTGAGCCCCTGCCAGATTTGGTCTCCAGCAGAGAGGTACGTTGAGCTGAGGTAGAGCGCCGCCGTGGTCTCGGCCGTGAACAGAGACACCGACACAAAGATGGAACTGGGGAGTCGCATCCTCACTCACTCCGCCATTTGGGGAATGCGTCTTCGCCCGCCGGAAAGGACGGCGTTGCTTCGGGCTCCAGCTGCCGCCGCCGCAGCTCATTTGCGATTTTTTAAGGCAGGCGAGATGTTTTCACGGCAAAGTGCTGTTCCGGTGATAGTCTGTGGGGGGCGCACGAGGCGCTGCGGTCTCCGGAGTGCGCTATGTGCTCGCGAGAAGCGCCAGTCAGTGAGAAGAAACCCTCTGCAGACAGTGGTTTCGTTAAGAGTTTTCAGACCATGGGCGTCATGGTAGCCTACTCATGATAGAGATGAGAGCGGTCGTCCTGTATTAACAGAGTCGGTGGTTTGATTCCCAAACGTATCATATATCGAACAGTGACACATATACTTAAAGTATAGTGTAAATCATGTCCTAATCCGATTTACAACACATTGATTTTTTTTTATCTTGATAGAAAATAAAAAATAATAAAAAAGAGGAAGAGCAGAAATGAATATATTCACCAGACAATTGTTAATTTATACGCTTACTGATTATATTGGTCATATAGTATCAGTAGGCATATTTAATATTCATAATCACATGACTCTGGTGAGTTTATAATTAATAAGTAATCTGTACATACAAATAATTTATCTGAGGAATTATTGAAGAGATTTGATTTTCTAAACATAGTTATACCCTTTGAACTTTGTATTAAACATGTATCATATTTGAGTTGTTTTGATCAACTTTTGAAATGTATTATGTAATGAGGTGTGGGTTTTATTTCATTTTTTATATTATACTTTGTATTATAGATTACAGATTGTTTAGTCTGTGGTGTTTTGTTATTGGCTTATATGCTGCATGTTCTTGTGCTGCTTTTATGTTTTGGTCAGCAAAACAATGTTGCACTCTAGCTGTATTATATTGTAAACTATTAGTGTAGTTCTATTTTCTCTGAATTCTGATAGATATACTGTATTTTACTTCTTTTTTTATCCAAGATAAGATGTGCTGTATGTGAGATTTAATTGATAAGATGATGTTTTCTTCTTTCTCTGCTATGTCAAAATGCAATTATACAAAAGATTGAATAAAACATATACATCACAATGAAATAGAGTAATGTAAGTTTATTGTCAGAAATGTACTAATTTACGTTTTAAAGATAATGCTTTTTATATAAATCACATGATTTATTGCCATTTTGTGAGACTTTGAATGCAGTTAAATATGATGATGTTCCATTGAAAACAAAAAACATTATTTTTTTTCTCCTTCTGGAAACTTTATTTAACAATAATCCTTTCAATTTTGTTTTGGACAACTCAGATTGCAAATGCAGCACACAGACAAACAGCTCATAAATAAACATTCGGAAACTATTTTGAGTTGCTCATATTCAAATATTTGTTTACCATCTTGAGCCATGATGATGTCCAAAACTCTGACCAAAGCATTTTGAGTTTCCATGGTCAATCCTTTCTTTTACTCTGAGAGATGTCATCATATGCAAATGTTAGAAATGAGTTTTGAATGCCTCATTATCACATTTGTGTAAAGGAGTCCTCTGCTGACTGTAGTTTGTAGAACTGAGGAGCAAAAGAAAATGACATTCTCAAACTGACAATATCTTTTACAGTCTCACAAACCTGCAGTCTAACATACTCTGTTTATTTTCACACAGGGCAAAAGTCATAACAAATTACACATACTGAACAATTCAAAGAGCCCCAAAGAGTTCCACCACAGTTTGACTTCTCCCCCTCTGATCACAGTTTCAACCCCAGTTCTTTGTGCTTCTTCTTCAATCCAGCTCTTGGAGGATATCTGAGTTATGGAGCGTTCTCTGTTCAGGTCAGTGAACAAAGTAGCGGTAAGCCGGGCTCCATTCACACGAAGACACTAAACAGAGATGACTCCGGCCGGTCCAGCTGTAGGAGACGGACCAGGAAACAAACAGTCCCCGACAGGCCTCCAAACAGATTGTAGACATTCATCACCGAGCAGGACCTAAAATATCATGGCAATCCATCCAATATTTGTTGAGATATTTTAGTTTTATAATCTTATAGTGGTGCGAGAAGATCATCAAAGTCAGGTGAGTTTTTAGGAAAACTACTTGTCCTGTCATCCATGTCGTGGTAGTTGAGGTATTTTGAAACTGCCATCCCCAGAGCCACCGAGTCAGTGTGGGGAGGGTTTCACTGACCTCATGACCTCACTATTTCTAAAATCCAGACTACAGCCCTGTGGTAAACAGTAGCCTCTGAACATGGCGCATGTATTTCGGGCTGTCTGTGTCCCTACAAGAACAACTAATTTCTCCAGAACATTAAACTATCAACTCATTCTTATTCTCTCAGCGTTCTGTTCAGCATCTTCACCACCAGGTGGCGGCAGAAGTCAAGGACGGCTCGCTGCTGTCCATGGTGCTGAAGGAAAAGTCAAAAAATGGTATTTAATGTTAATTTTTATGAACAAATACACACTTAATATTTGTATGTATAATTGTTTAATTGTAGCTCTTTAACTCATAAGCATTTAATTACATTTACTGAAGTACTGTACTTGAGGATAAATTTGAGGTAGTTGTACTTTACTCCAGTATTTTCCTCTTCTACTTTATAATTTCACTCCAGATGGAGATGTTGTACTTTTCACTCTACTACATTTATCTGACAGCTGTAGTTAATTTGCAGATTGAAATATAACACATTGATAAAGATCAAACCACTGATTCAACAAAAACAACCTTTTACCTGGTTTCAAAGAGGTCAAATTAACCACTAATAATTTAAAAAGCAAAGATTTGTCCCAACAATAAAGCCAAATCTATGTACAGAACTGAGTTTTTTCTTCTTTTCGGTCCCCTGACCCTTACGTTACCTATCTGGACTAAACTACCTATATTTTGAAAACTTAAAACTCGAGCTGTTACAGCAGTAAGATTCTGCTTATACATTGATCACTACGAAAAATCTAATAATGTCAAAATGGTAATGTATTAGGGGACATTTTCTGCAGGACAAGTACTTTGACTATGATACTTTAAGTACATTACACACACAACCAAAACACACACAAATCTCATAGAATAAAACATGATTCATCACTCTGTTAATTAAAACCACCAAACACATGAAATATTCAGATGTATCACAGGTAACAGGGATCAGCCGTGGTCACTACAGCTTTAATCACTTTCAAGATGATTAAAGTGGTTATCTGAGTGGAGTTTGTCTCACATTTGAAATTGAAATACGTTTTTATTCTATTCAAGAGATAAAAAGAGGATGAATGCCAAGGGAAGATATGACTTGTGGAAGCAAAGGTCATCTTATTAATATAGAACTAATTTCATTTTTGACCATTAAAAAAAACAGAAATGCAAATTGAACAAAGACTTTTCTATGTGTTTCTTTTCAAATAAGACATGGACGGGGACTATAATGGAGAGAGGGAGATGGCGAGGAGGCCGTCTTGACATGAAGGGAGAACAGAAGTGGATGCAGTTGCATTCAGAGTTGTGAAGAACATAATTTGGTTCAACGTGGTCCATCTACGTAATAATTGAAATAGCAGGCAGTGGAATACGTTTCAGCTTTCAGAGTGTGTTCCTGTTGGTGAGTTCACATAAAAGCGTGTATCAAGTCCGAGCAGCCATTTTACTTTGATGGACGTTTTTCTCAGAAGTTAAACACAGTTGGGGAGGATTACCAATTCTGCAGCCATTTTGTTCTTTGAAATCACATTGGGCAACAGAAAAGTCTGGAAAGTCAAATTGGTTTAAGTCATGCTTGAAGCATATTTTCAACAGTGTTTTCTAATGCTTTGATACAGGAAAACTCAATTAGCATTTATATTACAAAATGATTTTGAGCCCAATTGGCGCCATTTGATGCACCAACAAACATGTCTCCAGTGTGAAGCACCATCTGTCTTTTTCTATACATTTTCAACATGAAAACATAAGGGTTTAACCTTCACCTCTTTTTAAGTGACATGGGGCAATTCTTGTCTCATACTGTTTCACTTCACTTTATAGATTGGCTATTTAAAAATGATCATTGTCATAACCCGGCCCGTGGGCTATGATGAAAACACAAACAGACACAAAATGCCAAATAATATAAATCCTTTATTGTAACAAAGAATAGAAACTGAGGAATGAATTAGAATGTTAGATTTCTTTGTCATGAAACCAATAATAGTGTACATGTTGGTGTGCTTGGATACTGTAGTGTGGGGCTAAGCAAAGCAAAGGGGGTTGCAGGCGCTGGCAGGGAGGAGGGGGAAGCTGGAGCCTTCATATCCTGTGGAGCAGAGTGCAGTTCATTGTTGTAATGGAGTACTGGATGTAAAAAAAAGAGACTTCTATAGTAAATACTGAAGTGAAAGCTGAAGATGTCCTGTTCCAATGCAACTGTCATAAACAGTAAAGGACACCAAAGACAAAATGTAACTAGGACAAGCTAATGGGTCACTTCATAACTTACAAATTCAGCATGTCTCTTCAAACTAACTTCACATTATTTCCACTGGCATCTAAAACACTGACCAGCTGAATGAACAGTGAAGAGGTAATAACTCCAAATCACATCAAGGTGACCACTTTGTTTGTACTTTGTAGCCTATAGCCTTGAACATTTTCCAGAACATTTGTGCATAATGTGCCAATAAATTCATACCATGAGGAGAGTTTACCTCTCAACAATAAGGTTGAAACAGATCTGCCTACCCCCTGTAGACATTTTTTTTTTCACAGAGCTTTTAGCCTGTGGCGCGTGAAATGACGCGCGCAGCGTGCAGCGGGTCATGTAGTGTATAAAGTCAGTCACCAAACGCACCAGGATAAAGCAGACTCTCCTGTTGAAAACATCTGTCTCTCTGCGTGAACCTCGTCCTCGTTATGAGCCCAGAGGACAGCGGAGTTCTGGTTCTCAATGTTTCCACCGGGGAGCTGCACCACTACTACATCTGGCTCCCTGGTATCTCCATAGCTGCTGTCTACGGGGTCATCATTATCGTGGGTCTGGTGGGAAACGTCACGTTGATGAGGACGTGTCTGACGGTGAAGTCCATGCGGACGGTGCCCAACTTGTTACTGTCCAGTCTGGCGCTGGGGGACGTGCTGCTGCTGGTGACATGCGCCCCGGTGGACGCCAGCCGCTACCTGGTGGACGAGTGGCTCTTCGGCCGCGTTGGATGCAAAGTGATTCCGTTCATCCAGCTCACCTCCGTGGGAGTCTCCGTGTTCACCCTCACTGCTCTTTCCGCTGACCGGTAGGGTTCTTACGCATGGTTTTTAAAAAGTGTTTGTGACTTCTCATCTTCTTGATTAAACATGAGGTTTAGATTGAATCAAGTAGCCTATGGCACTTCTGTTGTTCCAACATCCATCCGCATGATGGGTGAAAACCATTCACATCCTCAGCATGTATGTTCTCACTTCACTTTCAACCTCATAATAGACACCTTATTGTTCCTACCTTGTTACAAATTAACAAAAACCAGACAAAAATGTTTCCTTATTGAATAAAACCCACTGTGAAGTCACTGACTGAATGTTTACTCACGTGGCAGCCACTCAGAAACCCTCTTTAGCCCGCTGATCATATTATGATCTGATGAATGCATTTACCCTCAATTTATTAGCTATCAGCTAGATTGATAGCTATTAATGCCATAATTAGGTTTAAGTTAGTTAGCTTGCTACAGTGCTGACTGCCACAGAAATGAAGACTCGAAAGACAGCAAATTTCAGTCATTTCTAAAAATATAATAATTTTACAACTGTTTTCTTTTCTCCAAGAAATATGTGAACAGGTGATATTGTAAGGTGTTTAAATTTAGACTGCAATTTTTTTTTCTAATTTAAATGTTTATTTCTTTTAAGCCCAAAAGTGTCCCAACCAATCCAGGGAGGCAGAATTTGGGGGAAATGCACTCCTTGTAAATTAACAACATTTAGCATTTCACATTTGATACATTGATACATTGATAACTTGATACATTGTTAGCAGACACCACAATCTGTACAAAAGTCAAATTATTTTCATTGCTGTTTAAGTAGTGTGAGTAATTGAAGATTACTTTGAGTCAATACAAAAGTATCCAAGCCGACCGCGCTCTCTCCTACTTAACAATTCTATTTAATTTCCTGTAATTTGTATTGCTGCCAACAGCTCTCAGTGCTTTCAGCAGCTCTTAGCTTCTGTAACTCATCTTATTAGCTACTGTGGTCCCCGTTTCTTTTCATTCTAAGCCTAATTAAAATGTTCTCAGCTATATAATATACTATCAGATAAGGTTTCAAAGTGTATCTGTCCCCCACAACACAATAACATATTTTTTCCTGCAGTTGCTTTTAAATACGTGCATGATAAAGAAACTATAATGAGGTGATCAGTTCAGTTCATCCTGAGAGGATCACAGCGGCAAAACATGTTGCAGTGATGCTCTTCTCTGTTCAGGTACAAAGCAATAGTCAGACCTCTGGACAGCCACACGTCCAGCACTACATTCAGTTTCTTTTTTCGAGCGGGGGCCATCTGGCTGCTCTCTGTGACCCTGGCGATTCCTGAAGCTGTCTTCTCCGACCTGCACACCTTCACCACCAGCCACACCAATGAGACATTTGTGACCTGTGCGCCCTACCCCCACGCCAGGGAGATGCACCCGAAAATCCACTCCACCGCCTCCTTCTTCATCTTCTACATCATCCCCCTCTTCGTCATATCTGTTTACTACTACTTCATCGCTCGCAGTCTGATCAGGAGCTCTGTGGACATCCCTGCTGAAGGACACCTGCACCTCCAGAAACAGGTCTGATTGCAGGGTCCTTTAAATTAATTGATCTTATTTTATTACAAAGTGTTCTTTATAGACCACTTTATAAACTGTGTATTTACATATTGGGTGATCTTACTGTGTATTCGACAGAAACTGATTCAAATCAATCATTGAGTTAGATGAAAAGAGGATGACCAATGTTATTTAGATGGTTTTGTAGGGGGAATGTCTATACTAAATTATAGAGCAATCAATACAATAGTTGTCGATCAATTTCATCAGTAGAACAAGCAGCAAACTCAAATAACTAACATAAATGAAATGTGGGGCCAGACTCACATTTCCATTGTTGTAAAATTAGCTGTTTTGCTCGCAGTAAAGACAAAATTGTTACGGTGCTATTGCCGCTGTAGTGGAAAAGGATTCATCCTCTGGGAACCATGAATGTCTGTTAAATTGTAGAAGCCGATCTCTTCTCTCTCTTCTCTTCTGTCAGATCAAGTCCAGAAAGCGTCTGGCCAAAATTGTGCTGGTGTTTGTCGGTTTGTTTGCCGTCTGCTGGCTGCCCAGTCATGTGATCTACCTGTACCGCTCCTACCACTACGACCAGGTGGATACTTCGCTGGGCCACTTCATCGCCAGCGTGTGCGCTCGCATATTGGCCTTCACCAACTCCTGTGTGAACCCATTTGCCCTCTACCTGATGAGCAAAAGCTTCAGCAAACACTTCAACAAGCGGCTTCTGTGCTGCACTTCTCCCAGACGCCTGTACAGTCAGAGCAGTAGGAGCACAAATATAACCACCGTCTGAAAGCATCGGTGTTGAACTTCGTATCAACCTGTGCTTCAGCAGGACTCGAGGTATGTTGATCGGCTTTGGTCACACGTTTACAATCTTGAGTGGACACTGTTACAACCATTTGGCCTTGTTGTCAAGTCATGCCGTACACTGTACATCTTAATATTCACTTCTCCTTTACCTTTTGTTTTTACAAAACACCTTGAGATAATGTGAAGTGTTTAGCGGTCAACTATCCAAGTGGAAGCCACTGTAGTGCACAGAACAAGGATATGCACATTTCTATGATGTAATGTGTTACATGTACTCTAAACAGAAACCTTTGCAGTAGAAACCATGCATGAAAACCCAGACGTCAGCTTTATTAGGCATGTTTCTATCTGCACAGTGCCATTATTAATAAAAAAAGATGACTACTGCTGGAGATAAAGCAGAAGGTTCCTCTGACATTTGAGGTTGTAATGTTCTGAATATCCGCTGTTCTGTATAGTAGAAGTCTTATTGGCCACGTAATGTTTGTCAAATGTCAAGTTATTAGAATTGTCAAATGTCACATTTTGTACATAGAGATGTTTCTGTTAAATGATATTCTATAGTTAATGGTGTGCTGGTTGGCTATTCTTCTGTATGTATAAATGTCAGCAACAATTTGTTCATTTCTAAGTTTATTTAATGTGTATTATTATTGATTCAAATATTATTTTTGTGAATAATGGATTAATTGAAAAGTCTTCTAAAAAATGTTGCAGTTTCCAAGCAACCAATAGTCAAAAACAAATATTCCTTTCACAGTGATATAAAACACATAAAAGCAGAATATTCAGACACTTTAAAAAAAAGCTGAAAACTGTGAATATTTAGCATTTTTACACCTGCTAAATAGCAGTATATTAGCATTGTCACCTGGATCGTGTAAACTCACCGAGTGTAAGCAAGTTAGCATGTTAGCATGCTGACATTAGCATTTAGCTCAAACCACTGCTTCCTCACAGAGCAGCTAGCATGGCAGTAAACTCTTTTGTCTTGTTTCTTGATAAATTACCTGGAAGATTATTGAAATATTGCTGATTCATTTAGTGTTGAATGACTACTGGTTTAAGCTCTAGTAATATATTGGTGTTAGTAGTTTAACAGTGTAGTCACATGTATGACAATAATATTAATAATGTGCAATTTACAGAACTGCGGTGTAAACTTGTTTTGTATCGTCTTCACCATGAATATGTTGATATTTATGTTCCATTGATCTTCTCCTCTGGTTGTCATTTTTATGAGAGGGTTTTGTGATTGTGAACTTTAAGCTGTTAAAAATAAATAATAAAATGATCTGGATTGATTTGAATCACAGTGGAAAGTCTGTGGCTCTGCTGCTTTTCTCTCAGTGAAACACTGCTGCATATCTGACCTTAAACATGGAGCAACACGTGAAGTGAATGGAGCTCAAATTTGAGCTATTATATTCTTTGAATTATGAATTTTATTGCATTAGACCTTCTCTTTGTATTTAACCTGCACCCTAAGTATAAACCCACTGGGAACCGTGGCTTCAAAGAAAATGTCAACATGCGTATTTTTTAATCTAATGTGTCCTCTGCTTTCAACACCTTCAGAGGTCGCTTTGTACAAGATGAACAGGTACAGCGTGTGTCCGCTGACTTTAGATGGGAGCAGCAGGAAGTCCATCAACACACATACACACACACACACACACAAACAAACAGAATCACAACATGTATCCATCTTTCAGAACTTCTGCTGAAGGCCGAGGCTTTTCTTTGACGTTTAGGTAAAAGACACGTCAAGTTAAATCAGATCAAACAATATTTTTCGGGGCTCTGTAGAGGTGACCTTTCAGGGTGGCATTTGAAGACTGGAAATTAATTCCCCTTCAGCAGCACCGCCTCCAAAACTCAGTCCATCCCTCAGTTCATCAGATCCTTTTCAACATTTCACATGTACTCGCTTGACTCTGCTTTCTTTAATCCTTCAGTGTGTCAGATCTGGGCATATTCCCAACAGGTCTTTGTTTGTTTTAAACCTATTTTGTAAGTCCGTAAACTTTAAAAACAATATCAAACACCACTTATTTAAAGTCTGCCGATTACTCTTTTGACTGATGGTATAATAAAGGCTGTGGCCTTTGAAGAAAATTGAAGAAGTCTGGGTTGGCAGATATGAATAGTATACGGGTCAAAGAATACGGGCAGAAAGGATCCTCAGTTCAGTGAATTTTATTGTAGGAAGTGCCGTGGATAGACATGTGTGCAGCTATAGCAGGATGACTATCAGGGTGATATCCAGAAAGGTAGAAGAAACTCCCCTTGCAAGTACTCAAATTACTGCACATGTATTACTGCACACTAGGGTACATGACTGTAAATGACTACATTACTGTTCATAAAGCGCAATATTAACATTCAAGCCTAACAAATACAGCCCAAACAAATCAGAGTACTGACTTCATGTAACGATCAGACGGTATCCTCCAGAGCAGTTGTAGATTTAGGAGCCAATTACGGATAAAACAGTAAAATACTCACTGTTATGTTCATTTAAGCAACAACAGGGGGAAACTGTGCAGTGCAACTGTAGTGAGTGGACAAACACTGGCAGTCATGTTAACAGGGCGAGGCAGGCTTTCTCACATGTAGATCATCAAAGATAATAAGAATACAACATTACAATCATCTTTTTAACATACATTTTACAAAATACAGTATTTACTCTAAGTGGATACACTTTTACACTTTATACCTATTTTGTGAGATCCTGCATAACAATATCAGCCCTAAACAAGTACTCCACCGATTTTAATTAATTATAGTCTCCAACAGACACTGAGAAAAGTGACATCACAGCTGCTGGAGCCACAAAATGTATAACACTTGTTATACATGCAGTAGCAGCCCACTGTCCAACACCTGTAAACAGACTTCCCAGAGTTCCCCTTTTGAAAACATTTTGGATTAATGTAAAATCCATGGACTGGAATGGAATGGAAAGCATTTCATTAAAAGTATAAAAATACAAAACCTGTTACAAAAAAGTTACTGCAATAGGAATATCTTGCAACTTGCAGTCCCGTTCTCAGAATTTTAATGTCTTTTTTCACTTGCTTTGTTGGTCAGGGACAAGGCACAAATGTGAAGGACAACTCAGTATATGTGGCACACAAGCGGCCTCAGCAGCAGGACAGAGATGGCTCATTGGTAGAGGAGAAAGTCCTTCATGCTGTGAGGGAGGAAGAGGCCAGAGGCTCTGAGGAGACGACTCCTTCCCAGACTTCGGCGAATACAGAGCCGACAGAGCTGAGACAGAGAGCACGGACCTGGGCAGAGATTTAAGTAGTGTTTTTATACCTTAAAATGAACTAAATGGGTTCATGTAACTTGCATGAATGTCCACAACATACCTTTTTTCTGCAGTGCAACTCTCACTGCGCTGTTTGGCGATGACAGAGCCAGAGGAGTCTTTCCCTCTGCGTTCCTACAACACTCATCAGCCCCAAAGTCCAGAAGAAGAGCCACAACGTTGGCTCCTCCTCCTCGAACTGCAGCATGTAAAGGACTGTCCTGCCCACACCCGATTCGAACATCTGCTCCTACAGGTGCACACACACACAGAAATGGTTAAACACCCGAGGCTTGGTCCCACAAAACGTATCACTAATAGATACAGAGAAGACAATGAGAGACGCTCTAATGTTTGATTCATACATCAATTCAATTCTTATTTGTATTACTGTTAGACATCTGCAGTGAAAACTAAACAAGGCAACACTTGAGGGGATGAGATGTTTTTTTCACTCCATACGTTGTACTGTTAGGGGAACTAACATCTCTCTATGAACTATGATTGTTCCTGACTCTTTGGCAATTTGCAGATTACATTACCTGAGTGTAGCAGCACCTCGACACAGGCTGCAGCTCGGGCCATGCAAGCAGAATACAGCGGCGTCCCCACCACAGGCAACTCCATGTCGATGTGAGCTCCATACGACAGCAGCAGCTCCAGACACTCTCTGTGACCTGATGGAGAAACATCATCAGAATCTGGGCACTGATAAATCATGTCTATACACTAAGACATGTTTGCACACACACACCTTTCTTAGCAGCCTCATGGATGGGTGATGCCAGCTGGTAGGGGGTGTGGATGGAGGCACGGTGCTGCAACATGAGCCTGACACAAGCAGCACTGCCGCTGCTGCAAGAGTTGATCAGAGGTGTGGCGCCATCTGTTGATACTGTCTCCACCTACGGGGAGATATAAAATGAAAATATGTCAAAACTTGGCGCCTGTTTTACCCACAATGCAACCCAACCTCCAACACTTCTTTCTGAGATTTTGGTTTAGTTGTGCTATCAGGTGGCAAACTCCAGTTCTGATTGAGTCTCTTAAGACCTGCATTCTCTCTACTGACCATCAGGGGGCGACTCCTCCGGTTGCAAAAAGAAGTACAATTGTATGGAAGTCTATGAGAAAATGACCCTACTTCTCACTTGCTTTGTTACCTCAGTAAACACTGTAAACATGAGTTTACGGTCTCAATCTTAGTTTCAAGTCTTCTTTAATACAGCATGATGTCCATTTAGACTAAAATAGACCATAAAGCGGAGTATACTAAAGGGCGGGCTTACAGGTCGCTGCCACTACCACAGCCATATATGGCGTCACTCCTCCGCATTCCAAATATGGTAATTTCCGTTCATCGGTTGCGAAAAAAAACACTCATATTCCAAGATGGCGACGCTAGACAAGAGGCTTCATAATGACTCAAGTGACATCACTGAAGTAAATTTCTCAGATTTCGGCAGAAATGCCGTACATAACACATGCAGTAGTACTCATTCAAACCTGTAAATAGTTGTTGATGTCAAAAATCTGTGGAGTTCCCCTTTAATAACATTTTGTAACAATGTTTTCTTCACAAATTCAGTACAATTAAGTATTTTTTATGTGTCTCACTAAGTTTGAGTGTGGTTTTACATGTCTGAGACAAATTATTAATTATTAATTATTATTAACGATTGTGTACATTTCTTCTGCTTCCATAGTCAAATTGTTTCTGATGAATTTAAAGTTGGCACAGTAAAGTTTTACTGTATTCACAACATTTTTTGTCTAAAGTAAGCTAAAGCTGGAAGTGTCTATTTTATGATTCCCCCAAATTTGCCCAGTTTCTCTCCCTACCTCAACTGGTGTTGAGGTAGGGAGAGAAACTGGTGTTGAGGTAGGGACACCCTAAAAACAAGCCTGTCTTTAAACTGAAAATAGAATGTTCTCACATTTGCACCATTGTCCAGCAGGAACTTGGCACAAGCATAATGGCCACCGAGGCAAGCTTCATGGAGAGGAGAGACTCTGTCCATGGTGAGCGTGTCTACATGGAAGCCCTGCAGGGGAGATCAGAGAGGATAACACTGTCAGACACAACCATGAATGTGCGCTGCATCGTGTGCACACATCAGGGGAAACCCAACTTTACCTGAACGATGAGGTTTCTCAGCTGTAGCAGCCTCCCTTGGTAGGCGGCGTCATGGAGAGGAGTTCTGTCTGACCAGAAGTCTTGAGACACAGAGAATAAGATCAGGAATGTCTCCACATTCAGAAAACACACACCGATGCACTCATGGCCAAGTGATCCTGATCTCTGCTCATTGTAATGTTAAGATGACCTCATTTAAATACATGTTTATCCGGTTTCTCAGGGTCACCCCAACCCCAACCACCAAACGTACTGAACAACACACACATAGGGTTTCAATGGCTACACAGCAGAGCCCAGTGAACAATATTTACATGCAAAGTTCAAATCAAGAACCAAAACACTAGAAGGAAACTTGCATAATGCAAATACATGCAAAGCTAAACCACACTGACTCGAAGGTTTGTACATTTTCTCATAAAGTAACAAAAGTAATCCAGTTGTTACTCTTATTTTCTTTCCCACAACACAAACAAAATGAGCTGAAAGAGCAAAAAAGACAAAGACAAAAAAACTTACCAGCCATTAGTGAGTTGCATGCCAACCCCCCATAGATGTACAAGGGCCTCTGCCAAGGTTCCAGGCACAGGGAAACCTCTGTTTGAACAGCAGCCATAATGAAAATGAAACAACCGAAGACTCCTCAAAGACTGTCTGGGACTCAAGCTTGTCCAGGCAGATAAACAAACCTGAAGCCGGCCTTCCTCCCTCTATTATCTGGGTCCTCGGCCACCTCCCCCACATTGCCACCTCCCGCCCACCCTTGTCCCAGACCATGGATACAGTCTGCAGTATATCCATAACAATGGCTCTTTGGAAGGGCCAGTACTTATGATACACCTTGATTTAAGCACAACAAAAGTACATGCAAACAGCTACAAGCAGGGGGAACACAGACTCGGACAAGTTTCAGTGTAGATATCTGGGTGAAAGAGGAGCTGCTATATCCATCTTCTGTTATAACATATTTTCAACCCCTAAAGTATTTCGCCCCTACATGACTTAAGTCTATTACTTACAAAGAATTGACTACAAATACGCTCTACACACAAACAAAGTCCTATATGTTTTTGTTTTTTTTGCAGGCGTGATATAATGTTCAACCTCCAATCACGACGCGATGCAAATCCCCACCGTCGGCCTCTAAAAGCCACGCCACCCCATCTCTATCACCGCCTGTTTCACAGCTAATCTGTGTTTTGTCTGGCACTCTTCATTCCACAGAGCAGTCTCTCTCTTGTAAAATTCTAAGAAAGTAGTTGTGTTTCTACGCATAACGTACTGCTCTTTAGAAGGGATGAAACGGCTACAATGCTGTGTAGACAATCTAAGTGAGAAGACAGAAACAGAAAACAGATGAAACATTAGAAAGTACAGTTTATTTTCCAGAGTGGGAAGGTTTGGTGTTTTATAAATATGAAACATCTCAAATGATTAAACAATGGAGTGGTATTCATAATTTTAAAGTCAGACAAATAAACCAATTTGCTCTCATCTACATACAGCTTTGCACAAACTGAAAGTAGTTTCCTGCCACCTTGTTTCCCAGAGTGAATACAATCAACCAGCCCTTTACTCCCTCTGGTCAGTTCCATCGACACCGAGTATAGCAAAAAAAAAAGTGCTTATTGAAGCTCCGAGTGCCACAGGTTTCCATTTTAATGATTAAATATTAAAAAATAAGTAATTCCAAGTCTTTGACAGAATGCTTTCACAAGAGGTCCCTTTTGATAAGCAAATGTAAACAATGTCCGGGGTTACCGTGAGCACATTCAGCAGCCATGTCTCAAATGTCAGACGGCACCACAAAGACAGCATATAACTCCATGTTAGCAACTGGAAGTGCGGCAGAGGCATGGACTGATCACAATGCTGACATTTTGGATTCTGCCGCTCGCTTCGTGGCGCTTTTAGAAGGAGCAGCGACTTTACTGCGCGGTTGCTGCCACCACAGTCCGTGAGGGCCGGTGGCGTCCACGGCGACGTCCATGACCCGATCCGGCACCCACCACTGCAGGAGCAGCAGGAACAGAAAGTCTAAAACGGCCACGAATGCAAAGATGGAGCCAGCCACGGGGCCACAGTGGGCCCTCAGTCTCCGCAACCGTCTGTCCAGGGGAAGCACCTCCTCTCTGGCCACGCGGTCGTACACCTGGGGGGGAACACAGGAGGCGGTGATCAGAGTCACCGCGGATCATTCAGCGGGAAAGCCCTCAGCTGTGTGAACCATCAGCAGATTTACATGCGCAGAAGAACACAGATTGCTGTGTCTATGTGTACATTCCTCAGGTCAGTAAGCAGATCGCTCCCCATCACACCGCATCTTATTTTGAAAGCATGGCTTTCTTACTGGAACTGGATTAGTGATACAAGATGCAGCTGCTTGATGAATCCACTATTGGCTGTAGTAAACATGGCATACAAAGATTTGTTTTTTTAAATATAGTACACAACATTTAAGACATAAGATGACTGTAAACCAGTTACTTACAGCATACCCTCTCATTAACCAAACATCTGAGTTAACATCTAAATGCTAAAGCTTCAGCTGTAGCTTGCTTTGGTCTGTAAAAGAATAAAAGCTGAAACAAGAAGGTCTCACGTACGTGCAAAAGCACTAACAGAATGCAGTTGAATGAAACGGCAGGTTTTGGAGTTGGTGAAACTACCTTTTCAGTCCTCTCAGCAACGTTTTTCCAGGTGTAGAGGTTTTGCACACGCGCATGGATGGAGGCGGGGGAGGCGACGGTCCCCGAACGCTGCCGGGCGATGACCGTCTCCAGACCAGCACACAGCGCCCGCACGGTAGGCTCACACATGGTAATCAACTCCTCAGGCAACACCTCGGGAATGCCCCCTACACGAGTGCTCACCACCTGGAAAATAAAACAACAACTAGATGTACACACTTTATACAAACACACGAAAGTAAAAAGTGTGTTACTGTGCGTTTTCTACCCAACATTGCGGTCTTCATCAAAAGCAACTATTATCCATGGCTGCTTTTGTGCCACAAACTGTCCGCGGACGGCCCCATTTTTTTCCCTTTTTGAGTGCAAAACTTATTTTAAGCAGTGCTATGAGATGGAGTCGAGCAGCCACCTACGTGCACACACCCACGGGAAATCTGTGACAAGAACACTTCAAAACCTTCAGCTGTGTCAAGCCAACTCTATTCAGTTGAAAGGGCGGTTTCTGTAGAGCTGGCTGGTTTGAAATTCAGAAATGCTGTTTTATACATTTGATAAATTGGAGAAATGGGTGGTTTACCACGCTTTGTGTCACGGCATGAATGTAAGCAGAACGTTTAGGACATAATAATAACTGTTTCAGCAGGGAGTGAGAGACAGAGAGAGAGGGAGAATCAGGGAGGCAGTGTGTCTTCTCCTGTGTTAAAATTAGTTGTAGAAAGTAATTGTAAACACAGTTAATGCAGCTTCCACATTTATTTCTTAGATATAGGAAACATTGCACCTAATATGGCCATGAGTGTTAAGATTATCCCATCAATCCAACGGTACATGGTGATTAATGATGAATTTATCTTTGAACTGAAAGACTCTTTCCTATCATTTCCTAACCTTAAACTATTGTACGAATGCCAACACACCTGCAGTCCACAGCTCGCTCCTTCTACGATGGCCATGCAGAACGCTTCAGTGAGAGACGTGTTGAGGAAGATGTGACCCTGCACCAGAACTCCACGAACATCTTTATGCTCCAAAGCCCCAAGCAGACGGACCCTGAAGTGAACCAATTCAAAAAGGAGTGAGGCACAAATAATACCAGCTTCCAGGGATAAACAGTAAGGATTGCCCGATTGCCCAGGGCAAGTAAAATGCCATGTAAGTCTAGCAACTTACTTGCCTGATTGGGCAAGTGGTAAAAAAAAAAATTAAAACACATACTTTTTTTATATAAAGTCAACTCTCAGTAATAGCCGACATTCAACTCAATATTGCAGGTAGAGTGGTGTCATTTTATGATCTTACAAAGAACATGTTCTTAAAAGAGGTTTAAGTGGTACCCCCCTATTATAAAACACTTCCTCCAGCTGTACCTGTCATGTAGTTGGTATTTCTCTCTCACTTCCTCCAGCACGAGTCTCTTCGGTCCCTCTCCACCAATTAGAAAGTGCAGATCCGGATGTTTGAGGCAGAGCTCCGGGATTATTCCACCAAGAAGATCGATTCCTTAACAGAGGAAGAGATTGTGAACACTTTGCCAACATGAGGGCTTGAACAAAAAAGGGCCGTGTCTTATTCACCAAGACAGACTGCTGTCTACAATTTTAGCACCCGTTGTCCAGCAGAAGTATGAACTTATAAGCTAAAATGTCAGATTCTCTGTACCTTTGCGGTACACAAGACGGCTGACCACGACAATAGTGATCCTGCCGTCCTGGCGCTGGGAGGGGTCGGGGGTGAAGTCGGTAGGGTCAACAGCGTTGGGAATAACAGACACTATCTCCGGGTCGAGTGCTGCACGGAGCACCGTGTTCTCCTTACTGGTGTACGACACACACACAGTGTGGTTGGTGTCGCACAGAGTCACAGTCAGAAGCTTGTTGGTCAGCACGGAGCTCACATCAGCAAAGCCGAAGAGCGAGTGGTCAGTGAACACCTGTAAACGACAACGCGTTTTAGGTTTATGTCAGCAGATTATGTGCAGCGTAATGATTTTGACACCCGGCACACAATGAGTCATATACCGTGTTAAGGCCCATGGTCTTGGCGTGGAACAGTGCGTCATGGCCCATGGCGGAGAATGAGCTGTGTGCGTGCACCACAGTGATGCGTTCCCTTACAAACACACAGCGCATCAGTGGGAGACTGTGGAAGCAGGTGGTGGCTGTGGACTGGTTGTACATCACCTGCAGGGGGAGGTAGTAGACCTTCAGTCCATTGGTCAGGTGCCTGACGCCCTTCCTCCTGCCATAGGCATGCGTGGCAATTACCACCTTGTGTCCCTTTTCAATCAAACACTGAGACAGCTGGTAAATGTGACTCTCTACTCCTCCCATGTTTGGATAGAAGAAGTCGGACACCATGCAGATGTTGTGCTTCCTGCTGGGGACCCCGGCAACCTCTGCAGGAGCTCCTCTCTGCTTATTCACAGCCGCTGATCTCCTTCGTTGGCCCATTGTAGATACCTTGTGTGGCTCACTGAAATGAATAGTTTATTCATTGATTAGTTGGTCAACAGCAAGATTAATTGGTGACAAAAGTATTTTGATAATGAAAAAAATGTGTCAGATCATTTTAAAAGTAAAAATATACATTTAGTTACAAGTGATTTCTTAAAAATGTTACATGTCATTATAAAGTCTATATTTTTGGGTTTCAAATATATTTAGATTGTAATCATAAAAAATATTGTGAATAAAATTGAGAAAACAAATTGCCATATCTGTTTCTAACTTACCTCAAGAACTTTTTAGTGAAGCATACACTCTTTTATTTTATTTTTTAAATAGTTGACTAACATGTACACCTGGAATGATCCACCTGTGGGTTAGTGTAGCACCTGTCTCATTCCTCTCCTGGTTGAAGCAGCTTCTCTCTTAGCATTAGATATGTCCGAGAGTGAATTGTCCCTTTAACTTGCATTTCAAATATGGTAGTCAAGCTCACTCAAGTATTTACAAACACCTCGGAGACTAACGCTATCTGGTGTAATGTAGGTTAACTATTAGCCAACTCTTCTAAGCTACATTGACGTTGTTTATAGCCTATCTGACGCTAGTTCATTACACATTAGCATCAAGCTAACCAACTCTGCTCACGTTTAACCACTTTACTGAACTTAAAGCAGTTCGTTTTCCTATCTGTCAGAATTGCCTTACCGTGGACAAACTGTCAGTCCTGTTCCAGCCTGTGGAAACACACAGAACTCTTTTCCAGATGTGGATTCATTTCTACTCGCTCGCCCTGAGGTAGAAGCCAGTTAGCGCCCGTATGACTTCCGGGTGTGTCACTACGTCATACGCAATGACGTACTGATACTCCCGTGGAGCTCTGCTGTAGGAGCTCTGCTGTAGGGACAGGTTTACAAGGTTTTTAGTTGTAATTGTATGACAGGGTTGCACAACGACAGTTAGATTGTAGTCCCAATTTACTACACAGGAAAGAAAACAAACATATGCATATACATACAAAAAATATGTTCTATATGGAGGGTAGAGGTTAAATTATGGAGTCTCACAGCCAGAGGAAAGAAGCTGATTTGAAGTCTGTGGTTTGGCAGCTGATACTTCTGCATCTCTTTCCAGGCGGCAGCAGGGTGAACAGGTTGTGGTTAGGGTGTGGCTAGGGTGGGTTTTGTCTTTTAATATCCCCTTAGCTCTTCTCAGGCTCCTCTTCTCACCAATATCACTGATGCTCAGTAGACGGGTGCCAATGATGATCTGGGTGGTTTTAATCACCCGCTGTAGAGCCCTCCTGTCCTGTGCCGTGCACATCCCATGACCGTTTGTGATGTTTGCAGTCAAGATTCTTTAAATAATACCTCTGTAGAAGGTTGATAAGAATTTGGCAGAGGAATTTTGGCCTTCTTAAGTTTCCTTAACAAATATAGCCGTGAGCTTTCTTGACCAGGATGGAGATGTGTGATGACCATGTCAGGTTGTTTGTAAAGCAGATTCTTAGGAACTTAAAGCCGCTAACTTGCTCCAACTCAGCTTCATTGATGTAGACAGGAGTGTGCGTCTACGCCTACTTGGTTTTACTGACATTGAGCGCAAGGTTGTTCTCTGAGCACCACTCTGCAAGGTTGTTGATTTCCTCTTTATATGAAGTCTCATTGTTGTTTGTAATCCGGCCGATGATGGTACAGTGTCAAACTTTACAACAGAGTTCTCTTCATGTTTGGGGTCCTGGGTGTAAGCGTGAACAGGAGGGGGCTGGGCACACAGCCCTGGTGGGCTCCGGTGTTCAACACTACAGTGGAGGAGGTTTGTAATTTAACAAAAAACCTTTTTGTGTTTCTTACAGGTCAAGTTTCACAGAACACACAACTAAATACAAATGTTAATAAATTCAATATCCTTAAGGCAAATCTGGCAAAGCATCAACATTCAGTGTAACTACTATATCCCAAAGGCAAAAGAACACACTGCATTTTCACACACCCTGTTATATGAAAAGAAGTGGCTCGTCCAAGAACCTTTATGAGGAAATCACAGTAGATATAATTTACAAAGCATAGTGCTGATTTTGCACTGTATAACCATCACCCTCATGGTCATACAGGATCAACGACCTACAAGAATTCTGATCAAAATCAGATCAAGTTTACCTCAAATATCTACAGTAAATCTGTAAGTATTAATAACTTGCTTTTCTCACATTAGAAGTATAGCAGTTACAGTGTATTGTATATACCAGCAAAGTACATTGTTAATGTGATTGAATAGCTCAGTTCCCTGCTGTTTTTCTTCAATGAAGTATATGGAGTATATCTGAATCAGTTTACCTTTTTCTTGCATTTAGAAAATGGTCTGGCAATTTACCGTGTCAACAAGGCAGTTTTCCAAAGAATGCAGTTGGCTGATATCAATATGAATCCCATCATCGTTACCTGCCACAGAATCCACAAAAGCGCACACTTCCAGCAACCTATTTTTGTTGCGTGATGATTGATAACTGATTACATTTGAATGTATCACTTCATCTTCTCATCATAGAGGGCAATCTCCTCTTACAGCCCTTGAATTTGAAAGAAAGATTATAAACACATCCTTGCAAACATTCGTAAAAGCTTTCAAGTTGGACATCCTTTTCAGAAATACCTCATTCCTTTCGTGGCATGAACACAGGATGAAACCTGCCTGTAAATATTATTGGAGTGGGCATGATGCCATATGCACAATTAACCACAGTTTGGTGGAATGTAGAAGCCTACATTGTGACATCGGGTTTTGTTGTGTGTTTAGATGTTGGTCTTCCCTTCTCATTTCCTCTGTAATCTCCTATAGGACAAAAGACATGGAAAGTCTTTTGTAAATTCCACTGAGAGATCCAGTTACAACAACACATTTCAACACTGAAGAGCAATAGGGCTCGACTTAACAACTGCAAGAAGTGTTGTGCAACTCTGGTTCAACCAGTACAGCTCAAATACAAGAAACGTGGATTAACAATCTCTGGCGTTATGACTAACACTTACTGTGACAACAAGAGAAGGAAAAGTACAAACAGCACAAATGGGATGGATTTTAAGCAGCATCTTATCCATACTACTGGTTGGGGTCTTGGGTCCTTGATATGGTCTGGTGACGAAAATTACAAAAATATGATGCTTTACATAACAAAATAATTTGAAGTCACATCCTAAACAACACTTTACTTGTTAAGGTGTTTTACAATATGTTGTAGTACGATTGCTGAGTTTACTAATAATATCGTAATGCATTTACTGTGGAGTAGTAATGGGCTAAATGTAAGTGCCATCCTCTCGGAAATAGTTAAAAACAAATAGTTACCAGTCCTTCCTTCACAGTAAGGGTTCAGGGTAGTTGATATGTTTTTGGCCTTGACATCACATGTTGGTTTTGAGGATGAGTTGAGTTTAGTGCTGAGTGTGCTGTTGAAGTGGTAGAGGCCAGTAAGAGCATCTGTGTTTGTGTGGGTTATGTTAGTTGTGGTTGAATTTATTAGAGGCTGCCCATCCAAAGTCCACTGAATCCAAGACTCTCTGTAGCGCCCGCTCACATCACACTGGAAAACCGTCACACCTCCACTCAGGCTTTCTTCTGGCTGACAAACACTGTAGTTCGCTGGTGAGAGAAGACTCAAGTTCAAATTGTGCAAGATGTCTAAATTCATGGGTGCATGAATGAGTGATCAAATACTGCAGGTATGCATAAGGTATGAATGACTCACCAGAAACGGTTAAATTAACTTTTAATCTCTGGTATATCCCTTGACTGCGAAAAATGCATCTGTATTCCCCCTGGTCCTCCGCTGTGATATTGGTGAGCAGAACAGAGCAGTTATTGCTGTTCTTAGACCAAAATCCTTCGGTCCTGCCCTTGTATCTATTCAAAGGGGTCTCGTTGTTTTTGAACACCAGCAACTTGATTGGTTTTTCCATCTGCCACTTAAACTCCTCTTCCCACTCTGGGCAGTTGCATGGCAGAAGGACACTGTCTTCTAAGAAACCTGTAATAGGCTTGTCATCACCTAGAGTAGAAAAGATAAATAGGGATAAAAATGTTGTTTCTGAAAACCCATCTGCCTTGAAAATTTGAGTTGACTGAACTAAACTTATGGGCTCATAAGTCGTGCAAATATAAAGCCAACTGAGTCAAGTTCACTAAACTTGACAAAACCTTTGGAGCACATTTATACCAGAGTAAGTACAGAGCCTTTACATGAAGTTGCTCACAGCAATTCTCTTAAATTAAGAGTGTAAGGAGTACTAAATTATATTAAATACCAATGTTCATCATTGCTTTAATTATTATCAGAAGAAACAACCATGTCTGAACATGTATTAAAGACTGATGTAAGCTTTCTGTAAACTACAAGAAAGTGATCTCATAGCGCTTGCCTGCTGATCCGAGCGGTGGAAAATAAAAGTAAATTTTCTCATGTACTGTACTTAGGTTCAATTTTGAGGTACTTGTACATTTCCATTTTATGTAATTTAATACTTCAACTCTACTACATATCAGAGGTAAAATTTAACTTTTTACTTCACTGCATTTATTTATCAGTTGATAGCTACTTTGTATATTTATGTATATTGAGTATATAAAGTAGTTAAAATGAACTCCACCTTTACCAGCTGCCACATTAAAGTAAGGAACACATTAATGCATCGATAATTGTAATTCAATGATATATTCTGAAATGGGCCATTCTGCATAATGAGTACTTTTACTTTTGTTGCTTTAAGTAATTTTCCCCCTTCTTGTTTTCTATCCCATTAATTTAATTATCTCAGAACCCCTCAGATTTATCTTGAGGTCCTTTTAAGGGGCCCGACCCCTTGGTTGGGACAAAACCGACTAACTGTATAAAGTAGTTAAAAGTGACTCCACCTGGACCCGCAGCTACAACAGTATATGCTGCTTTTACATTGATTCAGCAGTATTAATCTGTTGGGGGCAAGTTTTCAAGAATGAGTATTTTTCTTTTGACACTTTATAAGTACTTTTAGCAGATGATCCTTCTGTACTTTTACTTAAGTAAGATTTTAATTCAGGACCTTTATGAAGGTATTTTCACATTGTGTTTTGTTTTCCACTACTGGCTGATCAGGTTTCTATAGAACCGTTGGTGTAATTTCAGCCAACCGACCACACAATGTCTGCTTTTCAATGCGTTTGTTAGCATTTGACCTATTTCTTTCTTTTTTCTTTTTTAATTAATCACATTACTTTTACATTTACAATAACATCTTCACTCTAGAAGAAATCATGATTGCTTGTGAATACGATTTTAAATCAATGTATAACCTCGGCAGTTAATCTGTCTCTCCTTTCTGTTTGTGTGATAACCGCCAGTGTTATCAGTGCTTCATATTGAGATATTCAAATAATATGAAGTCATATTATGAACTCCATTCTGCTAATTACTGTGCAGATTCCACTGACGTTACCCAATTTGATAACTCTGATCGTTTGTACTTTGATGTTCAAACACGATTGCGCAGCCACTCATTTGAAGACGGAAGTCAAACCAAATAAAGAGAAGTCTTTATCTCTGACATCATGGAAACAATGTGAAAGTCCTGCTGATATCCAACAAATAAAATAGTTTGGTTTCAAACTATTTTGAAACATTCATAGGCGTTTTCACTGAAGCCCAAACATTGTGTTGTACAAAAGTCTGACAAGTATAGGGTGCATAAGTTAATTTAAATAACGGAAAATAAACAATACCAATGTATTTGCTCTATGTATTAATACAAATATGTTCAACCAAACAAAGCATCAATGCCCAAAGCTTCTATTTACATGGCATTAGTGGCAAAACTGTTGATTGTAGGGCTATAATCAGAGCAGCTGCTGGTTCTCTTAACATAATGTCTACAGTGTTGAATAAACAGTGTCAAGTTTGTTACTTTTATACTTTTTCTCAATTCCTGTAGCCACACAGCACTTTTTAGCTGTCAGTATGGATTGTTTGTTGGGAATTAATGATTTGTTGGATATAAATCCAACAAATTTGTACGAAAACTGCTTTAATTTTCCACTTGAAATCTTACAAGAACTGAAAGTTGACTCGTTTATTATGTGTTTTCATTTATAAAGCAAACTACAGTACACCAAGTTAATATTATTTTATATATCTATACTATATCTTAACTTCTGCACTGTTCCATTTGCTTGATTCATTACTTACGCTATATGAGCATTGTTGTGGGAGCCTGCATCTAAGATTATCGTTGCCAACGACTGCTAAAGTAACACATTTATGGCTAATATACTATACTGTAAACACTCACATTTTCCATCTAGACTCGTTAAATTATAATAATACCAAAAGTTGATGTGGTTGCTGTAGAAGCAGTTCCATTACAACACATTTTCAGAAGCAGACTCTGGTTTCAATGATGTGAAGGCTTACCTGAGACAATTACCACCAATAACACCCCCAGGAAGGTCCTCATGTTGCACCCCGCGGGTGGATAGCTATGCATCTCAAGTGAGGAATATGCGGTCAAATTGGTAGTTTATCACATGTTCTCGGCTATCATTATTCTAACCTGCTCCGTGTCGTGGGATTGTTTTGATTACATTAGCAAGATCCGCCGAAAGTGTTGTTTTAAAAGTGTTTAAAATCCCAGCCCGTGAACATGAAACCAATCCACACACGTCCGTCTTCAGCGTGACTGAAACTAAGTGAAAGTTCAGCGGCGATTTCCGGAGTATTGTCGTCATTAAATATAAGGACATTGATGGGAGGCCGCATATTGAGATACCCGCCTCCCACTCAGGAAAAAAAGGAACAACTTGCAGTGCAGGAAACAAAAAGCCCCACGATGAATACATAGATGTGAATATTAACGCACCAGGCAGACCATAACTCATTGGTATTATTCAATATTATTTTATTCAATGTTTCATTTTATTGGATACGGTATATATAATATTATCAAATAAAATGGGTAGAGGCTCTGGGTTCAATATGCGATTACCTTGGCATGAAAGCGCGCGCACACACACACACAGAGACTCAGACTCAGACTCCCCCGCCCCACCTCAATCCAAACACACATCCAGGGATCAGCACAGTCACCATCGGGAGCTAAACAGAGAGGGATCACCGGGAACACTTCAGCCGCCGCTGCTGTCGACACACACACACTACCACCTGCGTTGACACTTTTATATTTCTAACGGAACAACCGTGAACATAACGGGGGTGTGGGATACTGGGAGGACGGCATGGGAGAGCTCACGGCGTTTCTGCTGTTACTGGTGGCGACCTTGACGCTTTCATCCGAGGTGAGTAACGTACCAGCGGAGGAATCATAGCCGTGGGAGTCGGTGAGCCGTCTGCGGCCCTGGAGCCACAGCGGCCATCAAACCGACCACAGCGCCGACCGTCGTGTCTAATCTGATTTAAAGACGTTATAAAATAACGGTTAAAGCCGTCTACTTATGACACGAAGGCTGCGCAGCGTTAATGGTTATTATCTGCCGTGCTGCTACCAAAGATAACGTGATTACTGGGCTTTGCTGAGGCCCACTCTTTGTTTGATCCAGTAACGTTTTAGTTGGTTTTCCCTTGACAGTTGTGAACATATTGTTCTACGTGTCCACCAATATTAAAGGGTTGTCACACAGATTCACTGCGTATAATCATCAAACCTAATATTATCAGCGATGCTCCCAAGGCCTGCCGTTAGATGTCAGTGATTGACAGCTTGGCCCTGCCGTGTTGGACATGTTTTGATTAGTTAAGGGGATAATTTGTTTGATGTTTATTACAATACGACTTGTTGCAGGGTTAGCTGTTATCTATTTATCGCTAACGTTAGCTAGATAGCTAGGTTAATTCACCTAGCTAATACAGTGGCTAGGGTGTAGACAGCTAACTAGTGCTAATGTTAGCTTCTTCCAGAATAAGACACACAACGTCGTATGCAGTCAGTTTGCCTTCTTATATACAGTCTATGGTTGGTCCTCTTTAACATCTTAACGGTTTCAAATAGGCACGTCCATACACCAGCTATACCTGACTGCACGTTAAGCCCAGATGGTTATAAGTTAAACCCCCTGAGGTTTTTAGCTATGCTAATTAGCAGTGCTACTGCGTCGACCTGGACCACCTGGACTAGTCCAGCAGCGTTGCAGATTGGTGATATTGCTGAGGAGAAAGGAAAAAGAATGCAGCCTTTTTTTTAGTTTGACACAAGCAAGATGGCGCCTGCAGCTCGCTTCTGGTGCTGTGCAGGACGAGGGAGTCAGACAGAGCTTAGGATCAGCTGGATATAGGATGAACACTACAATGCTTAATGCAAATCAGTAGATGCATACAGTGGTTTTTTCATCACCATGCTACATTTAGGAGAGCAAGCAAGTTAGGGAGACAGTAGTTTTTCCCACCCAAAACTTATCCCTGCGTGCTGCAGAGAAAATGTCCCTGTGCAGAATTATTTACACTTTTTTGACGAAGGCAGCATTTAAGACCTTTCATCAATTAATACCACCACATTGTCGTACCTGTGATCGTCCTGAGATACTATAGCTGCTCTGTTGCTGCTCTGGATAAGGTGCATGAAAGAAATCACGTTCTGCTGTATTTTTCTTTGCTATTTTGTCACAATACTGGTCATAGTTTATATCTTTGCTGTACTATTGTTCTGTTATTTTATCGCTTTTTTTCACAGGGTGATATATGTCTGGTGAGATTAGATTTATAGCCTATCCATGTAATGTAGTTAAACCTGCCCTTTGGGTGGCAATGCATTTCATGTGTGTTAAGCTGCAGGCTGAGTCACGATTGAAAGTGTCACACAGGCCCTGCAGCACAATACCTAGATGTGATAAGATGTGGCATGGCCTGCTGCAACACTCCTCCACAATCACAGTGTTTTTGAGCTCCGTGTAAGACCAGGTTTGACTGGTTGTCTCTGTGTAATAGGATACTAACAAGCTTAGGAGCATTTTACTGGTAGCTTAGCACATGGCTTGATATATCTGTGTCTTGTGTTTTCAACAAACAGGATTTGAATTGCATTAGCCATATAATTAACCATATAAGCCATGATAAGTGGGGTGAACTATTGCCCATTGACTGATGTACTCAGACTTAACACTAGCTTAACACTATTTTGTTTCATAATGAATCCTGTAACACACTTTCTGTGTTCAGGTATCCACTGATATATGCACCAACTGCTTATTGCTCTAGTTTGTATTTTCCTATTTCAAGTTTTTTTTTATTCCAACGTTATGAGCAGGACTGCAGTGACGTATGATGCAAGGCGCTCAATTAAACAAAGGAAATTGCGCAACTAGATAAATGATGGATGACGTTATGCAATGTGCTGATGAGGTGATAATCCTAACTCGCAGCAATGCAGATCTTCACAAGCAAACATAGCATGAAGCCAGAATTAGTCATTTAAAGATTGTTCGCAGATGTCTTGGTGGCTGGAGTAATGTCAGCTTGCAGCGTCAGCCTATTGGATTTCTGCCAGAAAAATTCAAGGCCCAGAATTGGAAACATCCTCCAATTGTCTACGCTAACAAAAACGAGTGGAAAACAATAAATGCAGACGGCTATGTGTCCTACTGGAAAAATAGAAGACCAAAGTCGGTTCAGTTAAAAGAAGAGGTTGTTTTTCCACTCGTATTTTGATTTTGATAGCCAGTGAGCTTCAGTAAGTTTCTCTATATTAAAGAACGCTCATTGAACATTCTTTAATATAGGAAATGATTAAAACCCCATAAGACTGGCTAACAAAGGGCACGCGTGCTGCCCTGCGGCTGTAATGCTTAGCTCACCGGCTTATGGGCTCAATGGGATGAATCAGAGTGTCTTTCCTTGCTTGGGCTTAAACCAGTAGCACATTCCTCTATCTATCTATCTATCTATCTATCTATCTATATTATCAGGTACTTTAAAGAGGCCTTTATCGTTATGATCCCAGTATTGCATAGAGAGACAGATGTATGCGCCGGATTGTATGTGAAAGGCAATAGAACAACATGAGTGGGGCTAAGTATACATACGCTGGAGGAGATGTTCAAGTGTAAGTTATACTTTAGCCAGTCTGGTACCATCAATCTTCATTGTGTTCCCTCTTGTCTGTCCAGGTGCCTGCTGATGACTCTGTGGGTTTGCTAACTGAGCCCCAGGTGGCCATGTTCTGCGGGAAGCTCAACATGCACATCAATGTGCAGAGTGGCAAATGGGAGTCCGACCTCTCGAGCACGAAGAGCTGCATCGGCACCAAGGAGGGCATCCTGCAGTACTGCCAAGAGGTAATTAAACTGACTGAGAGTGTGAGAGTGAGAGTGAGAGTGTGAGAGCTAATGTCTGTAGAAAGAACATCAACATCTCTCCCTTCTCTCCAGGTGTACCCAGAGTTGCAGATTACAAATGTTGTGGAGGCCAACCAGCCCGTCAGCATCCAGAACTGGTGCAAGAAAGGCCGCAAGCAGTGCCGCAGTCACACACACATTGTGGTGCCATACCGCTGCCTGGGTAATCGTTTTGTACTGATGCAGTTCTATGTTAACAAGCATGTTTTTGTGTATGGTTGAGAATGGATATACAAACTACCTGTACTGAGCAAATGAATGTTCATGTTGCAGTTGGGGAGTTTGTGAGCGATGCCCTGCTCGTGCCTGACAAGTGCAAGTTCCTGCACAAGGAGCGAATGGACCAGTGTGAGAGCCATCTGCACTGGCACACTGTCGCCAAAGAGGTGAGACAATCACAACATTCAATGCTACTCCATGCACTTCTTATTGTTATCTCGCCTCAATCATTACGTCTGCTAGTGGCTTTTTCTTCTGACTTATTCCTTTTCTATCTGGTCTTCTGTTATTTTTTAACCTACCTCCTATTATAATAATCTGTGCATCAGAGCTGAATTATGAGTGTGGGGCTCTTTATCTCCAGTCACCACGGTTTACCACAATAAGCTCTCATATCCCTATGATCATAGCCGTATGACATTATTGAATGCTGTGTGGTTTCATTTTGTTTTCTTATAGTGCTGTAGGAAGTCATGATTATCGCCTGTTTATTAAATTTAGTCCTGTGGAGACCGCTCCATGAACCTCCACGATTACGGGATGCTGTTGCCATGTGGTATCGACCGTTTCCGAGGGGTGGAGTTTGTCTGCTGCCCGGCGGAGGCGGAGCGAGAGGCGGACAGCGGGGAGCTGGAAGGGGAGGAGTCAGACGTCTGGTGGGGCGGAGCTGAGGCCGAATACTCTGATAACAGGTACCATCCCTCGCACGCATTCATCCAGCTTGAAGGACACATCGCTGAATGATATTAAATATATAATATATATATATAATATATATGTAACATTGCTCTCCCGGCAGCATGTCACACCCGACCGACACAGAGGCAGCCATCACTGAGGACGAAGAAGAGGAGGAGGAGGACGACGACGACGACACAGAGACTTTTGAAAGGGATGAGAACGGAGATGGCGACAATGATGAAGACGACGACGATGAGGAGGAGGAGGAAGACGACGACGTGACCGATGAACGTGATAGCGATGAGCGCAATGCTAACATCGCAATGACAACCACCACCACCACCACCACCGAATCAGTTGAGGAAGTGGTTCGAGGTGAGAAATCGAGCGCATACGCACCCTTTGTTTACATGTATTCATCCATTTGTTGTTTTTCATCGTGTGTTGTTTTGTTGATTTCCGTAACAAGCTCCCCATTTTGCATTCATTTTTATTTGATCTTTAATTTGCCTGTGTGTACATATCTCAGACGTTTGTTGGGCTCGTGCTGAGTCGGGCCCCTGTCACGCCATGCTGGAGCGTTGGTACTTCCTGCCTGAGAAGGGCCGCTGTGTTCCCTTCTTGTTTGGGGGCTGTGGGGGCAACAGGAATAACTTTGACTCGGAGGAGTACTGCCTAGCTGTCTGCAGCAGCTCGTGTAAGTCCCAGGACCGGAGCCGCCTAAACCACGATGTGTCCACGAGCCTGATTCCTGTCCTCAGGCTGCTGCAGATTGTCTCTCCGTCTCACTCACTCTCTCTCTTCATCTCCCTTTCCTGAGTGTCTGATGGCTCTTAACCACTCGGAGTACTGACAGGTGGAAAACCAACAAAGCATCAGTCTGTCCCTCAAAATTTCCAAACTCTGCCCTTTTTGTGACTTTCAGCATAAAGCCCATTCCTTCCTCTAGAAGAAATAGATCTTTAAACATGTGTCACAGGGATATAGTCGTATTGTTATAAAGTGTTCGTGATGTACTTAAACATCTGGATGGTGTAGTTGTGGGCTAATATTATACAAACAGGAGTAAATATAGCATCTGTTGGGGGACCATTTTCAGCCACGGACTAGTACATATTCTGGTCTGTAGTCAGTATTTACAGCAACCAGTACGATGAATGTGGGATGTGATGTGATTTAATAGTTTTTGTACAACAATGGAGGACTATGCCACAGAGGAATGAACTACATCAGGCTTGGACTACACAGATACCTGTTAGTCATATCAACAATTGATTGCATTCATGGGATTTGTTGACAGTAAATATAGAATGTTGTTAGCCGTATCCTTGAAGAAGCTTAGAGACCAGCCATTTGACATGAAAGGTAACTGATGATATTTGAACATTGTGGTGAAAGAAAGATAAAAAGAAGAAAATGGAAAGGCCAGCTGATCCAGTGAGTGTCCCTTTTGGAAAACAGCCATGACACCCTCGTAGTCATTTACTTCTAAACCATTTTAATTCCTCATTTCATCGTTTTGACACTAACTGATACTTCTTCCAGCATGTGGACGATGCAACGTAAATAATACCGACCGTTGAATGTCGGCGTGCGTCTGCATGCGTTTCTGCACACGTGTGTTTGCATGCCTTGCAGCGGGACGGTCTGCTGCTGCGGCTCCGTAGTAGTCTGACCGGGCAGCTGTGGGTCTCTAAGGATGTCATAAATATGTCTTAACCAGCTGAGTGTTGCAGTGTGTTAACCGTCACAGTGAGTGTGTGAGTGGGGGAGGGTGTTGTTAAAGGTTAATGGGTTGATTTGCTGTTTCCACCCATACTCCTCAGTGGTGCAACGCCTGCCCTGATCCTGACTCGGCACTTTTAATCTTATCTCCAGGCTCCCACATTACATATAGACAAACGCACTTGTGCTGTGAAACTAATCACCCTTTGTCCCCTGATAACCGGTGTGTCTTCTAAAACAGTCTGAATGTAGCTAACACATATTGTATGTTTTTTAACACACTTGAATTTCATGTGTCTGAAATACTGAAACCCTGTGTGACGCTGCCTCTATAGACTGCATTGTGTGTTTCGGACGCACTGGGATCAGTGTTTTTCCTCTTTACTTGTTTTCTTTTTATCCTCTGGGTGTTTTCTTCGCTGCCCTCTGTTTGATTCCGGACTCTTTGTCCTCCTCCAGTGCCCACCATGGCCCCCAGTCCTCCAGACGCCGTGGATCGGTACCTCGAATCTCCCGGGGACGACAGCGAACACTCTGACTTCCAGAAGGCCAAGGAAAGCCTGGAGGCCAAACACCGTGAAAAGATGTCCCAGGTATGCTTGTGCGTCCTAAACATTTCTGTCTGGGATATTGCCCTGTTAAGGTGTCCAAATGTGTGTCCGTCTGTAATGCTTTCGTCCCTGGTGTGACCCGCTTCATGTCCAGGTGATGAGGGAGTGGGAGGAGGCTGAGAGGCAGGCCAAGAACCTTCCTCGCGCTGACAAGAAAGCTGTCATCCAGGTAGGAAACGCATCACAACTTCTTCTGTATTTCAGTATCATTCGTTAATGTCAAAGGTGATTGTTGTGAAAAAACATTAGTTCCCTTATCTAGGCCAAAATGAATGAAAAGTCACCTATATTTGACTTGAATAGAACTATTAACCCTCTGAACCCCAAAACCCACCAGCGGAATTGAAAAGCATGTTTTCTTTAAACAATCGGCAAAACCACCTGATTTATCATAGCCATAGAAAACATTATCGTCAGATTTTCCTCTTACCGACAGTCCTTCTGTCAGAAAAAGCGACACAGTGCACAGCGTTGAGGAGAGGATAAGTCGTAACAATGTGAATAGTTCAATAGAGCCAACATTGCTAACACTATAGATTCCATTGTTTTCATGATTGCGTCCTCCACCATCCTTCATAGTACATATGTATTTGAACACTTTACTAGGTGCAGCACAGTGTTCTTATGTTCTGTGTAACTTTAGCTATTTATAATTGGATGTCAATTATTATTGTTACTGTAAGATGTACTGTATTTGCAGCACTTCCAGGAGAAGGTGGAGGCTCTGGAGCGGGAGGCAGCAGGAGAGAGGCAGCAGCTGGTGGAAACCCACATGGCCCGGGTGGAAGCTCTGCTCAACAGCCGCCGACGCCTGTCTCTAGAAACTTACATCAGTTCCCTTCAGGCCAATCCTCCACGGGTACACACACACACTCGCACACACCCATGTCCACAATGTCCACAATCCAACAATAGCTGTCTCAGGAAATTTCCCATATGTGTCATTATTCTGTAGTCATAGCTGGCAGGAAATATAATGAAGTGTATTTAGAATATATACAGCACACCATATATGTTTTGATGATGTCACTAACACAATACAACGCTGCCACCTCCAGGCTCGCCAGGTGTTGAGCCTGCTGAAGAAGTACGTCCGTGCAGAGCAGAAGGACAGGCAGCACACGCTGAAACACTACGAACACGTCCGCACAGTTGATCCCAAGAAGGCTGCACAGATCCGACCTCAGGTGCTCTACCTCGCTTACTTACAGTCCAAAAAAAAAACGTTTAGCTCTTTCAAACCTTTAATGTAACTTCTTCGCTTCCTTTAGGTGTTGACCCACCTACGTGTGATCGACGAGAGGATGAATCAGTCCGTCGATCTGCTCTACAAAGTGCCCAGCGTGGCGAACGAGATCCAAAACCAAGTCTGTAAGTGTTTTAGACTTCTTAACTGTATGAATGACTGCTTTTCACACATCTGCAGTGTGAGTCAGGGTATGACGACGCTGTTAAACATTGTTGTTAAACATTACAATATCATAAAATAAAAAGAGATCACCACAAGTTAATCTTAGTATTATATAGAGTTGAAACAATTAAAGTTGATTAGTCGATCAACATAAATTGTATCTACAGCAATGTGGTTTATGGATCAAATGTTCAAAGATTCACCAGTTTCAGCATTTCATATTAACTGAATTTCTAAATACAGGTTTAAGAACGTTGTTCAGACATTTCAAGATTTTGTGAGAAAGTGTAATCGTGACATCTTTCAACGTTTTCTGACAATTTATAGACCGAATCAGGAAAATAATCAGTGGACAAAAAAATAATGCTAACAATGTTGGGTAGCATCCCTTGTTAGTATGCTAAACGTGTCTTTTACATTTGTCATGTTGTGATTTGTTCATTTTAAAGAGAGATGCGCTCGTATTGGAATACCGTCTAATTAAACCAACCTAAATATACTTTACACACACACTCAATGAAGCAGCCCCTCGCAACCTCTTGTAGTGCTGACTGGGGATGAAAAGCAGTTTAACAGCATGAGTCAAGTGATGGATGGCGTGCTGATAGCACAGCATCTCTGTTAGTTTGCTCTTCAGTGATCAGGACACCGGACGCAGCGTTTCTCCGTCCCATCCATCATCATGCTGCATCTTCCTCTCTCACACTCTCTTTCTCCTTTTTTTTCTTGCTAGCTGTTATAATGCAGAGAGTTCAGTCGGAGCTGTCTCAGCAAGTCTCTTCACTGCAGAGCGATGGGCGGGTGAGTCGAGTTGCACTCACTAACCTATGCATGGAGTTTGTCCCCAATGGACCGCACTGGCTCTCTAAATAGAGTCACCCCTACAATGAAACCAGAAGAGTGCACTCGGTAGAGTGCAGATCTCCGCCAGGTGTGTCTCCCTCTCCCCTCCCAAACAAGAAGAGTTAAATCTCACTCAATTGTCCCTCCTGGCTCCCTGTCAGTCAAGATGGTGGATTTATTAATCTCATCTCGTGCTAACTTTGGAGGATCATAATGTATCGGGTATGACATTAGTCTGCAGATATGAGACCAAACCTTTCTATGGATGGCCGTTTTTTGAGCCACAAACCTAATCTATTGGCCTGCAATAGATTAGGTGTGTCTATCCTAGCATTGCAGGAGAAAGCGGTTGTTGATCCCTCATTTTTCTAAAATTGGGAATCGCTGCAACCACAAAAGTTCCTTGAGCATACAGTCATAACTGAGCACAAATAGTGTTGGCTGATGGGTCCAGTAGTATGCAAGATATGCCGTGGACGGACAGACAAGAGACAGACACACACACACACACACACACACACCTGTGGCCAATGTCAGACTTTCCACCTTTTAGCAGATAATCTGGATTAGATGGCACTATCAAAGAAGGCCTCCCTGAGAGTCTCACGCCTTATATGTCCATATTACTGTTGCTCTGTGTTTGCAGGTGGACGGCAGGGTGAGTTACGGTAACGACGCTCTGATGCCCGATCAGGCCTACAGCTCTGCTCCTCTGGACCCTGATCTGGACAGACTGGGTTTCATCCACCCCGAGAGCTTCAACCAGCCCAACACAGAGAACCACGGTAACACACACAATAACATCATAAAATGCATGTGGATGTCAACTTGACTTTGCAATTTGACATTTTATCCCCTTTAAAAAAAAAAAAGTCTTAATTGTGTGAATTTCTCTACAGTTGAGCTTGTTGATGCTCGTCCACTTCCAGACAGAGGACTCCCCACGCGTCCTGGTGAGTGTGAGTCTGTGTGTACTTCTTCAACTATAAGCACATAATATACACACGTTTTTATTACATACTTTGTGTGTGTGTGTGTGTGTTTCAGTATCTGCGCTGAAGCCAGAGGAGATGCCAGAAGTGCGGATGGAGACTGAAGAGCGGCAAAGTGCTGGTTATGAAGTTTACCATCAAAAACTGGTACGAAAACACATTAATATCATTTATTTCTGTGTCCTGCAGTGCTGTCTTTGCTTTGTGCACATTAACAGTTTGTTTTTTGTTCTCGATGGCAGGTGTTTTTCGCTGAGGATGTGGGGTCCAATAAAGGGGCCATTATTGGACTGATGGTTGGTGGGGTTGTCATTGCAACCATCATTGTCATTACTTTGGTGATGCTGAGGAAGAAGCAATATACGTCTATTCATCACGGTGTAATTGAGGTAAAGAAAGGCCTTTCGGGAATAGGTTACATGTGTGAAATGCAGCAAAGTGTCTTAAAATCGTTTCCCTCACCCTCTTCTTCTTTGGTAGGTGGATGCAGCAGTGACGCCAGAGGAGCGTCATCTGGCCAAGATGCAGCAGAACGGCTACGAGAATCCCACCTACAAATTCTTCGAGCAGATGCAGAACTAAAGAACCGCTCATCAACACTTTCTCCAGACACGCACCCCCCAACACTCTCTCGTAGGGTCTGCTCCATTCTGGTCCCTTTGCCCTCAGCCCCTGCACACTTACTCCTCGTTTAAAGGCAAAGGAAAGGTGTGAAGAGCGCTGCGAAGGCAGATTTTTATCCTTTTTTGACAAAAAGATAAGTGACATGTTTATATCAGTTATTTGTCTCAGTCAGGGGTTTGTGCCAAAGGTAAATTAAATGGAACAAAGCCTTCTTGATCCCTGATCCCTCGATTGTAAAGAGCCACACTTGAGTTTATATTAACCCACAATTGATACGACAAGGGTACCATGTTTCACCTGCACATTTCAGCCAATCGCAACAAAAACGTCATGTTTGTACTGAAAGGCCCAGTTAATGATTTATATGAAGGCCCCCCCACCCCAACCCCACACACACACACACACTCCAATGACAGCTGTGCCGTGTTTGATGACATAACTGCTATTAAAGCTGGCGATGGGTGTAGAGGTTCTCAGAGAGCCGCTCCGCACAATTAGAGCCCAACTGTTTCAGGTTTGTTTTACAAAAAAGGAGAAAAATACGCAGAAAAATTATACATAATCAAAATATGTAAAAGTTTAAAAAAAAAAATATATTGAATGTTTTTGTTTTCTGATTTATTTTGTATTTGTATGTGTAATATATTAAGACAGAGATTAGCTGTAAGTATATGTAGTGCATGGCAATATTGATGATGGATACTGTATGTTGAGGTCCAATGGAGCATTCCTCTTACTAGGTATTTTAGCAAGATTGTACATTTCTAGTCTTTGTGATCTTGTGATATGAAGAAGAGAAGTATTCAGAACCCGGTCTGCTTTGTCGTCACACAGACTTGCTTTAACTGGATCCTGGCTTGTTGCTCTCATCCCCATGCTCCACTGTTGTTAGCTGCATGGGCCAAATGCTCTATATGTAATATATGAAGTGTAATAGTATCCGAAAGGAAGACTATTTTGTTACTGTTTGCGTTCTATGCACTCTTTTCATTTTGGAAGTCTGTTCACCAAATATTATCGCTGTTAAGTCCCTGATGCCGATTCACGCTGTCGCTGCACATTTGGGTTTTTATTAGAACGAGGAGGTCAAACTTTAGAACGGTTTCTGAGTGTGCATCATTCCACTCTCTTGATTGTAAATATTTGAAAGATGGGAGATCCAGCTCTCAATGGCCCACTTTCATTTGGGAAATCCACCCGTCTTTTCATCTTGTTCATCTCTTCTTCAGTCTCTTTCTAAGCCCCCATTTGTCCCGTTTATCCTTCCTTTCTGGCTGTGTCGGCAATATTGTACAGCGCAGTGTTCGCTTAAAATGACGGGACTTGTTGGGCCTACAGAAATAAATAACCTTTTCTCCTCTTCACACACATTCCTTCATCAAATCTCATACACATTCTATTTTTCTACATTTCCTGCATATACATGTAGATTCTGTTTGTCCTGTGGTGTATATTATTTGTTGTCAAGACTCTTAAGAGTCCTCAAGAGGTGAAGAATTACCATCAACACCGGGACAACTTGCATCAGCATAGAGTCATTTAGTTATCATCGCCACCTCCAGTAAACATGAATGTGATATGCATATTGTACTTTTATACCACAGAAACAAAACAGATCGCCTCTCTGCACATTATAGCCACACGTGTACAGACACTAACTGAAGCTCCTAATCAGGTGAATGTTTAAACTTTGTATCGATGCTCACTCTGGGCGTCTTTGGATGCTCGTGTTTAATTAAAAAAAGAAAAATTGTGCCCCCCTCCCTCTCATTGATTCAGTGACCTCCCTTGGTGTGTAGTTAAATGAACCATTTGCTTAGAGTGAGACAAAGCTTTCTACACTCAGTATACCATGAATAAAGTTTTGAATGTACATGTGTCTTGTTCGTCACTTTGAATCATTTATACAGGATTATAAATACTCGAGATGAAAAGAATCTCAGACGTTTAGAAAAAATGCTTGCCACTTTATTCCCTCTAGTGGACAAAAAAGGGTCCAACAATTCAGGGAACAAACACTAAATAAAATACAAAACAGGTCTATTAATGGAAAGTATGAAAATACACTTGTCCTGGTGACTATCAAAAACATGAAATACCGGTATATACAGTGGAAATGATCCTAAACTAGAGACAATGAACGCATTACACAAAGCGCATAACTCAGTCATGCATTCAAGCATTCAGTCAGACGCACACAACATATCTCACATTCGGCCGCCTCATTCTGAGCACACTTCTCTTGGTTAGAGTTAAGGAAAAGATACAAAAAAAAAAAACACCTTTTCACCCGCCTCAGTCAAACTTCAAACAGTAAAGACAATGATAAAGTTGATAGTCCACGCTGATCAGGGATCAGCCTTGCGTTTCTGTGCCTGCTGGACACAGTTGTGTCAAAAGAAAGAAGAAGAAAGTTGATTTAATTTCCAGTCAGCGGTGGAGAGCACACTTTGGCGGCTGGAGGGCGCTTTAACGCGGCCTCCTCTAACTGTCTTTTTCTAGCGTGGTGGTGGCCAGCGTCACCGTCGTGATGGGCTGTCCGATGCCGTGCATCTGCATGCGAGCCAGTTTCTTCTGCTCGCAGTCGGTCACCAGGTTGTTGAGCTCGTGTGCGCTGTAGCCGATCAGAGTTCTCAGGTCGCACACAAACTTGTAGACGAAGCGCTTGCCCTGCACCTTGCTGATCATGTCCCCGTCGTAGTAATACCTAAAATGAGAACATGGAAGTCAGAATCTCACTGCATAAAGCCCAAAATAACATCCTACGGTATTTTGTTAAGTGAAACAAAGAGACGTTCAGCTTCTGTGATGCTGGCGTGTTATCTGTAATCACGCTCTAGGGCGACATTATGCCACCGCTGTTTGGTTCAGTGTGAAAAAGCAAAGCCGGCATAATTGCGGCTCTTCTTTATGGCAGTATTGCAGAATCTCTCTGTGAACAGGGCTACAGATTATACATATATGTATAATGTCTTCTTCTGGGGGAGCTTTGTTGTTGTCATGTGACCATTGAGCAACACTAAGCCACTGGAGCACATCTTTAAAAAGAAAACAAACAAACCTGAGGGCTCTGCTGAGTTTCTCATAGTTCATAGTAGGCTTGTTCTTGCGCTGGCCCCATTTCTGCGCCACAAGCTCCGGCTGGTTGAGTTTGAACTCGCCCTCCTCGCCCACCCAAGAGATGCAGTCTCTCGCATCCTTGTCTGTCAGCAGCTCCAGCAGGAACTGCCAAAGCTGGATCTGGCCGTTGTTGCCTGGCACCAGAGAAACGCCGCATTTAACACATGGCTTAAACAATGAAATGCTTGTCTAATGAGTTGCCGAGTGAGTTTTACCTGTGCGGTTACCAGGTGAGCTGCGCTCCTCTCCTCCAGAGATCCGGGGAGTTCTGGGGCCACGGCTCTGCTTCAGCACCTTAATGGTAGTGGGTGTGCTCACCTGAGCAGGGATTATCTGCACAGCTGGAGACGCAGACAGAAAAGGTTAAAGATGAACAGAATATCAACGACCAGAACAACTGATATGCTGTAAATAGAGCCATTCCATTTGTAAGTAAATGGACGATTTCTGCCTTTAAATGTACTAGCTTTGTTCTTAATGTCATCGCTGGCCTGTAGGCAAGTACACGAGTTCTCTGTGTTGTGTCTCATCAGATCAGATAACTTGAGCAGCTCCTGACTGGCCAAACCTAGTTCTGAGCTGACAGTGTCTACAGAGGCATTTTCACGTTTCATGGAGAGCCTTTGGCAGATTTTTTACTTACGTTGATCAATGGTGACAGTAGCGTCCCCTCCAGACTGGTCCTGGCTCGCCAACACATCTGAAATAAATACAAAGTGTTAGGACACATTCATTAGGCCATAAGGACTTTCCCCAGGTACACACAAGATGCAACTTAGGCCTTCATTTCACCTCTGTAACACCTAAATAACTCTGTGACTTACATTTGCGCAGGAGCTCCAGGTGACTCCAAAGAATCTCTCCGTTGGGCACTTTATGAAGGAACTCTTCCTGGCTGAATAAGCACAGATCACGACCCGGGATGTGAATGCTGCCTATTTCCATCTCGTCGATGTTAAACTCTTTCATGACCCACACAGCCCAGTGGATCACCTGGTCAGCTGACCAGAGCACAGGATCTGAGGAGAGAGAGAGAGAGAAAAACATCATGCACAATCACATTTACTTGTTACCACATTAAGGATTGGTTTCCGACAGAGATGCATCTCATCTTAAGTTGTCCTCACCATATGGTATGCCCAGGCGAACCTGCTCTTTGCGGTAGCCTTCAAGTGCTGCGGCCCAGCGTGTAACCTGCTCCGACGTCTCGTCAGACAGGCCAGACCGATCCACGGAAATGAGATGACCCTCCTCCATCAGAGTGCCCTCCTCTCCCGCTGCATCTGGATCAATCACCACCTCGACCGTTTCCACCGGCTTCACGATCTCCAAAATGTTCAACTTCTCCTCACCTGGATGAGGGAAAAAAACAACAACACACAAACAAGTAGGTGAGGTTGATGTGGTGTAAGTGCCAATTAAACCAACATAAAGCTATTTATAGATTTACTGATCTTTGAAGCATCTTCTCAGTACCTGGCTTGGTTATTATCTGCAGGCTGAGCTGCACTGTGCCATCCGTCTTTACTCCCTGGTCGAAGAGGCTGTGGTCGGGGTGAAGCTAGGAATGAAGGAGGAATACGACAGATTGTTGAATCAGAGCTGAACAGAGAGGCAACTCCACACTTGGCTTTACAATCAGACTTGCATTACGCACCTGTAATTATGAAATCATAAAGAAATCTTGACATGCTTTAATTATGTACACATTGTTACCTGAATGTCCTGTAAGCAGATCTCATATGCATCCAGTGACATTTGGATCCGGGGCTCCAACAGCTTCTTTAAATTGCCAACGGGCTCATTGATGTCGATATCTTGTTGAATCAAGTCCGATGCAGTGATGGTCTGCTCCTCGACACTATATGTAAAAGAAGAGAGGGTGAAATAACTGTACATGTGTATTTATTACAAGTGCAAGAGTATACAAGTTAAATCACCATTATCTAGCTTACCCTTCCTCCAGACATGCCTGCTTCTCCTGTTCATCGATCTCGATCTCTATCATCTCTTCTGGTTCACCTTTAGACATTCTGTCTTATGCAGAGAGCCAAACTGTAGGAAAGTAATGAAAGGTATTTAATATATATATTTTGTAAAACACTGATTAACTGACAATGACTAACTAATACATGTTAGCTGAGGCCCTAAATTGTAGAGCTATTTAATTGTAGGGGTGGTCGTGCCACTGTGTCAACCCCCTTAACTAAATTCTACTCAGCATACTATACATACTATATGTACCGTTTTATACATATATACACACACACACACACACACACGGTGACTTCATCAGATGTCAACAACCCCCAAAGTATTCAATATAATAATAGAAGACCATGAAATGAGTTTGAAATGGCATAAATGGTGGTTGTTCTTTTTATAATGCCATAAAGATTATAATTGAACATTAAAAATATTTCCCTTAACACAATAATGTCACAGCAGGAAAGTAACTTCTGGTGATTTCCCCTTTATTTTTCTGTAAGTGTAAAGTTTAGTAGCACAAACTACTTAAAAAGGCATCCAAAAAGTTGTGAAACATGCATGTCACAATAATAAGAGAATATTTCAGCTTCCGTGTGTAAACGTGAGGATCGATGACGTATATGTGGAACTGCAATTTGGGGGTTTCTACTCTAAAGGCCTTTCAGCCTCGACTCCTCACTGACCGCCTGGAACAGTTCTCTGACTGATCCTAGTGCTAACGTTAGCCAACTCGAGGGCGAGGCTTTGGCACGTTAAGGCCAACTGGTAGGCCAAAGTAACCTTAAATAAGTGAGCAAACATATTTATACATCATAAACACATGTTGTAGAAGAAAATAAAAGTTAAATATATACAGCGGGATACACATGTCGGTACACTGAATCTGGTCTACACTGAACCAAGTTAGCTACTATTTTGCAAACGAATGCACCGCGGCGCGAGGCAGCCCATCAACCAACTGTCGATCAACGGTTAAATATCCAAGAAACGCATCGCGCTTCGTGACTTAAACAAATATTCGCTAAATCAAACTTTAACTCTGCGCGAAGAAAACTTTTAAAACGGAAATAGAATAAACGGAAACAAAACAGCATAGGGCAAATGGAAAGGAGCCGGAAATCCTGGCTAAAGGTTTACAGCGTACAAGACTTCCGAGAGCAGCCGCGACAAATACGACACGAGCTTCCGTGGAAAACTAATCGCTCAGAGCGACTGAATTCACGGGGCCAACGCTCAGTTAAACACAAACTGAGACTATTCCGAGAAGTGTGGACTGACAGACAGTTTTAATCGTGTCTGGGTGTATACGCACTGTGTGTTTGAGGCTGGTCGGAGAGCAGTCTGTCCACTTTACTACTGTTAGCAGCCAGCTAACACAGAACTGCTAACGCGTTAACGGAGTTTATCATCAAACCTGACGGTGTTTTCCAGATTGCGAGGAAGCCACACGAGTAGATGTGGTAGCAGTGTTAGCTTAGCGTTAACGGAAGTTGGCTGGTGCTCCGTGAGTGTGTATAAATGACTAGCTTGACGGTAGGCGGCCTCTTCCCACGAAGCTAAGTAATCAACAACAGCTAACGTTAGCTAGCTAGTTAGTTAGCCACAAAATAGCGGGAAGGCTCTAAGCGCATCAAACAGAGCCACAATATGTCCGCGGTTTAAGTCCACTTTCTTTATAACAAGCACATCTGTCTCAGACACATCCATACCTCTCAAAATGTCAGCCTTAGAAGATGTTGGATTATGTTCAACTGTGGTAGATAAGCACTCAAAACTCACACACAGTCGGGTCGTATCATGCAAGTTTTTGGTCAACTACACACACTCGGAGGAGGGGCGGAGACTAACGAGACAGTTAACGTTACCCTAAAAATACAAAAGGTAACTTGTCTTTATTCAAGTGTGGACTTTATTCACGTTATCATAATTTATCAGTATACATGGCCAGGATATGAACTTGGGTGATTTAATTAATTAGGCCTATATGTTTCCTCATCCGATTTAAATGTCATGGTATTCCTTTATTTAAATAGCCCACTCTTCAGTTGTTTAACAAAACAATCACCAATAATTCCACTAAGTAACTAATATGCTATGTATCCTCCATTTAATTTTTGTTTTTGATATTCCTCGTGATTCCTTCAGGCTGTTCATCTGTATAACTAGACCAGGAGTTTGAAATCAAGTGTTTTGATTACTTGCAACAGGACAAGATTGGTCCGCTAGGGGGCACTCGGTTAAAGCTGTGTGGCTCTATTTAGCCCCTCCCTACACATATTCCCCAAAACATTTTGCCCTGTTTGTGGACCACATTTATCATATTAAAGGTATTAAAACTGAATTTGAACACAGTTCCTCTCCACAACACCTCAGTACTGTGCAGGGGCCACCTAATGACCCGTACTACCAATCCAGTACCTGGTCCCCCTGGGTATGGGGTCCTAGATGTGGTTTGCCCAGTTCTTAATCCTGCCTTGTTTTGCAATAGTAAGGCTTATGTGATGGCTATATCGATGCACATGACTTTGGTTGGTCGTTTTGTTCTTGCAGACTTATAAGCAGATATACTGTGATATTCAGTGACAAAACAAGCATGGCCTGTCCACAAAGAAGCTCTTTGTTTTCTTTAATATCATCCTGACTCCTGCGTTTATGGACTCATAGGTTTGTACTATTGCATTTCTGTTAATCTGTCAAATATTATAAGAACAAACAGATGTCTGTAGATATGATGATGGTGTTTTGTAAATGGTTTGCATGTTGTCATGTTTTTAACCCTTATTGGTTGAATTTTCTCAAATGAAATGCAGAAATGTGTCGAGTTTACTAATAAACTTATTTTAATTAAACCAAATTGGTCTTGTTTGTGGCTTTAATAATTTGACAGAGGATATGACTTTGTTTTTAAATGTCTCATTTATGTCTTTCATAATGTAGATCCTTGTAAATCACTATTTAAAAAAAAGGAATACAATAATAAAGTGGTATGTAAAAAGCATGAATATTGTAAGTTATTGTTATTAGTAAAGATAATTTGAATCCTATGGCACCATGTGTATATTTCATGCTTTAATAAGAAAATGATAATGCACACCTAATTTGCATTTATATACAATTACACTCGGTGGTCCTGAATACAACACTGACCTTGTTTTGGTTCCATTCCTTAATAACAGCCCCCTGCAGTCAAAGAATATTAGTAGGATACATAATTACTTTACCTCGGACCATTTCAAATCTCCACGTTTAAATGCAAAATTGTAACTCAGAATTGACTGCATGCTTTAAGCAGCGGGTTTAGAGGTAGAGGGTGCTACACGTGTGTATGTACAGTATGAAAGCGACTCTTGTTTTGAAAGTCACGCTAAAGACGGAAATGACCTATATTGACAAATATCCGGTTATTGTGTCATGCCTTCAAAATAAAGGCCTTCACTTTTAAGTATCGTTCTAAAGTAATTAAAAAGTGCAGCTGAATACGTTTCTTCACAGTTTACGTTCCGCAACTTCTCATAAAAGACTGAAAACCAGCAATGTTTTATATCTGATTCCAACGACAGCTTAAGGATAACGGACACTTTCATAGACGAATAGTACCAAAGACAATTATTATAATATATATATATATACAGTTATAATGATATAGGGCATGTAGAACAGGCAAGCTGTACAATTTCATATATATGTGTCCATTAACCAAATAAAAACAGTTCAGTGAGCATGCTAGAATACAATGAAACTTTAAAACATACTCTAACCCTATTTGTATTTAAGCGTAAATGATAACATGAGGAAACTAATGTCTAGCAAACACCAAACTATGAACTCTAAAACCCACACCGTTGAATCGACAAACTTCCAGAGACAGTGACAACAAAAACTACATAATGTTTTAATTACGCAATACATGAGCTTCACGAAGATATAATTTACTACAGGGACATTGCATTTGATTACATTAGGTTGCTCAATTGTCAGTAAACTACATATTTGTAGATTACACATTTATTGTGAAGGAGAGGAGACGGATGTCTTGTCGTTGCTGCTGCAGGTTGAGCACAGGCGAGCCAAGATGGCAGAGTACCTGGCGTCCATTTTTGGGACAGAGAAAGATAAGTAAGTAGTTAACGTTTATTTTGTGTATTGTTAAGCCATTGTGTTATCTTCTTCTGCTTAGGTACCCTTTGACTAGTAGCACCACGTACAGCGGTGTTTTCAGTCTGTAGCAGTGAACGTTACACCAGCTCACGCGACCAACAGCTAAGCTAGTGCTAGCACGCTAGTGTTAGCGTGCTAGCTAACGTTTGTAAAATACCGCGCTGCGACTGCTAGCTCCTCAACATCTGGGGGCTGAGCAGTGCTAGGATGGTCTGAAAAAACCCACTCATACAGGGTTCCTTTTTCTGAATTAAAATGAACCACTCTACAAATTAAATACTATTTAAACTGATACACTTACCACCATCTACCATTGAGTTAGCTAACGACAGTTAGCCACTTTATGAAGCCCATAGAAACCTTTTGTTTCCGTGGGATACACACGAGTAACATTATTTAACTAAGCTTCTCGCGCTGTTATTGAGCGTATTAAGGGGGAACTACGCCCATTTTTAGGAATTCATACATGTTACTCCTTTTTCCCGAGGTAGTACAAAAACATATATTTATAATCATGAACAACTCTCTTCCAGAGTAAAACTCTTTTCAAAATGTTACGTAATCAAGTAAAACAATCTGGAACTGTCAGACATATATACAAGCTGTTATAGACACTGAGAACATTTACTAATGTTCTTACTAAATGGGTACATTTTCTATTTAAGAGCTGAGCACACTGCAGTAGAATAAAGCTCATTGAGGAGGTAAAGAAAACAAACATACTGGGGGTCAATTAAATCAGTCCCCCATTTATTTTCTATGGAGTAGCTTCACATAAATTTGCTTCAGCGGTTTCTGGCTTTTAGCAAGAGCAGCTTATGTTGACTGTACATTCGTAGGCCATGTAAATAACATATTGTAATTCTTAATTGAGGTGATTGAAGGGGTTATTTTTATTTGGTTCACTCTGTTTCTTTTAATCTAAATCACAGAAAATACATTTTGCTCTAGTTTTAACCCAGCTCAAATAAATAAAATGTGATGAATACCAAAAGACCTGAAATGATTAATTAAATATTCGGTTGAAAGAAAATGAATTGGCAACTTTCTCTGTAATTGATTTATCGTAGTAGTCCTTGTTCAAGCAAAAAGGAGACTACCCCCTGCAAGCCAGGTTACACTTTTACAACAATAATAACAACGTCTAGAGAATGTCTTTATTTGTACCTCATCTCCATTGTTCTCTCTCTTCTTTAGGGTCAATTGCTCCTTTTATTTCAAAATTGGAGCTTGTCGACATGGCGACCGTTGCTCCAGATTACACAATAAGCCGACATTCAGCCAGGTAAGATCGTAAATTGTTTTGTTCTAAAGTGTTCCAAAATACACAGATAAAGGGAAAACAATATTTTTCTCATTTCGTATCGGAATTATGGGAAGACTTAGGCCTGAAAGGGTCGTGGGTGAGCGGGTCGTTATTTGTTCGATCCCCAGCACCTACTGTCTGTGCATGCAGAGAGTCCTTGGGGACGCCTCACAGCGGCCCACTGCTCCTAATGCTTAGGATGGGTTACATTTCATGTATGTACCTACATGTATATGGCCATTATAATAAAGGTTTTAGGTTTTAAAGGGTTAGTGTTTGGGCTTTACAAATATAATTAACTTAGTTTTCTAGTTGTATCTGTGATCCACACAACCTAGTCACATGTCGTACCCTTCTTTGATTCACTATGCCAGTGAAGAAGAAGCAACCTGGGTGTGTTTTAAGTGCTTTTCTATATTTGTTTATATCTTAACCAAGCGTCAACCTGTAGGATTGCAAAAATATCTCCATTGCGTCTTCGATATTTTCTTGTTGCGTATGAAATCTGACTTTTGTACTTTTACAATCTACGGTATTTTCTTTGAAATATTTCTATGTTACATCGTTTTTTTCTATTATTGTTCTATCTTCAGTACCAAAGAACGCACTGCATGTCGATACCCACTGCCAATCATAACTAATCATCCCAATAATTTGCTTCTTTTTTTCAGACGATTGCCCTCCTGAACATTTACCGGAACCCTCAGAACAGTGCCCAGTCTGCTGATGGTCTGACCTGTGAGTGTTTCTATACCTTCTATATCTATAGAGAAGTAGAGGTGTGCCCAGTATTCTTGAGGAGTAAGAGGGAGACAATATGTTAGTAAAAGCTCTCACTGTTGAAAGGTCGGCTCACCAATAGGAACTAGTTTCCAAACCCGTTCTGGAAAAGCAAGGACTTGTTTTCATATTTTTTACAACAATTGTTCCAAAATATATATTTATGGGGGAGACGTTGTTTTTATAAATTAGAGCATTACGGTGCTGCCAGACTGAGATAGACAGGACTCCTCCTTCCTATTTATCTTCTGTGATAGGAGTGATAAAGTTTACAGATAGTAACGACCAGATTGACCCTGGCATTATAAAAAAAAGCAAATAGTAACCCGAAAGGAGTCAAATCCGAGGTCCCTGTTAAACACATACTTTATTTAAGAAATGATAAACTATATCCATATGTTGTTGTTTTATTTTCCTATTATCTCTTATCATCACTAGGTGCCATCAGTGACATGGAGATGCAGGAGCACTATGACGAGTTTTTTGAGGTATGTTCTGAATGTCTCGTGTTTTTGTATGAATTAAATAGAGGAGATGTATTATAATGATCAGTGAGCTTTAGAGGTGCTGGTAGGTGGATTTTGTTACCATTTGACAGAGCCAGACTAGATGTTTACCCCTGTTTCCAGGCTTTGCTCTTAGCTAAGCTAATTAGCTTCTGTCTGTAGCCTCATTTTGACCATACAGACATTAGAGGGGTGGCAATCGTCTCATCAAACCCTCTAACACAAAGCAAACTATTCCTTTAATGGACTCTTACTCAACACGGCAACAAATGCCTCATGTTACACTTCACTTTTCACTTTCAGGAGGTCTTCACTGAGATGGAGGAGAAGTACGGAGAGGTGGAGGAGATGAACGTATGTGACAACCTCGGGGACCACCTAGTAGGAAATGTGTATGTGAAGGTGGGTGTCTGAGTCTAAAAGCCACATATGCTACCTCTGCTGTAATGCCATGTTGTTAAGCTTGGATCCAGAGCCGGTGGTTTTCATCTCTTCCCTGTCTCTTGATGGTCCTTCATAGTTCCGGTATGAAGAGGACGCGGAGAAGGCTGTGATAGACCTGAATAATCGGTGGTTTAATGGACAGCCCATCCACGCTGAGCTCTCCCCCGTCACAGACTTCAGAGAAGCCTGCTGTCGCCAATATGAAATGGGGTGAGTGCTGCGTGAAACAAGGTGCTCAATGAAACACTCTTTCTTTTAGATTAATGTTGGACTATTTGATAATACAAGTAGGAAGTTCTACTCTGTATATTATACACCCCCAATGCAATATTAATAGTTTATATTCAAAAGATCGATACTTGGCGTTTGTGTAGTGATAAAATATCGAGTATTATGCTGTAACTGTTTGTTTTTTCCGCCCCTATTGGCAGCCATCCCCGACTCCTCCGGTCTGATTGGAGTTTCGTTTTTTTAAGCATTATACTTAATATTTATGTTGAACTTATAATGTTATTATCTAACATTAGCTTAGCATCCAAGCGGGAGACTGAATTTACATGATGTATCTCCAGCTGTGACTTACCATCACGTTTTCATAGAAACCCACATAGCGGTTTCACTAAACGTGCCTCTCTTGAATATACAGTAATAGTCTGTGACTCAGCTAAAACCTGCTGATAGAGGTGTTCTCTCTCACTAAATATACTAATTGCAGATTATTAATGATCATATTGGCAGATACAGATCCCTTTGTTGTTTGATTATAGCGGCTGGTCTACAAGGCTCCAGACTATTTATTTTGTGCCATTGTCCCAAAAATAATTTCAACTGCTCTGAAGTCAGTAAACCATCAAAAATTCTAAAGGTTATCCTTTTACCGTGTTATAGTATTTGTAGTGTTTATTACTGTGTAATTAATCCGCGGTTCACACCGTGAGGGGTGATCTGTACGGATCGACAGTGGTCCGTTCTATAACTGTCTATAACGCATCAATTCTTGTATTGTTTTAATATAAGTTTATTTTTGGGTATACAGCTCGTTTGTTGTCCTCCATTGAGCAGTGGACCGCCTGTCATATGTGTGATTTATAGGTTCTGACCTAAAGCTTTCGTTAACAGCATCTACCTTGTATAGCTCATCTCTGTGGCCGCCATCATCAGTCCTACACCTCAGACGTGACTTCCTGTCTTGCTCTTCTCTGCTGTAACTAATCAGCGTTGCTTTCTCTCCACAGGGAATGCACTCGTGGTGGCTTCTGTAACTTCATGCATCTGAAGCCCATCTCACGTGAACTGAGGAGAGAGCTCTACGGGCGTCGGAGGAAGGGGTACAAACACTTCCATTGTTGTTTTACATTCAGGCACTTACCTGAACCTGCATACGTAGTTGTTTTTATAACGATTAACAATCGCTCTTTCTTCACGTCCACAGCCGCCACAAGTCCCGGTCTCGATCGCGAGAGAGGCGCTCTCGCTCGAGGGACAGGGGTCGGGGAGGGGTCGGAGGAGGCGGAGGAGGGGGCGGCGGTGGGGGCGGAGGTGGAGGCGGCGGAGGAGGTGGAGGTGGCCGTGACCACGAGAGACGTCGCTCCAGAGACAGAGAGCGTTCCGGACGATTCTGAACCACAAGCCATGACTACTTGTCTTTCCCTCCCCGTATCAATCCCTAGTCTATCTTTTTTTAAAAAGTTTGTACCCTTTCAGATCTATTCTAGGACTAATTGAAAGGTACCTGATTTTGACGCTGTGACAGCATTGATGATCTTGTTTTTTTCTTGATTTCTGAAAATGACTTTCACCTCATTAAATTTCACATTTTTACTTAACGTGACTGATTCATGACTCGTGCCTGATATTACAAAGCCTAAATCATTTTCTTACTGCTGAACTAAATGTGCACACTGACTATTAAAAGACCGTACATATAGTTTTTTATCAACTCATTTAATTGCTCAGAGGACAGTTTTTCACTGACACCTTTATAACTTCATCGGTTACAGATAACAGCATTCTGGGATTTGAACCTCACAGTCACTTAAAACAGAAAGCAGCACAGATAAATACCAGGTATTTATTGTGAACACATGGCACCAACCAAGAGGAGGTTCAAGCATAAAATCCTTAATTAAGAACAAACACAGCTGCTGTATTTTCTTGTTCCCTGGCACTGAACAAACATGGATCATCTTTACAGCCACAGATTTCCTGAAGGGAACGTGCTTATTCTACTTTTACATTTGAGTTTTATGCTGAATTATAGATCATCCTCATGACTTCAGTGATTAATACAGACAAAGAAATACACTGATAGACAAAAACAGTGCAAACTGTTAAAAGATTATTAAAACTTCTGTAAAATATTATTAACCTCATGGCACAGAGATATAGTCATTCTTTACTTATCAGGCAATGTGCCAATCATTTCCCTCAATGGTAAGGACCTTATTGTTTAATTACAAAGTAACACCATATTGGATATGAGCAACAACAACACCTGTTCTCTTCACGTCACCTGGTTCACTGCGTGCCTGAGCCCCGGCCACAGTAAGACTCAAGACACCGAGCAGACGAGACTGACTGAGGAAAGAAGGTTTGAGTGCTCAGGTTGTTTTACACTGAGATGTGTGTTGGTCCTGTCGGTCTGTGGCCGTATCCAGGCTCCGCCATTTTTTTTTAACTCAGCCGCTGGTGTCTCGTCTGACAGACAGGTGAGTGTGAGGCTCTTTAACGCAAAGTGTTTAGCATGAAATGCTGTTCAAATTTAAAGGTTTGAGTTACACAGACTGTAACATTGACTTCTTTATTTATGCTGCCTATTTTCTACTTAAATTATATGTCTGGGGCAACATTAAAATAGAAATCTTGCTATTGAAATTATGAATTAATATGAAATTTAAAAATCATTACGAACAGATCAATATATATGTAATATATGCCTATACATTATTATTTATGATGATTGATGATGATGATAGGATGATTGATGTGCATATTTTTTCCAATCCGTCAAAAAAATTGAAATTAAATTAAATGATAGGTGAAATTATTTAAACTAGCTATATATAATAACTCAAATTTAGGCAGAAACCATCAAATGTTAAGTTTAACATCATAGAAGACTACAAAAAGCAGCAAATATTCATATCTGATGAAATACACATTTGCACAGTGCAGACTTGCTAATCAAATGAGGTCTGGGAGCGACTTCCGGCCTCCACTGTCACGACCCCTTGATCTTGTCATATGCCAAGTGTGTCCTTTCTGCAGGTCTGAATGCAAATGCCCCCTTCCTGCCTTTTGTTTCCATTTGTAATTGCATTACATGTGATCATGGTCTTCCCGTTAACCCCTTGTTCTCAATCCTTAATAGTAACACCTGTCCCATCTCCCTGCAGGTGAGCCATGCCTTCTGTTTCTGGAAGTACATGTTTGGGAGATGTTACCCAATATTAAAATAATCTGATAAGCACAACCTGTAACTCTTACAGTTTGTATACAGAGACGCTCTTTACTCCTAACAACAGCATTATTGTTCTCCTTCCTGGAAAGTTGAGACGTTTCAGTGTGCAGTTGGCAGACTGGAAGTGATTTTACATCAGCAGCAGTAAGTTAGAGCGTGGAGTGTTACCTGGTAAACAGTCTTTGAGTACGAGGCTAAGAAAGACTTCTTTCAGGTAATGAGGCATGCTGACGTATTATATTGATGCATGCATGCGGAAGAGCCGTCGCTGCTTTTATCAAGGGCTTGTTTGTACGGCTGTGTGCCCGTTGGCCTCCTGCTTAAGAAGAAAGGGCTGCTGTTAAGAAAGGAACATTGAGGTATCATGTAGCTTGAGGCCTTTCATGTTAGCAGCTGTGTGACTGTCACACAAAATTAAACTTGTTGTTCTTTCGGCCAACTGAGCAAAGCACAGCAAACAATCAGGTTTGGTGCTACATTAAAAGGACAGCGTGTAGCATTTATGGGGATCTGTTGGAAGAAATGGAATATAGAAATTATTAAGTATGTTTTCTTTAGTGTATAATCACCTTGAAATAGGAGTTTATATCTTCATACAGAGGGGGTCCTCTTCACGGAGCCAGTCGCCATGTTTCTACAGTAGCCCAGAACGGACAAACCAAACACTGACTCTAGATAGGGCCGTTTGCGTTTTCGTGTTAGTCGTCCTAAATCTCTGACAAGCTTGGCACGTGGGAGAAGTTTCAGTTGGTTGCAATCTGCAACATCACCACTAGATGCCGCCAGATCCCACACACGGCACTGCAAAGTATTTATGTGATTTCAGCACAGCACCTCCTCAGCTGCACCGTCTCGATATGGCAGTCCGGTGAGGTTTCTGGGTTCAGTGAGGATGAAACCTGTCAGAGGCATCAGTTTAAGCCTCCTCAGAAAAAGCTCTTTCACATGATGGGGATTAATTACTCCCCAGTTCACTCCAGATTTAACTGCAGCCACCCTAAACGAGTTGGCAGGTGTGTTGGTGCACTTGCAGAGTTGTGAGTTTGTCGATGAGAGACCTTTGAAAGACTCCACGCTGCCCTAATAAAATGTCCAAAATAAAGAAGTGCAGTCAAGTGTGGATCTTTTTCCACAGCAGACATTTTGTAGGAAAAGCACAGGTGTTACTACTAACAATGACTCCATTCTGTCCCAGTAAACCATGACAGCGTGACAGTGAGCTGCAGAATGACCAATAAAGGCCCTGAAACTGAAGCAGCTAAATGAAGTTCAGCTATTCATTTTAGTGTTTACACAATAACTGTGACAGGCCTTCAGAGAAAAAAGGGCTTCCAGTTGTATTGTATAGGTATGCTGGTATACTATCTTAACTTTAGTGTGGAGCTCTGCCATCCCATAATAAGAGTAGTATTTGTTGTGTGATGGATTTTGTTGGATCTGTCTTTCTAAAATACATTACCTCCCCTAGCTTTAAAGATGATTTAACTCACAGAATGAATGTTGATGGGAAAAAGGAGGGAAGCGATTCAAAATTCCAAACAGTGATTCAAAATGAAATAATGCAGAATTTATACATCACAGGATTCTTTCAGACTCTAAATCAATCTAAAACACACTCAGAGACAGTATTTTTTATTTTTATTTGTGACTGTTCTATTTAGTGGCTGTTCTAATTAGTTCCCAATGTCCTCTAAGTCAGCTTCCGTTATTAATTTCTATCATTCAAGTTAACTCAATTTTATTATTATAGAATCACAAATTTTCCTCAATTTGCATATTTTGCATATTATGTTGGTAGCTTGGTAGAGTTTAACATATATATTGTAAAAATAAACAGCAGTAGAAGATGATGTAATGCAGGACACAAAGCAGACATCATTTCCAACATGTGTATGTCACATCCTCTTCTGGTATTAATCCCAATATGTTGTGTGTTTCCACAGTGCGGCTCTGGGAACCATTCTGTCCGGGAAGGTCGAACCCTGAGATGCTGTCGGCGAGGTGCTCTGCAAGCATTACAAACAGATCAGTAGAAACACAGGCAGTGTATGCATACTGCACACATTACATACATTCAAGGTTAACATATTTACATGCTTGTCTACACTTGTGTCCTCAGATGCACCTGACGGACAACCTGGGGAAGCTGTCCCATATCCACTTCGCCCTGGTGGCGCCTACGGCCTGCTGGGGGCTTATATTCAACAGACAAATATGTTAGTGGTATCAATGTTTTCATCTAACTCTCCCCCAGAAGGCTAATAAGTAAAGTGTTGAACTCTTGCTTGAAGATAAGAGGAAGTTGTATTTCACTGTGTCCTCCTTGTTAGCTACAGACATGTCGTGGCTTTGTAAGTGTTTCCATAATAAATGTACAACCACTCTGAAATGTACTGTAGTTTATGTTTATTCAATGTTTGGTGGGTAATGTCAGTGTACCTTCAGTCGATACGGTCTCTCCCCGGATAAGGCTGATGGGTCAACTTGTCAGAGGCAGATGGTGTTTGGCGTTGTGACACCTATTGACCTCCTCAACCACATCACCACACGAGAGGAAGGATCGCTAGTTGTCTGAAAGCCTGCTGTCAGACGCAGCGTCTCCGTGATCACATCCTGTTGGAGAGGAGGACATCACGGTCCGCTCACCAAGAGGCAGCACGTGAGCACCTGCAGCTCTGAATCACGTTTCTTTTTAAGTGTTTTCGCGGCTACATCTGTGGAGATTCACTGACTTTGGTTCCAAGAAAACAAAACCTATTATTCAAAGCAAAGTATTATTCTTTTTTTAAAAATAGTATGGAGGAGATTTTTAGATAAATGCAGTGTGATAGAAGAGTAACCTTTCTTAAAAGAAAAAACTCATGTCCTCATGTGGTTATTATCACGTGTAGTGTCTCAAACGACCAGAGGGGGGCAGCACTGACCCACTGCAGCCACACAGGCATTAGGATATTGACAGTACAGATCTCTACTTGAACACTGTACTTAATATTCAATTCCTCATGAGAACATTGAGTTCAGTGGAATTTAAATTGCCACGCTGTCTTTAGTCACTAACACATTTAGAAGTACAAATCAATGCTTTGGTTTTAATACAAACAAATAGGGAATAATTGTCTTTATGCTATAGAGATTCTTAAAGGCTTAAAGGTGCAATGTGTAAGATCTGGCCACTTGCTTCAAAGAAATAGCTGGCAGTATTTCTCCTCTACTACTGGGTCCATAATCTACATTTATAGTGATTAAAAAAACAGCAGGGTAAGAATACACAAAATTAAACCAAACTGCTGAAACTCTTAGAGCCAATCAAAACAACACTGCTATCTTATAATCTTCTCATAAAGTTAATGTTAGCCATCTTTGTGTTTATTGTATACAATATGGCTGTATGGGCTGTATATGGCCTGTGTACATGTTGATAGTTTGTTTATTGGAATAAATCCAAAATGGCAGAAATGAGAAAAAGGACCCATGTTTTATTTCGTTCTCCCCCCGCCGCCAGGAAACTACTTCACCGGGAGTTAAGTGTGCGGCTGCTCCGTTAGCAGTTAGCTCAAATTCCGCCAGCGCAAACTCTATCGACGAGACTCACAGCATTCTGGTGGAGCGCTGGGTCTAACCTGTGTGACGGCAACCACAGAAACTACAGTGACTCACTATCGCCTCTTGAGGTACACAAGTAGTACTACACTATAACCTCTTCACATTCGGTTGATAATGTTAGTTCATTTTTTAACTGTCCATATCTTACACATTGCCACTTTAATGAGAAAACAGATTAAAGAGGCAAAAAAACATTTGAGTGGGACGAGAAGGTGTGAGGTCATAATGTCATTACAGCATGGCCGTATAATATGATTGATTTGATTATGACTTAGATAATTAGTTCAACCACTTTTAGTTAACTTTATCCCATTTATTTTTTATTGTGATCATTTTGGCACAAGTTACTGATTTACTGAAGACATTGTCAATTAGCTCAGAAGCAAATGTGGGCTCATGCTCACTTTAGTGGACAGACTTTAGCTTTTGTGTAGCTGACAATAATGAGACACATTTCCATGTCATAGCATACATGTTAATTGAAACTGTTGAATTGAAATGTTGTGTTGCATGTGTGATTTGTATATGTATGAAAACGTCAGCAGATAATAGTATCATTGGTTGTTGAGTTATTCAATTCAGTTCTATACATATGACATCCTCTGTCCTTGGACCGTCGCATCGCATCAGGAACAATTCCCTAAATATTTTCCATTAAATTAAGCAGCTCTTTGTGAGAGTCCATTGTTTTAGTCTGCTGAGTAGTTCCTCGGTGCTTTCTAAGGAATTTGTTTTTCATTGCTCCATCATTCCTGGTGAGGAAAAAAATGGAAAGCATTTCAAATAACTCACCAGACCCAGTGCCACTGAATATTGATTTCACACGGGGTGACACTCAGTGTGCTGAACTAGAAACGGTAACCATCAAATTCATTATTGAACAGGGCCGCTCTAAAGGGGGAAATCCAGAATATCCAGAATAAAATGAGGTCATTACGTAAAATTAATTCCCTGCCTATCCTGCAGGAGTCCTCATTCGGCTCCCACCATTTTCCAATCCCCTGATCGTCACCTGATCACACCTGCTCCTCATTTCCATATACATACCGCTCATAAACAACCATCTGTTGTGCCCTTTTGCTCATAGCGGTCCAGCCTCGTTTCTTGTTCTTGCTTTTTTTCTGTTATTGCTTTTTTCTGTTATTTCCCCCCGTCTGCCCACTTTTTTTGATTAGTTTGCCTTTGCTGATTGATTGCCTGTCAATCTTACTTGAAACTTGAAGCCTTGGCATTCTTGTATTTGTTGACCCCTTTATTACCCTACAGGCCACATAAAAGCAGAGAGACGCCTGAAGAGGGCTTCACCTCATCACATTCTTGTAGATTAACCCGTAGTAAAGTCTCTCCGTCTGAGGCCTGGAGAGCAACACTTCATCAAACTCAGTGTCTAAACCAGAGGGCAGCTGTGTCTTTTGTTGTGATTTGTGATGTCAGTTAGACACATGAGAGATGATTCTGAACTTGAGCTTTTTACTATTTAAAGTCATGGAACAATAAATCAATCATGGGCAAGTATAAAGTAAGTATCTTATGTAAGCCAGTCGTTTCATCTTATATGCAATATAAGTTATAAATACTAAACCACAATTTTGTCTTGCACCCCTTTAAATTAGCACAGTGTGAATTCATGACCCCTCGTCACAAGTTGAATATTGTTTAACCAACCAGGTTAACCAGAGAGGGATGTTGTCTTTTCAGATTGATTCATTCAAATTGTTTTAGACGCCCGGAGAGGTGAAACTATCCAGAATCTCACGATAAAAAACAAATAAGTTGTATCAACACTACTCCAAAACATTTACACAATAAATATATATGTATATCGATATGGTCAAAAATCAGCTGATTTCACTTTTGAGCACAATGAGAAACTGAATCATCATTCTCAAACTGCACAAAGCTATACGTACTGTATATATATATATTCCAGCATTTTATCTCGATTACATATCCTCACTGATGTTTACATGAACCGTGTAACCAGCATGTCTCAAGGCCAAGCCCACCTGTGTCCTATATAATGTTTAATCACTTAATCTCTCATTGTGCATCATGCATCCATCCAAACAGCTCTCAGGACATGGTAACCCACTGCTTTTCTGCCCTCCTAAAATATTCTGCACGCAGTGTCTGTGTTTCTCTAAAGTGAATGAATGTGATGTTTGTCCTTGTTTTGTTTTCACTGTGATCTGCAATGCCCCGATGAGTCTCTGCTGCCACCTAAGAAAAAGATGAATACAATGTTTTCTCATTTGGTCTGTGATCCGGTCAGTTTAGTTTGGATGGACAACAGCTGAGCTCTGACTGCTTCATGACGTAATGAGAAAATGAAACCATTTTCATAATTAACAGGTAATTTGTGGTGCTGCAATTGCTGCCAGTGTGCGACAATTAAGAACAGCGGGTGTGTTTGGAAAATGAGAGTGACGCATGTCCAGTTCCTTCTCAGCCTTTAAATGCTTTGCCTATATTGAGAATAATTGCACAATTAGAGGTTAATTATTTGCCTCTGTACTGAGGCTTTATATATACTAATCAAGGTATATCTGGATTTTAAGCGGAGCCAGAGTAGTGCAATATTCATCTCTCAAATGTAGTGGAGTAGTATTAAGTAACATAAAATAGATGCTCTCAAGTAAAGTACAATACCTCAAAATGTTACTTAAGTACAGTACTTCAGTACTACTGGAGAAGATTGATATGGTTGTACGAGAAATAAAATGCTACAACTAGCAGCCAGTTAGCTTAGCACAAAGACTAAAAGCAGGGGGGAACAGCTAAACTGGTTCTGCACAGAGGTAACAGAATCTGGTTACTAGCACATCTGAAGCTTTTATCTGTTATATACCGGGTTATCATTGTTCTCTGGGACCAAACCGATGTAAAACGGTGAATTGTAGTTTTTATTGGCCAAAATTAGACACGAACATACAAGAAAAGAAATGCCTGCACACTGGAAACTTAGCTCAGTGTGTCAGCTTGATTAAATCAGTCCGTGAAGGTTTACACATGCCTCTCTATCTTTAGAAAACACCACATTCAGTTTCCACATAACTTTAACATAATCTGCAGCGCCTTTATCTCTTCTTCTGCATTTTCCATCCTGGTCTTTTTTACTCCTCCCTCTCCTCAGTCCACATATTCTGGGAAACCACTGAGCCTGACCCTTAATGCTTGCTGACCACTTTACAAGCACATGCAGCCACTGTTCAAACACTAGCTACATGCAAGAACACACAACCCTCTTTGAACCATAGACTGTATGACATAAACCACAATGTAAACACATCCTTAGGGATTTCGACCACAAAGTATTGTTTTGTGAATACACTTTATTGAGTCACAATATTTTACAGACATTTAACCTGAATCAGAACAAAAAAGGTAGTATGTACACCAAGTATATAAACATTTAAGCCATGTTTGTGACCCAGCTCTGTGGCAATGTTGGTCCACACATTCATGGTCCCCAGAGGACAAACCTTATTGACTTTGGTGATCATCTGACTTTCCACTAGGGCCACCAACAGGCTGACAATTTTGCCTTTAAGTGAAATGTCTCAACAACTATGGGATGGATTGCCATCAAATGTGGTACATAAGTTCATGGTACCCAGAGGATGAATCCCAGTGACTTAAATAATTCTCTGAATGTTCCTCTAATGTGTCGCTCACACAGTTGCTAGCATGACTGTTGACTCTGTGTTATTATAATACAACTGCATTTGTGCTGAGTTGCTCAAATGTGTTCAGTAATTCTTCACACAGGATGTGACATTGTTCCTCAAGTTATGATAAAACATATCAGTTTCAACAAAGAGGCTTAACTTGTTACAAGATTGTGCAGTTATTAGAGTACAATAGTGTCTATTTCCTGTTTAGTGTGCATGAAATCCCATGAGATCCACAGAAGACGTAATAAATGTGCCTGTCAACACTTGCTTGACAGTGACACACACACACACACACACACACACACACACACATAAACACACTGTGGTGTGAATGACATGTCCTGTCTAAGTGGAACAAATTGAACCCCATCAGTTTCTAAGCCAGTGCACAGCTACTGGCAGTGACGGAGGACCCTCGTCACTGTGCTGTTGCCTACGGTCATGTCACCCAGTAGGACTCAGGCCTCTCGTCCCTCACTGCCACATACAGTGTCAGTAACAGCTCTGCTGGTGCAGCCCATCACACCTTCCGGCCACCGTTATCTATTCATTGGAGTGGTGTCACTGGGTCATGGCACATGCCGTCACGACCCCTTGCCTAGAAAGTTACACTTGCGTCAGCCCTCCAAATGGTTCAAAGTCCGAGCTATTATCCTTGTCATTGCTCTCTGGGATATCAATAGGGTTGGAAATAGCACAGTTCAGAGTTTAACGATGAAGAATACACCATGTCCAGGGAGCCACTGAACAATAAACTGTGTGTTGTGTAGTGAAGTCCCCCACGGGTTTGTTCCGGCTGTATAAAGAAGTAATAAAAAACTGTAAAATTTTCCAACGTCAAGGCTGCAGAGTATAAACAAATTCTGAGAAATGGAAAACCTCAAAAATAAAACGAAATGTTCCTGTGCTGGATATAAATCTACTATAAATTAATTGTAAACCACAAACCGCAGCCATTAAGCACCATAAAGGACAACATGACGTCTATACTGTAGGTACAGGAGCAAAGAAAGGCCATAATAATTTAAATATTATAAGCAACTGAATACCTCTACGGCATAGGCTACAAAACACATGATAATGTTGAAATGAAAATACTACTGAAATGTGCTCCTGTATGACCACAGCTAGCACATACACAGCTGTCAAATACTTACTTGGAAGTACTCTTAGTTCAGAGTGAAATTGAAACAGCTCCACTATTATAATCTTGACCTTTTCACCGTGCCTCAGTACGTGAGTTTTTTCTTTTTAAACGGAGTAATTCACTTTTCTGCATAACTACTCCTGGGGAAGGTCATGGAAATCTCAGTGCAACTCTGATGCCCGCTCAGATGACTTTGCCCTTAAGAACATTTTGCTTTCAGAAAAGGAGCTGAAGGGATGCTGGGGTTGACTCCTGATAGGAAATACCTCCTCTAGCCAACAGGAACAGAGCACAATGGAGAACATTGAGAGGAATCACAGGGTAATTATGAGTCCGTGCAGTGGGAGCAGGAGATGGCGAAGAGGAAGTACAAGTCCTGGTTTTAATTTGCTTATTTTGTGCCATTTCTCCGTCAAAATTCATAAATCACAAGCGTGTCATCTTGTGAGACGATAGACACGCCTGCCGACTCTCATCTACTCTCTGCTCCATGTCCTCCCCAACTTTTATCATACTGTTCCCCTGAGGTTACACATGAAAATAGATAAAAGAAAAGTGATTTTAGCAGACAGAGATATAGCTGGAATGAATACAGAGTGACAAACACACACGCAAAGAGAGTATGCAATTAAATTACTGCATTAGAGAGAAGGAAAGTCAAACGAATGGAGGGCAAAGCTGCTGTTTGCTCTGATTTCTGTCTTGCGTCACACTCAGGCCCCTCAGGGGGAGCACAGCAGTTGGAAACTAACCTTTGCACTTTATTGGGAGGGGCGGGAGGATGCAGTTTGCAGTCGTGTTGTTTGCCGAAATATGTTTATTGTTTCACATATTTTCTTACAGTGACCCTTTGGAGAGACTAAATGAGGAGTACTCTGTCTCTGTTTCTGCTCTCTCTCTCTCTCTCTTTCTGAACTCCAGCTGTCGGCCAAGTGTACAACTCTTCCAGTTCAAAAGACTCTGGGTTGCTTTGGCCGAAGAGCTTTCAATACTTCATTGTTAAGATGTGTTATAGGTCAAACTGAAATGTGACTTCTCTTTTGTGTTAATATAAACTACAATGATGCTGCAGCTGCGCTGGCGTTGCAGGACGACCCGAGCACGTCAGATGTCTACAAACATTGATAGAAGATGCTTTACTCATCTTTTAATATGGTGTATTTCTTTTAGTTGTCTCTGTGTTGAGCTGCTGGACGCAATTGCTCTTCCAGGGAAAAATAAAGTTGTTTTGAATTGGATAGCTAGCTTGCTAACATTAGTGGCTGGTAATGAACCTAAATTCAGGAAACACCAGGTTTCGCTGAGTTAGAGAGGGTGTGTGATACCTGCAGCTTCACCGTGAGGACAAAGACCAGCTCCAAACCATCGTCTGGCTGCTTGTTAAACCACAATGTCTCTGTTTTAAAACTAATGTAGGGCGGTTATCACATCAGAAGATATATATACAACCTACATTTCTTCTTTTTGACAATTTACTACAGTTTGAACCAAATGTGTACACAAGTCACAAAAAACACCAAGGAGACATACACTGTATGTACTAAATATATACTCCATCTTAATCCTGATAGCTCTGGAGGCGACCGGTATTAACAGCAGCGTTGTAAACCAAAAGGAGGAAGCAGCCAAACACATACAAACCTGTACTGTCATGCAGAACAACACACACACACACACACACACACACACACACACACACACACACACACACACACACACACACACACACACACACACACACACACACACACAGACACAGACACAGACTGGCTGCCAGAAAAGAAAGGGGAATATGGAAATGTGTAAATGACGTGTGGATACAGTTACGGGCACTTTCTTTGTGCTAAATATCAAACAGTGTGAGGGGTGCACATGATCACTGGCTCACAGACTCACACATACACAAACCCAGTCGTGCCTCTGAGAAGAGTTTGAGGCTGATTTGCAGTGAAGGGCAGAGGTGGTGCATTAGATGGAGCGTAGAGCTGCTGTGAGTCAGACTGTGGTGCCATGTCAGCTCGCCCAGACAGACGCTGCTCTCCAGGCTGTGTGGAGGTGTCTCTCGGGGGACAGTTGGGCCTTTCTGTTACGAAACCCGGAGTTCAGGCCGCGCAGCTGCTGCAGCTTTTCAATACTTTATGACATGAAAGGGGCCGCCTGCCTGGTAACACAGAGGAGCACTTCATCTGAGGGACACAGTGACTTTAGAATTAAATGTTTTTAAATCAGACATCCATTAACAGATTATCTCGGGGCCCTCGCTGTTTTTGAATGACTCATTGCATGATATTCTCACAACAAGCACTTTAGTTTGTATTTTTAATGAAATCATCATTATAAAGGGCTTTCCTCAGGCGCCATATAATACAAACTACCAATGTGTGCTGTCTAAAACATCAATGATTTGTACAAAGTTTATAGGGTTTTGATGCAATACCATTTGACTGTGAGCTGCTTGAACAAAATGCATTAATATGATTTACACCACAAAACACCACTCACAATTATTATAATTATTACCCACGAGTTCTACTTACTGGGAGAAAAAGTACAAAATGTAAGTCAGTATGGATAAGCTCCTGCCAAATTAGTTTAAATGTAATTTAGCTAGCCTTCAAGATTTGTTTTTGTTTTTTCATTAGTCTTTTGAAATGTGTTTATTCTTCAGCCAAATGGGTTCATACGTCTCCACTGCTATGCAAAAACACCTTTGATAGCATTAAACAACAATATATAGTCCTGTAGAAGCTGTATTTACCATTATGAACATTAATATAGCAGCAAATGATTATTATTTATATAAAGGTATAGTGGAGTAATGTCCACTTGAGCTGAGAATGAAGTCGCCCCCATCTGTGTGTGTTGTTGTCCAAGCTTCCCCTCGCTTTGTTGACATAGGCGGGCCGGCCGTGTGTGCTTTTAGTGCACGTTAGTGCCGCCGCTCTGCACTGCTCTCGTACGGCGGTTACAGCTGATAATGTCGGCCTAACCGACAGCCGTCGTTGTGTAAGCGTAGCACCCACCATCCGGTTCTCCCTCAGGTAAACACTATTAGCTCTGTCAGCACTTTCGCCGTAGTTTGCACTGTTAGCACCGTTAGCTATGAACCGCTGGCTCGCCGTCGACATGTTGAGAGCCTTTGAGAGGCAATCGAAATACTCCCAATCTCGGCACTTGCACATATTGGTAGTTCATTGGTTGGTGGAAGGAATATATTCCTAGTTTTCTCTCAGTGAAAATGACAAGATATTTTATTTGATCACCCTTTGCAGTAATAGATACAAAAAACCAAGAAACCCTCTATGAGAAACCCCATTACGTTTTGAAGCCAACGGCTGGCTACTTTGTCTCTTTATTGTTCCAGTGCTGTCTGCAGCAATGGCTCCAGTGGCTCTTAAATCTTATTCTGTGCCACATTACGAACTCAGTATGAGCAGCGTCTCTGCTATTAGTGACCTTGCATACCACAGCTTTATGCAACCGTAACGGTCTCTGTTTTCATAGACGTGTCACATGAGCTGCAACACAGAAGCCTATAAGTGTATAGTGTGAGAGTGAGATCAGTCTGCAGCATGTGTTGCCTCTCACACAGCTGCTATTAAACACATCTTCTATCAGTATATAGCAGCTAGGTGCCAGGTTTTGTGGTGTTGATTTGAAGTACAAAATTGAGGTACTTGTACTTTACTTGAGTGTTTCCATTTGATGCTACTTCATGCTTTACTTTTTGCTACTCCACTACATCTCAGAGGCAAATATTGGACTTTCTTCTATTTTAGTTACTTTAATTAGATGACATTTTCTCCAGTTAAAATTTTCAATTTTGGTGATTTTGAATTTGAATGATTGTGACACACTGAAGCATGAAGTGTCCCTTTATTTATTTATACTTCTTAAGCTAAATAAACTATTCAAAAACCCAGTAGGATGAGCTGGAAAATGCATCTACACCACACATGATGATCACATGGAATATGATGCATTGCTGTAGATTAAACTACCCAACATTAAAACATCAGCAGCAGTAAAATCCAGCATACATATTAATGCAGCAGTAATAATAATAATCTAAAAACAGTACACATTATAGCAGAATTCTGACGGGGACCATTTTACTGCACAATGAGTGCTTTTACTTGTCATATTTTGGCTAAATGTTTCTTATAATACTTAACATACCAGCGTGAGAATCTGAATTACCTGTGTGTACACACAAGGAATATGACTAAAGGTAGTGGAAAAAATAGGTGTATGTACATAAAATAAAGTATGGGTTTGAATGTAGGATTTATATTTTGTAAAAGTGTTATTATTAGCGTTTTTACTTCAGTAAAGGATCTGAATACCTCTTTGATTGTGAATGATTTAGTGAAGGTGCGAAGGTGTTGGTGGATGTGTTTGTGCTCGATGATGGGAGAGATGCAGACTCAGGAGCCTCTCCATTCTGGGAGCCCCTGTCCTCCCATCTGTTTTATTCATCTCTTACGTCAATGCCTCCAGACTGTCACTGAGTGAAAGGGTTTTCCTGCTCAATGCCCCTTGAGAGCTGCTGCTAGCCCTGATTTATTACTGTAGGCAATTTAACAGACCGGGCTGGAGCGAAAAACTTTGGAGGAAATACTGCATCAACTCCCTGACAAACTCCCCAACTTCCTTTTATATTTTCTCAGGGCAGTCATTTTATCCAGTGAGTAGTAACTTGTCATTTTTTCCCCTCAGTGAAACGGCAAAAATGAACATAAGATCACGACGTCAACAGGATCTGCGCTCATTTCCTTTGAACAAAGTGCTTGTTCCTGTCATTTGACTTGAGGTCATGCAATAACCACTTTGTGCAACAGAGATGGGAAATACATGATCTAACCAAGTAGCTTTGATATGTGGGTCAAGTCTGGTGAGACACAGTCGAGCAGAGGGTTTACAAAGTGACAGAGGATCTGGGTATGTGACACAGAAAAGAACAGCAGTGGACAAATGGGGAAAGAAAACAAAGACCAAAAGAAGACCAAGAGGCGCAAATCTCTTCGACTGTTAATTACCTTGACAAAGTCGACAGAGCCTCATGACTGCTGGACCGGATCAAAATATTGCTTCTTGTCTCAAACAATGTGTGCTACTGAGGCCAACCCCTGACCTCATACTCAACCCATTTCCCTGCCCTCTGTGCAGTTGTGCAAACACACATGACCCACTTAGACAAGCGCCCACACACACACACACACACACACACACACACACACACACACACACACACACACACACACACACACACTCTCTCTCTGTCACACACGCGCACAAGCTCTCTGCATGTTGTATAACCAACCGTTCTGAGGAATGAAAGACGGACTTATAAACATCTTGCAGACTGTTGGCTGTATTGTGGAGCTGGAGTAGCTGACGTCAGTGCAGGCTGATGACTTCACGTGTCCCCTTGCAGGCCGGACAGAAAGACAGACTGACAGACGTCAGGTGACACAGATAAACAAACAAGCCGCATCCAGACGAAGCAGAAAGGGAGTTTTGACCTATAACCTGCAGGAAAAATACAAATGCAGATTGTTGTGTTATTAATGTTAAGTGCTAAAAGGCAACATTACAACACGAGTCAGCGGCATGACAAGGACGAGGATGTGTGTGTGTATTTCAGTGTGTGTTTTCAGATGAGAATGCTAAACTTTATGTGTATTGTTCTAACTCACAGTAATTTGTTTAAAATCCGTCTGGGCATCCCGCCCAGTACAAAATATTATGCTAATATTTCATCTTCAGACCATTGAGCTCAGATATTGATATCAGCATCAGCATCAGTCAGGCTCCACTCATGAAGCAAATGTGTGATGTAGCTGCTAAATATTTGTCTACTGTGTTAAATGCAACATGTGTCTGAATGTGTCTTTTAAAAAGATGTCTTCTTGGAATGGTATTTAAAATCATGTGTGGCATTAAAATGTGAATGACTTAAAGTTAAATGCTAAGCAAACAAGTTTCAATCCCCATTTTAAGTTTAGATTTTCCATTGTTTTTATTTAATTGTATTTTATTTTGTTTTGTTTTGTTGTTCCAGGAAAGACGAACAGACGAAAAAAGCGGACATAGGAAATAATGTTTTTAAAAAGAATATTCTGCGACATGTTTTTGTAATGATAGGCTATTTTATCCAATAATTGCTACAATACGAATACTTTAAGTTTGACAGGTCTTTACAGGTAGAGTTGACCATTTTAGTTTAATGTGTTGGCTAGAATGTATTGCTTCATGAATGTTTGAACAACATTTCATGGCAATCTATCCAACAGTTGTTCAGACATTTCTCTCAAACTCACACGTCTACTTCATGGTCTATTCAATCTATAGTTGTTTTTAAGAAATGTAAGGGGAAGGTTTAAGTGCAAAACAAGAGTAAAAGAGGCCATACAGACATTCAGTTTATCCCAGTGGCAGCAGTGGTATCAGAGGGTTTCTTCTTAAAAAGGCCCAATAACTAAATGTTGTCTTTGTGGTGTATGAAGTTGCCGGGGGCAGCGGGTGATAACCAGCATCGGTGATACCCATGATGCCCACGATACCCACCTGCAACAAAGCAGTAGCAGTGTCTCTGGTGTCACAAGCCAAATGTAAGAGGAGCTGGCGGCCTCGGAGTCAGGCTCAGTGACGCACCCACCGTCTGACTTCAAGTCCTTCAAGTTTCCACAGAGCCACAACTTCTGACACTCCTGTGTCATGATACAACCACGTGGTGCACCGAGGCACCGTGACTCCTCTCTCTGACCATTGTTCCTCTTATTCTCTCGCACATGTTGTTCAAAGTCTGCGCAGAGAGAAATGAAACACTGTGTGAGATAAAAAGACAAAGACGGTTTTACTGAACAGCAAAGAAAGTAAAAAACAAATGCAGGGCACATAATGACGCAACTCTACTTTTGCTCTACAGCAGCCAATCTCGCTGTTTGGTCACAATTGAAGGGATCCTCGTGAAAATCTGAAAAGGAATTTTATAAAAAGATTACATAAACTTACTGAAAATGTCATTTAGAAGGGAAATTAATAATCTTATACACCTTTCCCCAAATTCTACCGAGCAACGGCCAGAGCAGCTGCTGTGCCAACTGAAATAGTTTGTGTTATTATGGGATTTGTTGACAAAAAGACAATTGCAAGCCTTGTCCCCTTGCTTGCTTCTGAAAAAAATATTTGAATGCACCGGCTGCAGACAATACTTGTTTGATGCATTGTTGGTTTGGCCGTTGCATTTGTTGGAGACAGAGGTTGAGAGTGTAATTCAGCACACACACACACACACACACACACACACACACACACACACACACACACACACACACACACACACACACACACACACACACACACACACACACACACACACGCATTGCTGAGTGAACTGAGCATGGGAGAGTAATGGAATGTAATGCCTATAATGGAATGCTCACACAGAGGCCAAAGCCAGCTGTACAATACTAACAGAGCCCAAAGTGCGTCATTGCTCTCACAGCTGACACCCTGTGTTTGTGTTCGTGTGTGTGTGTCTGTCGTGCGCTTCCCTTTAATCTCTCTCTACTGGAGAGCCACACCAGTGTTGTGCTGATGTCTGAGCCTCCAAATTTAAAGTCCTGGGTGGTGCAGGAACAATGGCAGCTCATTAACCAAATATGCAGTGTGAGTGGGAAGATTACTGCTACGAATGGAGCAGGAGAACGAAGCCAATTAGTTACATGGTGCCATCTAAAACTATTTAGCTTCTAAACTTAATGGTGAGAACATTAACAGACAAATAGGATATGAAATACGTTTAAAGTCACTGTTGTAGACATTTTGAGCAGTTTACATTTTCTATTACAGTTTATTTCTCAAGCACCACTAATAAAGGATAAAGATGTAACACTCAAGCTTCACAGAAACAAAAACTACTTGTGTGTTCATCATCAATAAGTGAACTCAAAATTTCCCAAGTGGAAAATATCCCCAGAAAAATGCCCTCACCTGACAATAAAGTGGATAAAAACAAGTTCCCCAATGCTTGAGTTTATAGTATGAGTTGTGATGTTTTTCAACACATGACAGGTTAATCTGCCAAACTTCCATTTCTGTGTGATGCCATGTGATTAACAGCATGTCCAGGCTTTCAGGAGAGCTCTTTCCTCGCCTTTGTTAGTCACTTCCTCCAGTGGTCCCATGAGCTCGAGGCAAGTCAGTTTTATTACAGTCATAGGTGCCTGAGCATGAGAGCAAGTGGAGCCCATACCAATGATCATTTTACTTACTTAGTTAATACAATCACACATCTAGGATCACCCTTTGAGTTGGTTCGGTCCACCCTGTCGCTGATCGTTTGCCACAGCATGCTTTGGTTGTCAATAACAATCTGTCAATCCGCAGAAAAGTCTGAGTGTTTACAAAGGTAAGAAACATGAACTCAATTAGCTTTACTGCCATCATGGACTGAATATAAAACACAGGAAAAGATAGACTAGCGTGTGTTGAATGAACCACGCTTGGCCCACTGACTCAAGCCAAACTTCAAATTAGCTACAAGTAGCATTGTCGCTGAAATGCCGAACTGATTTGGGAGTCATCGTTAGCTAACTTTGCTAGCCAGCCCACCTAACGTCAGCTCGCTGATAGGACAGCATTCAGGGACGTACGCGGAGGAGCCAAGAAAGACACCCCACCAACTATGTATCTTTCCAAGTTTGCTCCCTCATTTTAAAACAGAGGCAGGCGCCTGTGTATACAGGCCATCACAGATGTGTCTTTGGGCTCTCTATTCTAACACCTTTGATTTGGTGAAGAGAAACTAAGTGAAGGAGCTAAAACGGCTGGTAAATATAACATATTTTGTACTTGACGAAAATCACTAAACGGTATCTTTAAACCTGTTCATATTTTGATGGCAGCAGAATCAAGCTGTGAACACACCATTAAATACCTTCACTATTTAACTTAATGTGGTGAACTTGTTACCAAACATCTTATTTACACATCTAGTAGTTACAGAGCAACATTATCATTGTGTCTGCCACCTGATGAATTTAAGTCCAATATTCACTTACTTTTACCTCTGTGTTTGGTCCCCATCAACTGCTGAGGGAAATATCGACTCTTTAACTGCTATATGCTCCGCTATGCTACCCAGCGAGTCGCTAATTGTTTCTGTCTGCTGTTTGGTGCTAGCAGTGAGAGTGAACCAAAGCAGTGAGGGCCGGACAGCTAAGCAGTGTGCTGAAACTCACTATAAAGCTCCGTATCTCTGTAGGTTCATCACTGTGAGCGGCAGCGTTGGAATTTATCACATTGTTCTCACATCGTCATGCGATAGATTGTTAGTATGGAAATATGTATAAATCAGAGTGGTCTCAGTACTATGATGTCTTTTCCTCACGGGTTGTCTACGGATGAAGACGGTGCTCTTTGTCTTTTATGTCCACTGCTGTTCATACTAACTCGCTACAACTAAAACTAACTCCATTGCTTCTGTAAAATTATTTTGAAATGGAAAAATAAAAGGTTCCCGTTGCTGCTGCTGTTCCCAGATGGAACAGTGAAGTGACTGATGTAGCAGGAATCTCTTAGAAGAGTCAAGTCGAGGACTTCCGAAAGTTGTTTATTTACTTTGCTCTGAACCTCCTCGAGGTTCTCAAATCCTCTTGTATTCATACTCGTCATCCTGCCAGAGAGCTTGATTATTGGCAGTGACGCATGTGTACAGTTTCTCACTCACGTACACACAATTAGGAGAGCGCTATTCTCACAGCGAGGAGAGAGATCCAAAAAGCCCACTACAGAGGCTTCCGGAGAATATCTCTTGTGTGTCAGGCCAGTGGGTTTATGTGCAGTATCTGTGCCACAACAGATCTCGAGGCCGATACGACGTAATTCACCTTGTGAGTCTGAATTTCCATTTTGTCATCAGACTTCCTCTCTTATCTGTAGCTGATCACTGAGGAGGGAAATTCTTTTTACATTTTCGACAATTACACTTTTCTCCCCATCTGCTTTAAAAGCAAAAGACAACTCTGATCTTCTGTCTCCTCTGCTTTTGTCCACACAAATAGATTCTGGGAAACCTCTCTGCTCAACGCACTTTCACTTTTGATAACCAAGTTACTTCTTAAAAAAAAAACTCTGAATGTTTTATGGCGAGCTGTCTCTGTGTATGTGGAACCTTGGATTCTTCTCACTTCCTGTGTTTGTTTGTGTGTGTGTATGTGTGTGGGAGGGAGCAGAGGCTGAGATAGGATAGCTCCATCCAAGTCACACTTACGTGCGTCGTAGTCCCGTCGCAATCCCCAAATGCCTTTGCTTTACTCTGAGTTCTGGTTGGGAACGTTTCTCTTACTAGGTGGTGGAAGTTCAATTACAAAAGTACTGCAGAGCTGGTATGTTTCTGTTTCTTATCGTCAACCAAAACCATGAAGAAACAACTATGAATTCACACTAATAAGTATTGTCTGTGTATCCAAAGCCTGAAGTACCTTAAAATGAGATCATATTCCTTCGTTACAATAAAGACTGTAGTGTATTTTAATATAATCCCAGATACACTGCCCTGTGGCTATAAATACTCACTAATAAAGGGAAAACTGAGTTTCTCCACCAAAAATACACAAAAGCACCACTTGCTGTGTGTTTTCTAGAGATGTGTTCATAACTTTCTTGCTGTCATTCAGCATGAAAAAGCATAACAAATTGACCAAATAAATCGTTGTTGTCTCTATTAAGAGGAATCAGCACTAACGAGTACACCAAATGTGGTAGCACAGGTAGAAATTACACCTATAAACGCATTCACAAAGCTGCTGCCATAGTTTTAACCAAAGCAAATATAAGAGCTCAGCTCCTGTTATGCGTAACAGTGTTACTAACATGAGCTGTTTACGTGTGGAAAAAAAAACTTCCTGGAGTTTTAGGTGTGAGTGGAAATAAAAAGTGGACATCATACCTGGTTTCAGTTCACAGCTCACCTTTCTCAGCTTTTTAAAAAAGCTCTTCTGTGAAATTTAATAACTGAAGGAGACACCGTTATCAAAATCGGTCAATATATTGGCCTAAAATAAAATTGTGACCATATTATGTAGTTACCTAATAAGTTACCTCACACATACTGTATATTTGGCATTAGTTATCACTTATTGGTCCATGTACTGTTTACCTAAACTGACTTATCTGCGATATGCTATTATCAGCTGATATATCGGTCCAGCCAACTTAAGAGTCCAGCTCAACAACCTGCAATGTTTCCTAGGAGTCTGCCATTGCTTCCTGTTGAGGTTGATGGAAACTGGGCATTTGCATTTTGGAAATAAACAAATAACGAAGAAATAGACAATTGACAGTAAAAAAAAAAACGTTTAAGTTCCACACCTGCAGTGGCTTCCAGTTATTGAAAAGAACAAAAATATGACTGTCTTTTTCTGTTTAATGTCAACATACATGAATTATGCGACAACAACAACACACCTGCGTACATCTATTAACCAGATGGTCACACAGTGTTGTTGAGAGCGTGTTACAGAATGCTTGTCAGTTAATACAAGGGCATGTCCGCAGCAGGCAGTGGCTGATGACTGATGTGTTTGCGGTGACTGCATGTCAAATGCATGGCGTTCTTTTAGCGCCGCATCCTCAGGAGCAGCTGCCCGAGGGTCATATGCCAAATGTCAAGTCATATGTTAAATGTGTGTGAGCGGGGTATGTGCCAGTGAAGTGGCCCCCTCACAGTGTAAATCTGCAAATCAACACCTGTAAGTTTGGAACACGCAGTTCTCCTGGGGGAATTTAAACAGAGTTTCTTTTCTTTCTCCTGAGATAACAAGCCGGCAGCAAAGAGGAGAGCAGCAGAGTTCACTTGGCTCACGGATGGTTTGGCTTCTCGTTTTGCTTGACTGCTTCATAGCCTTTCCTGTCGAATGTCAGACACCTGTCCATTCTCAGTTTTATGACCAGCAAGAGGGTCGTCGGGGTCCAATGCATCATCAATCTGCATCACAGCATTCTCATAGGGTGCCAGTGCGTCATCAGTGTGCCACGTCATCAGTAAGTGGAAGAGGATGAGACGCAATTAAAAAGGTTTTGCACCTATTTCTACAATACCCAGCTATGTTTTCTGCTTCTGTATGGTTCGTAGTTTTAGTTATTTATAGATGAATCATAAAATCTGGACAAAATACAACTCTTGATCAAGCTGCTATCAAATGATTATATGGTAAATAAATCAGTATTACACCATGAAGTTTGGTTGCACCAGATTTATTACTAGTTGTCTTTATTGTTACTGATGATTACCAGTAACAGACAGCATCACTATTATAGACGTGCTGCAGACTGAACTTATATTATTTTACAATATGGATCATTAGATTTAAAGGTTTTATTTGTCACATGCTTATTTAATATTTGCAGTCAAATGCAGACGCATAAGGCTGTGCTAAAAGATGAGTGTGCAATAAAGAAACTAATATGTATAAGAGTCAAAATGCAAATCAGAAAAAATATATTGATAGAAATGCAAAGATTACAACTTTAAATATACATATAAAACATAATTAGTTTCTGCAGTTTTCTGCATATAAAAATATTAAATGTACTTCTGCAGTTGTGATGATTCTTCACAATCCTGTCAACTGTAAACAAATAGATAAAAATGCATGTGAAAAGTTGTAAAAGAGTTGTTAAAGTCGAGTAAAGTTATCTACAGTTGTGTATGTCAGTATGTCTATGTCAGTAAATATATCCAACTTATGATCAGAAAACATTCAAACAGACAGTTTAGGAAGTGAACTTTATTTAAATAAATAGCCACATAAATAAACAATCTTTCTTGAAATAACATTCTCTCTTCCTTTCCTTTCCTTCCTCCCTTCACACACTCTCTCACACACACACACACACTTACATGCACATGCTCACACAATCAAGTAACAAATCAGAAAAAGAAAAAAAAAGAAATAGTTTATCAAAAAGGGTAATCTTACACATTTGCATCAAGTGTGTTTCAATTGTTTTGTGAAGTTTTTTCATCACGAGAAACAAAAAGATTGGAATAAAGTGCAATTCTTGCTTCTGTCTCCACAGCAAGTTGAAAGGTCAGATTGAGAGAAGAGAGGGAGAGGTCAGAGTAGATATCAAAAAGGTTCATTAACGGAGCATTTCAACTCTCTTTCTTCCGCGTAGCGATCGGAGATGTCGAACCTCTGATCATGAGTTTGTTCAAAGGCACATGTGTTGGTAGTGGGTGCAATCAACCAAAGATTGTTGGATAGAAAGATATCAACACTGCATGTTTCCAACGCAGAAGTGGGTTTGGAAAAACACTGCTCTTCAACAAGTTGAGATAAAAGAGAACTAATTGAGCTCACAATGCATACCAGCTTGTTGCAGATAATTTCTACTTATAGACAACTGAAGAAAGTTCAACTTCAAGCACAACATGGTATTGCTATGTTCTGATTTTTTTTTTCATTTTTTTTTTCGCCTTCTTTTCTAGAAAAGTACAAAAAAAGGAATACCACCATGGTCCTGATAGTAAAAGCTAGAAATATTAACAATATGTGTAGCATTTGGATTTGATGGACGCTGGAGTTTTCTCAAAGCGAAAGCTAAGGAGATCATGTGAAATATATGCGCGCTAACCACCGTGCTACATTTTGAGACAGCATTCAAAGTGAAAAGTCAGTAGTGTGTCTGCGATAGATCACCCATCTCTTGTGCTGTTCGCTCTTTGGTAAAACCCATATTCTTCCTTTCAGTTAAAGAACTACAAGCTAAACTGTGTGAAGAAACAGCATTTTGAAATGCCTTGAGTTTTTCTATCAATTCTACAGTATCATGTTATTATGTTACATAACTAGTACCTGTTCTAGTCAGCTAGCTAGCACAGCAAACAGACAAATTAAAAGTAACAACACAAAAAACCTCAGGCAAATGTACATTTTGACGATCCTATGCAGAGCCTCATCCTTCTTCTGTATTTCAATGTGAAATATAGCAATGTTCCCAGTCTTTGTTCTGTCCATATGAAAACTGTTTCTGGGATTGACAACTTTTTGTTTGTTTTTTTTCTTTTCTTGCCTGCGGAGGTAGTGAAAGCATCCAACAAGATGGTCTTTGTATCCACATATGTAAGGTGATGTACCTGTTGTGCTTTACTCAATCAGCCAGACACCATCTTCCTTCATTTTTGGCTGATAAGGATGTAGCAGTCTATTTTGCAACTTGAGGTAAAAGCAGCATCTGCGTAGCTATAATAACAGAACAAAAATAAATCACAGTTTCAATACAAATAAACTCCTTCGGTGAACCTTAGGGCACTATACTGCATGTTCATTGCACTGCTACAGAGAAATATCTCTTCAAAAAGGCGAACAAAGTGGAAAATAAAAAGAATTTGGTCTTTTGTCCAGTCCAGTGAAAACATTGAGAACAGGAAACGACACAAGAAGTGCCTAAAAAATGATGAGGAAAAGGGAGCCTTCCTGTATTCAACAAAATCAAAAAGTTAACTTAAAAACAGAATGAAAACATGTGAGAAATAACTGTATGGGCTAGTGTCAGCTGTCATTTAATTCAAGGGAGCTGATGAGAGTCTTTCAGTCTATTATTGCTTCTCTGGCTGTCTGACACTGGTTCAACGCCTTGTCCAGAGTTTGGTTATTGCTTAGTCTTTAGCTTATATGATATCAAAAGTGTACACAACATACACACGTGTGTGGACACATTCTCATATGTGTACCGTATGTTGTTAAATAAAGTGTACATTTGTCGCTTGCATCTGCTTTTTGTTCTTTCTCCTCACTTCATGCTCTCTTTTCTTCTCGGCTCAAAAATCAAGATTTCTTTTCTTCCACAGAGAGAACAATCGCTGGTCTCAATGGCTGATGCTTTACTTCACCATCACACAGCTACTGAGCTGCTGCTGTGCAGCCAGACCCAACTCCTGCACCTCAGGGTCTGTGCTGGAGGCCGAGCCCATGCTCCACCCTGCTGGTTTAGACATGATGGGTAAGGTGCCGTGTGTTGCAGACTGGGACTGCTGCTGGAGGCTGATGTGGGGGAGAGGTTGCGTTTGCTGGCTGATGTGCAGACGAGCCTCGAGAAGATAAGCAGCGGAGGCCACGGGGGACAGAGAAGAAGCGTAGCAGGATGAGGAGGATGAGGAGCAGCCGGAGGAGGAAGTCTCGAGGGTTTGTTTCAAGGGGCCGTGCTGTAAACCCACCGAAGCTTGCTGAGAAGGCAGGGTGGAAGGGGTGGGCGTGTCAAACATGGAGGGCGAAGCAAACACTGTAGTAGGTGGAGGAGAGGGGGACTGCTGCTGGGCCAGAAAGAGCAGGGGATTCTGTGAAGGTCCAGTCTGAACCGCTTGGACCTGAGGCTGGTGTTGGTGCTGGATCTGTAGCATCCTGGAAAACCAACACAGACGATCAGACTCTCTATTTACATCACGGCTTTTCAAAGTCCAAAACTGTGGGCCGCCTAAGACAAATTCGAGACAACAGAATGCTTTTGTGTAATCATTTTCATGTGTCTCACCTTTGCTGGTGCAGCACCTCCTCCAGCATGCTGCGGTGCTCGCAGAGAGCTGGACCCAGGGAGCCTCGGCTGCCACGGTTACTAGAGAGCGGAGGAAATACCTGCCTCGTCAGACCTTTAATCTTATTTAATCCCAGGAGCCCTTTAGTGCGGGTGTTTTTCCTCAGCTGCTGGCGGAAAGCTTTAAGGCCTGTGGAAAGACATGGGGAAGTGTTACACAATCCTCCTTTTTTGATCCGATAATGTGACACCTTATTTAAAAAAACAAAACTCTGATGCATTTTCATGATCATGCTCCTGTACCTTGTGTGAGGGAGGTGTCAGAGGCTCTGCGGCCCTCCTGGAAGCTGGCAGCAGGCAGGCTGCCCTGGGCCTGGGGCAGGAGGTGGTAGGAGAGGGTCAGAGGAGCTCCAGCAGGCAGCAGAGCTCCACTCTCAGTCCCAGAGGCCAGAAATGTTGACATCTCACCCCTAGCCGCCTGCAAAGTGGGGGCTGGACAGGATGAGGACTTCAGACAGCCGTCAGAAGAGGCACCATCTGAGGGACTGACCACAATACCTACAGAAACAGAACAGGGAAGACATTAAGACTCTGTACGTGTGACAGAGTGTGGATTGATTGCTATTGTTTAACATACTTACATGGTGGGTGGCACTGGTGGAAACTGGCCGACACCTCGGCCAGGGTGTGTCTGCGGGAGGTGGTGGTGGGAGGGAGCAGAGGCCCGTGAGTTTGTGTTGCCTCCTCCTCCTCCAGGTCTCTGGGTCGCACCTCTTCGCTGATGCTCGTCTCCAGCAGGCTGTTGGGTGAAATGGAGCGGTTCCAGAGCAGTCTGTTCAGACTGGCCTCCACTGGAAACACCACACGCTGCACCAGAAGGAGTTGGACTGTTAGCCACTCATTGACAGGTGCAGTATTTGCCTGTGGTCTATCAGTAGATAAGGGCAGAGGGTGAAGTCTCCTGACCTCTGAGCTGCTGAACGCTGTCAAGTTGAATCAGTATTTACCTGGAACAATCCACTTTGGTCATACTCCATCTCCGGGTACACTGGAGGAGTGCTTTTGGCTGGAATTGAAAATGCTGTGGTTCTAAAGCTGTCGGGGGACTCCATGATCACCTAGAAGCAAGCAGGAAGCACACCGCGTTTTAGACCTCAAGTGTGAAGCTGCAGGTTGCATCAGGACTAGGTACAAATTTAAGCTCAGTACACCCAGCTGAAGCGCTCACCTCTGGGCCGGTGGAGTCGGAGGTGCTCCTGGGCCTCTGGCTCCAGGTCCCACACTGGCGGCTCAGCTGCTGGGTGCGATGCTCTCTCACTCTCTCCAGCAGCAGGTAGTAGATAGCAGAGAAGTGATTATAGCTGCTGCTCTGTAGAGACTGAGAAAAAGAAAAAGAACTTCCTTTAGCTCTTCCCCTATACGAACTATGTGGTCAGTCTTGCCCCTGTTAAGTATAAACTACTCTTGAGACATAAGTCTCCTGAAACTGTTCACAAAGTCATAAAACACCACGTTCAGTCACCTCGATAGTCTTCTGGCGGTTGATGCCCAGTGTGTTCATGATGCCCAACACTGGTTCACTGTAGTCCCCCAGGTTGGAGTTGTACTCTGTCAGGGAATGGCTAAGGGTCTGGTGGGCGGCTGTTGGGTCTGCCAGCATCCAGCGGTGCTGCTTGATCTGGGCCATGCTGATCCTCCTGGCTGGGTCTACCACCAGCATCTTACGGATCAGGTTTTCACAGTCTGGAGGACGAAATCGAAGAATGAGTTTTGGATTCTGAGCACTTTGAATTCAGACAGAATTGGTAATTAGCAGTATTTTTTGTTTACAATTTAGTTGCCATTATACCTTGAGACATAAAGAAAGGGATTCTGAATCGTCCCTCTGTGACTCTCTGTCTGAGTGCAGGAAGACTGGGTCCGTCAAATGGAAGCGAGCCACAGACAAGAACATAAAGTACCACACCCAGGCTCTGTAAATGAAATAGCAAAAAGGAAAATATCAGCATAAGAAGAAAACGAATGCTGGATTGAATAATTCTGTGTATTTTTTCCTTCTACCAGCCTACCCAAATGTCCAGCTGCGGCCCCTCATACTCTTTCCCTTCAAACACTTCAGGGGCAGCGTAAGGCGGGCTGCCACACCATGTAGACAGAGGCTCCCTTGCATTGTAGAAGTTTCCAAATCCAAAGTCTGTAAGTGCACAGGAAGAGATAGTTAGTTAGTTAGTTATTCAAACGTGTCTGTTTTATGTTCAATGAGGAGCTCAGGGTGTTGGATTAACACTTTGTCTAGCATTGTACAACACCTGCCTGCCGGCAAACCACTAACCATTGTAACAATAACGGCTTATGAGCAGACCTACCAGCCAGTTTGATGTTCATGTTGGCATCCAGCAACAGGTTCTCGGTTTTTAGGTCACGGTGAACGATGTGGTGTCGATGGCAGTAGTCCACGGCTGTAAGAATCTGCCAAAACTTCTTCCGTGCCTCATCTTCACTCATGCGGCCATTTGAGGTCAGGTGGTCTGGAGGGATAGGGGATATTTTAGTTCAAGTCGAGATTCAGCCTACATTCATTTTAAAAGCAGAAAATATACATTTGAAAAGCTGAACTCACCAAACATTTCTCCGTTCTTCGCATACTCTGTCACAATGTACAGCATGTCTTTGGTCTCCATGACCTAAGAGAAATTAGAGAGTGAAAAAAAAGTTGAAACCAACTGTGTCATTGGCAGCTGGTGATCACGAAGAGTAAGACCTGTTCTATGTCCTCCAGCTCAGCCCGCTCCAGGCATCTCTTTTATATTTTATATTTTCTAACCACAAAAATCTCCATCTCATTCCCCTCCATCTTGTTCCACACACACACACAACACACCAACACCCTGGTTTTCCATGAAATGCCCTGTTGCATAAGCCATCCGTCAGTGACTTCCTGCGTGGATTTATTATGTTTTAAAATCCATTTATACCACAAACCCAGAAGGGAAACACATAAATACATTCAGACAAATGATTATCAATGGATATAAATGTTCTCCCTAAGGCTGACCGAAGTTGGCAATGGATTATCTCTGTTTTCTCTTTACTTAGAAAACAAAGAGACATATTCACAGGGGCTGTCTAGTGTATAAAAAACACCACAAGTGCAACCACTTATGAAAGACACGATTCCCAATCCTTTTCTTGGAAGTTGTATAGCTTTAATTTCCCAGGAGAACCCCTCGGGGACGGGGCAGTTGAGCACAAAGCAATTTTTGTCATATGACAAAGCCCTGTCTGAAATGCTGTTGGCCACCTTAAATTAAATATTTCTAAATTCCACTGAATGTTGGAGCTTAATTTTTTTCATCCACCAGCCCCTTTAGAAAACCAAGAGACGGATGATTCAATACGCAGGCCCCTCTAAGCGGGGAGCCGTCTTTATCAGAGAGATAGGGCAGCTCTCTGGGGCTCTGTCACCTTGAGGTGCAGCTGACGTCACAGCTCTGAAGAGCAGGCACAGCACGTCAAGGACCCTTAACCCAACCCAGAGGGAAGATTAAGCACTTACTATCCATATGTTCCAGTGTATTTTACATAAAGTAGCTTTAAGGGTGTTGAAGCTGAACGATGACACAGAGAAAAATGTAAACCCAAGACTCCATGTTTAATGGCTGCACCTTTCCGTCGCATGCAAATATTTTAAATGTCTTGCGCAGCATTCTACACATTTCTCACAATTCAGCCTGACATATCTGGAATCTTTGTCAAATGTGGGGGAGTGGGGTTTAAGAGGATGAGAGGGGAGTGTATGATTGATGCAAGGTCAAAGAGCGGCTGAGACAAATAGGCTTCAATGATCCTTGACGAGGAAGGAAAAATAACATTTCACTCTCATGAGATCTGTGAGAGAATGGAAACAGCAGCTGATTTATCAGGCCAGAGGTCTCAGACTGCCTCCTACCATCATCGAGTACCGACCATCTGACTAGCATCACTTCCGACAACCCAAGGGCACGAAAAACAGGACGCATCACATGCAGGATAAAGACAGAGGTCATCCATGTCAGACCTCAGAGCTGTGATATTATCTTTAACAAGGGCCGGGCTGACAATAATACAGTCTTATTCAATTTATCTTCTACATTATATTGTGAATATGTATATTTGACATTTGACTCAATGGAATAAACGTTTAATATTATTTAACATTATTACAAAATTTCCACAGCTGTTTGTTCTAACTCTTGTAAACCTTGATTGGAAATGCTGATTCATTTTAATTACCTAAAGCATTAATTACCTATCCCGGTCGATGCCTTTAAATTGCTTGGGTTGTGTGAATTACTGAAGCCAATTATATTTAGTTAACTATCACGTAAGGCAAAGAAAAGCAGCAAATCCTCACAACTGTGAAGCTGGAAGAAGGGTTTGACAAATGTACCTCCTTTACATTTTCTGTCGATTGACTAATAGCTTCACCGACTAACTGTTTCGGCCCTTCTTGATGGTAAATAATCGTAATGTCATGCTTTTATTGTTGTAGTCAAGACCCAATGCAGAAAATACTGATCAGCTGCTTAAAACCACACATGAAGTAATCCTCATAAGGAGCAAAACAGCACAATGGCAGAAAAAGTCCAGAGTAAAAAAAAAAGCAAAAAGCCATTGTGTGCGTTTCTTTGCGTGGGTGTGTGTTTGTTTATTTCTTGCCATACGCGTGCCACAATGCTCGCAAGGCCAGCTGAGGAGAAAAAAAATCGGATTCTCCCCACTAAGTCTTCAATATGATTAGCAGTAAAGCAGCGCTTTGTAGGGGAGGCTTTTCACGTGACGTGCAGACACATTGCACTTGGCTTTAACAGATGCTAATTGGGCTTAACGCTCAGACCCGTGGACACATCTTTAACCAGAAGTCTCCAGACTGTTCTCTGATTCCAGCGTATCTGCAATCACCTCAACCATTGTATAACTGACAACATCTCGGATTGTTCTCAGCGCTGACTGGTAGCCATGATTATTCTCAGTGTCTCTCTCTTACACACACACACACACACACACGCAGACACACACACACAGAGGGGCAGACACACACACAGAGGGAGGTCAAAAGGGATTGCACTAATGCTGCTGTGGTGTACTTATGATTCAATGTGCTCTGAGGGTCAGGAGCTCACAACAAGCCGGTTCAAACCAATTAGATAACAAATACCCCTTATATGGCACCGCTGCATCCACATATCAACAATAACGAGGCACAACGCTCTGCACCACAGCAGTGTTGCTGAGGGAAATACATTTGTACCCATTTTGCAAAGTTTCCCACACCATCGCATTTTACACTCAGGTTCTTGCATGCGTTCAGACTGGCTCCGTGCACTTGGAGCCGTCACGGAACCAGGATTCACAGTCGTCGATGCAATACGGGTTAAACCACTCACTGCTGCACACACACACACACACACACACACACACACACACACACACACACACACACACACACACACACACACACACACACACACACACACACACACACACACACACACACACACACACACACACACACACACACACACCATTCTGCTCACATACAAACACCTGCATGAAACAACACTGCAGAGAACCAAAAGATAACACACACCTGGTAGAGTTTGATGATGTGGGGGTGGTTTAGCAGCTTCATAATCTGCACCTCTCTGTAAATTTTCTCCAGGTTGGAGGGGTTCAGTCTGGTCTTGTCAATGATCTTAATAGCCACCTGAAGAAAAACATTTTTAAAATTGAAAATAATTAGAATTATGCATCTTTAAAAATGTGCATAAACAGTCACAGAATTTGTAGGACAGCTGCTGACCTGTGTTTTGGTGACTTTATGTTTGGCCAGTTTCACCACTGCAAAGTTCCCCTTCCCCAGGGTGCGGATGATCTCATAGAAGCCGACCTGCAGGGGTCTTCCCTGGGCAGAGCTGGACTGAGCCCCTCGGCTGCTCTCTGTCATGATCACCATAGTGCACCAACGACTACAGTGTTGGGAAAGTTTAAGGCTAGTACCTGCAGAGACAAAGACAACCCCGTATTTCACTGCCTTGTATTATACTGCATTATAGACAGATACATTTTAAATTACACTAGGCAGGTTTATTTGTCCAAATCAACTAAAGTAAGTGAAGCCCTATATGTGCAGCAGCTGAAAACTTTCTTGTATAACAAATGAGTTCAGAGGGAGAAAGTATTACTGGCCTGGAGTGATTACAGGCATTGATATGGTCAAAAGGAAAAGATTTTAAGTGAATAAATACGTATTTCAAATCCTAATACGGCTTGAAAATGTATAAAGTATATTTCCCTAATGTCAATCCTATAGCCGTAATTCATTTACAAAGGGAATTTGTGTTAAAGAAATGAAACTAAAACGACTAAATACGAAAGTAGCTTTGGATTGTGTAAGAAAATGACAAAATGATTTTAAAGGAAATGTAAAGCGAGTCTAACGGAGAGAGGAGTCTCTTCTTACCTTAATAAGCGGACATAAACCACCTTCTCTCACAGTTCAGACGGCTCTCAGAAGAGACATAAACCATTCCACAGCCAACGCGACAACAGGTTAGAATAAATGTAGAAAACACGCACGGAGCAACTTTCGGAACAAGTCTTTGGGGCCCGGGACTCGGCTGTGGCCGGTGTGTGGCTGTGCGCTCCGCCGGAATGCAGAGCAGAGGGCTTCGGCACTCACAGGGGGAACTCCTCCTCCTCCTCCTCCTCCTCCCTCCCTCCCTCCGCCACCATAACAAATTGATACCCACCTTATTAACGTCACACCCGCGTCAGAGCTCCGAGTTGGGTGCAAGGCAAGGCCGGGCCCGAGCGCAAGGCACAGGTTGCTGGGCAACCGCGCGGCTCGGGCGCACGGTGACGTGAGTGCTGATGGAAGGGTTGCTTGGAGATGGGGACGGTGACGTCAGTTGTGTCACCACGTGATGTTTCCCTCTGCCGGGCTATTGCCTCGCTCTCACCTCACAGCCCCGGCTAGGCGGGCGCCTCTAGCAGAAACAGAAACAGGAAGCAACTGGTGATGCTCTGTTAGGTTGTTTCTGTGTTAAACACCATTTTATTTTATTCAGTTCTGCCTGAAAAATAATCTAAACTAGAAGGTACTCAAACATACTCATTATTGTATCATATGTTTAATTTAATCCGTTTTAATAAATGCTAGCCTCTTCTATTTCATCCTGCTCTATTTTGTTATTATATGTGAAACAATCTACACTTGTATGTGTTGCATATTCAGAATATATGTTTTATTTAAACTGTTTTACAACGTTGGTGAGACTATCTTGCAGATAGTCAGTGTGGCAGAAAAGACCAAATTCAAAATGATGGTGGACATACAGTCACATAGATTAAAAGTGTGTGCGGGTGAGTGTAAATACCGAACATCAACGTCAGTAGAGAGAAAGATCGTGCCCTCCCACAGTCTGAAATGTTAAAGGAATGCAAACTGTATGCAAAACATTTCAACTGAAAGGTCACGCAATATTTTGATGCACTAACAACAAAACCACACAGCCCACCCTGCTCCTCATCTGTTTTCACAACCAAATGTATCTGTACTTGGTGCCATTTGAATATCTCTCTCACATGCAAATTACAGTTGTTTTATTTCCTGAGTTTGTGAAGCAGACACATTTATATAAACTGTTGTTGTCTGAGTCAGATTGTCCCAACATGATGAGAAATGTTTGAAACAGCTTGAACAGAATTGTTGGACTCAATCAGTGTTTTTCAACCTGGACCCAATGTTTTGTGTTAGTAATCCCATAACTCTGTAAGTAACAAAGAAAACACAACTTTAAAAGATTCAATTCATAGACAATATATTTTTGCGGATAACATATAATTAAAAAATGAAGATTAAAAAAACAAAACAACAATGTGTCAAACTGTTGCATCTGATTGGATAGTTCTGTACTTAAGACGTAAGAGCTGCTCTTGAATGCTTTACACTTAATTCCCTTCAAGTGTAATTCTTAGACGTTTCATACACAAGCCCTCATATGGGCTTAACTGTGATGGTAGTTTGTATAGCTAAACCACAATATATGCAGATATTTATATGGTTTTATTTTATTTTTTTAATGGATGACTTAAAAAAATAAAAGTGTGCCGAGGAGAGTTGTGAAACGTGTGAATATGTTGAACGTGATCCAAACCACATTCAGCACAAACCAGTCTCACAGGCACAACTTCTCTTTCCTGGAAATGACATACGTACTGCCTTCTACACACACACACACACACACACACACACACACACACACACACACACACACACACACACACACACACACACACACACACACACACACACACACACACACACACACACACTCACACACACCTCTGCATGGCCATTTGTTTGTACAGTCCACACATGTCTTTTTAATCTGTATGAGTGTGTCCAGTTTCGGATATAATCATCAAAATGAACTGCTGACAGCATGTTGAAACAGTCAACTTTAAAGCTGTGAAGGTTCAAGTATTTTCTGTGTGTGCAGAAAACAAAAGATTGTAATTCCTGCTATCAGTCATGTGAAGACTATCTGCAAAGAAATGATGATAAAAAATGTTTAAGTTTGAGCATTGTTTTGTTCTCAAGAGTTATCAGTGTTTACTAAAAGAAGGTGACTTATCAGGCATGTTTCATTCTTTGGTCGGTTTTTCTTGTGCTTCTGGTGACCTTTTATCAAACGTGGGTGCACAAAGTTCAACTCAGGGGGTATTTCAGCCTCTTTTAGCATTTACTTAAGTTTTGAGGAATCACACTTTCCTGTGCGGACTGACAGTAAACAGGGGGTGTATGACAGGATGTAATGAGTCACGATTTTTACCCCTGGACCTGTTGTTTGCATAAGTAAGCATGCTGCGATATTTACTGTATGTTGCATCCTTTCACCAGTGCTCAAACTGGTTGCGGTCCACATTGTTGAAAACAACAATTAAGACAGGAATGCAATTGCTTCAAAGAGAACCAAAGATGTGATTCCTTCAAAGTGGAGATCAAAACATTGATTTCTGTTAATCTGGTGTCATGTAATTAGGTCTAACTACCAGATCTAATTAAGCTCACATTTCCCCTGGCTGATCTTTTCCGACAATACATATCAAGGTCCATCTGGATTACAAGGTCAGGATCACAAGACAGCAGAAAATCCTTTGAAGGCATCCACAAAACAAGATTAAACACGGTGCGGTAAAAAAGTAAATACTTTTATCTAACGACGACTGAAAGCCCCTATTAACCATTAAATATGCTGTTTTTGAAATGTTGATTTTCACAATCACAGTTGTCTGTTCAGCTGTTGAATCATTGTTTTCCTTTTCTCATAGTTGCGTATATGACTTTTCACACAAACTCAAACTGTCCTCTCAAAGACCTCTCACCGCTGACTGCAGTGACCTCTGTGTTGCAGGTCTCAACTTGTGTGTCACTGTGTGTTCATTAGAACATCTGTTTAACCTGACCTTGACTTGCCAATGCGTCAGCCTGGCTCTTTGATGAGTTACCGCAACACTGCCCACTCTTTCCAGGCTGGCTGCACATGTTGTCTTAGCCTGATACTTTTATTATGTTTAATAATAATTATTATTATAATATTTGGTACACAAAGTACAGCTAATTTGTCTGATGCTTTGATTTATGACCAAATACCTGCAAAAAGTCACACTTATACTTTATGTTTACTGTTAAAAAGTAAAAAAAAAGTTAAAAAGTTAAAAAAGTAGCAAATGTTAGCTTGCTAGCACACTGAAAGAAAATGATGAACATGGTAAACATCATACCTGTTAAACATGAACATGTGAGCATTTTCAATGTTAGCATGTTAGCATTTAGCTTAGCTGCTAGCATGACCGTAGACTCTTGTTAAAGGAAATCCTCCAGTACAAACTGGCCCAGTGAGCACCAACCAGGATTTCAACGTTGATTTTTAGTTGAAAACTGGGTGATATTCGGTCTGAACATCTAAGACCTGTTTTTGCCGTCACAAATCACCACTTTGTTTTGAAATGTTGATGATTTGTTCAGTTGTATGTTGAAAGAGAGATAATATTAGTTACTGTGAACGTATTTTTCAAAAGTCAGGTTGGTGAAATGTGGTCTACACAAAGACATAATTTGAACGCATACCGTTTCTTATAAAATGTAAAATTTAGGGAACTATAGACGCTGGGCTGGTAACAAGAAGCTCCCAGGACATCATAGTGGGAGCAGAGTACATTCTGTCTGTATATTCATGTAAAATAAGAGTGTGTGTTTACTGCTGGAACCAGCATGCGCAGGTACTTTGGCTCAGACTGCTTCTAAAACTTTGAAAGTAGCACCGTTCTGATGACTCCGCACCAAACTTGCGGAGCGAAGTGAACGAGTTGACAAAATAAAAGTGAGCCTTCACGCTAACTACATACTTTGTAAGTACTTTAACTACTGGATTCCAATAATGCAAACCGAAATTAGCACCATTAGTATAATTGTATGCGGCTCACGATGCGGGCTAGGCCGCTAGCTTGTAGCGTTAGCATGTTAGCTTGTAGTACTTCAGCATTGACCAACAGTAAACATAAACATGTGTGTAAGTTAATGTTGGAGACTGTCTTTATGGGCTGTCGCTGTAGCCCAACGTTATAAAAGTCCGTTTTTAGGCCACTTCACATCTAAAATATGCTACAGAAAGGGAGTGGGGCTGTACACAGTTGGGATGTGGAGGAAGTGAGCACAACAATGTGACGTGCAAACAAGACGAGGGTCAAAACATTGTTGTTTGGCATACAGTCTTGTTGTGTATACTTGTATAAATCTGCAGACAAGTTCTTCACTTCAGACTGACGTATATAAAATAAACATCTCTTAAACCACTATCATTCGCTACATAAATAATGCATAACATACATGCAAATATAGTGGTGCCGAGTCAACATCGCCCTGCATGTTGCCGTACTGATTGTTTGCAACTTCTCTCAGGTCACTTCTCTTTTGCTCCCTCCACTGGTTTTCAATAGCTGCCTCCTGACTTCATGTCGAATCTGTGACACAGCTTGTAGGCTACTGCAACCAGCTTTCATAATCACCACAGAAACACCCATCAGCTTATACTCAACACACATTAGTGAAAAACAGAAACAGCAAAAACCAGTTTATTCCAGGACTGCTGCGAGGTAATGATGCAGAAACTCCTGTTTTGGAAGTGTAATGTGTGTGCGATTTTATGAAGGAAGGTGGCTCTGTTTTTAAAAGCTCATATTTAAGACATAAGATTCCTCTTTCTTGCTTTTTTGTTTTATTAAATTGGGAAAATTGATGTTTAGAATGTGATCATTCTTACTTTGCATCTGTTGGCAGCTCTTGATCAGTATACACAGCAATGAGTGACTATCTGGGGTTGATGTTCCACGTACTGACCTCAGTCCATTTATCTATTTATTTTACTATTTACTTCTGCACCCTCTGACAATTTGTGAAAAGCTCCTTTGTCTAATCATTTGGTGTCATTGTGTCTTGTGGAAGACAGCGGTGCCATTGTTCTTTGGTAATTAACATTGGTCTGTCTATGCTTGTTGACTTTGGAAGGTTGTCCTCGTGAGCTTGTGCGTCAAGCTATCATCCAGGAGGTCCGGCACCAGCACTTCTCAAATAAACAATTTCAGTGAAGAGTGCCTTACAGATCTCTTACTCGCACACATGTTTTTCTCGCTGAGGGGCTTGTGTTTTGAATTCCCATATAAAATATTGTATTATGAGTGACAATAAAGTCACTGGAAGTTCAACTGGAAAAGTATCTCATTTATGACAAAGAACAGGCTCAGTATTGTATGGTTGTGGAAATACACAATATTTCCTGAGAAAATAAATTATGGTAATAGTCTGATCATTTGGATGCTTTTCCACAGCAGCAGCTTAGTGGTATAGGCCCCTGAGGTGCCAGAAAGCAGGAAAATACATTAATTATATGATTGATTTTCACAACCTTTCCGCTCAGGAAGCACAACGTGCAAAAGTAAGACGATCTTCATATGCAACGTCATTCAATGCCCCTGCGGCTATACAATCTGTTTTTATAACCATCATTCAAAACAGTAACAAAAGCCCTTTCTGCTTAAGAATGCACAATGTATTGTTGCCGACTATCAGCAGAGCTGCTGATACAATAATCCTGTGGTGTCAGTTATCTCAAGATGTAAATACCTGGCCACTGCCTCTATCTGCGCACAGGGCTACACAGAGCCTTTCATGAATGCCTGTGTACGCAAAAGCCCCTCAGGAGACAGAGCCATGTGCGTCATACGATGGATCAGCTTATTATCCAGGGCTGAGGGTGGCAGGGGAAGGGGAATGTGGGGTACCCAGAAAGGTGATAGTAAACCTGACAAGGAGAATGAAATGAGAAGTAGATAAAGCACAGTGATAGACTCAATGAGTAGATGAAATCCAAAAGATAACAGACAGAGTAAATAACAGATAACAGGGAGTAAAGGAGAGAATTAAACAAAGATACAAAGGGTACAAAAACATAGAGGGCAGCGAGGAAGATTATTAGAAAGAGGTCAGCTTTGGGTGAGGCAGGAGGATGCACCTCTTGTAATGATGCTCTTATTCAACTGCTACAAAGGCGTTGAAGGTGAATTATTTTATTCATTCTTATAAAAAGTCTGGGTCACTTTTCTTTCTTTTCTCTCTCCACTCCATCCACACGCACAGACAGACAAATTGTGAACTGACAAGTGATTTACCAAATTGAGCTGCTCGTGATGAAATGTATTTGATATATGGGACAGTGGAAAATCAGCAGAAAGGCAGGACCCGATTAACATCATGTATAAATCAAATAAAGCCATCAAAGCTACACCAGACTGCAGGATGTGTCTTTTTTTTTTGGCAAATGAATTATACTCAAAGTACGAGTGTAGAGAGGTGGAGAAACCATAACTGTATATATAAAATGATTTAAGTGGCGCTGGATTAATCTTATGATATGAGCATATGTGTTTTATTACTAACAGGATATAAATATTTAATTTTGAAATACCACGTTATCGCCAATACTAGTTTATCACATTACCCCTAATTTCCCTTAAAACCACAAAGGTCAACCTCACGGTGGGTATCATCGAATCATCAAAGTCAGGGGGATACATCCACTGGGGGCCATGACTGTCTGTACAAAATGTCCCCTTGATCCATCCAGTAGCTGTAGAGAGAATGCAGTCTGGACCAAAGTGACCTGGTCCAGCTGCTGACCTGGACGTGACACTGAGTCCAGATGGAAAGAAAACTTGCAAGTTTTCCCTCCAGGTGTTGCTGCCTCTTGTGCTCCTGATCATGCCGCTCAATGTCCATATGGTCTCTCAGCTGGGCCCCTAAAGCCGGATAACAGTCCTTGACTCATCAGAGGAAGGAGAGGAAGTGTAGAGAGAGCTGGAAACATGTAACTGTACAGAGGGCAACGCTTGTGGATGAGTTGTTAAAGGAAGCAACCGCTCAGTGCTGATTTGAGAAAGAACAGGCTACAGCGTGCATATCGGTACGGACGCTAATACATAATTGCTGATAAGATTTGGAGTGGGGAACTTTATCAATTACTTGTCCTTGCACATATTCTTCCACCAAATCGACTAATGTCATTGTTTACCCCCAGACTTGTTGCATCTTAACTCACTTTGCTCATTTTCTCATTTTCTTTGCTTAATTTCTTCCACCTGACTTCCAACGTCTGCCAGTCTGAGTGAAACGTCATGTTTCTTGGAAATGGTGGCAGAGAGTTTGAGGGAAGTCTGCCAGAGAAAAGAGCAGCTAAGCGTGGATTAAGAGACCTAAGCTGAGTGACGGAGGGTGTCTGATAGGCAGAAATGACATTCAGGACATCCTTGTGTCTCCTGTTGTTGCCATGTGACCTTCCTATCTAAAAGGGAAGAAGGGGAGGGGATCCTCTCCTGCACCACAGCCAAAAAAGGAAAGTTAGAGCTTGGGTCAAGAGGTCAGGCCTCATGACTTGTAGGAGTTGCGATGTGGTCTGTGGCGCAACAAAATAAGTTCTTCTAACTTTATTTTAACAGCTGAGATGTAAACAAAAATATATGTAGACATGCATAATATTCACAAGCAATTCAACTACAGACTAATTTGTCTTTAGATTGTATGTATACTTTTGTTTGTTTAAACTAACACTAACAAATTAGGTAGTTTAGGTAATCTGTAATTTTTTCTGTAATTATTTTGGATAAGCGAGACAGACACACACACACACACACACACACACACACACACACACACACACACACACACACACACACACACACACACACACACAACCACAGTAAATACAGAACATATTGTCTGTTTCTCATCCCTTGTATGCCAGTGATTCTGATGTGCCAGAACAATAAATCCAGAAAATGTGTTCCAGCTTCCTGCAGAGCTGCAGGGCTGTGAGATCAGTCAGTTTCTGGTACAGTTGTTGTCTTTTGAAATTCATTTTGCTGTGCAAGAGAATGAAACTGCACACGCTCCAGATACCAAATAGGGAAGAACATAATGTTCTAACAACACCATCATGCATGTGCATTTGCTTTCATGTGTCGCATGACTCATGTTGTTCATTTCAACACTGTGGGTACTACCTCCCTTTTGGGGACAAATTGTGCCGAAGTCCCCATTCTAAAGTAAAGTGTAGGGCTTAGACTTGGTTTGGAGTTACGGTTATGGAAGAGTCAGGATTAGACATGTTGTTTTCTTAGATAAGGTAGGTATGTTCCCAGTGAATGGCTGTTCAGTCAGAACGCAAAGCAAACAATAGACCATAGACCTTTGCATACAAAGTCAATGATAATGTTTCACCTTGGGCAAAATCATTGCACATATCGCAAACTTTGTAATTATGCAAATCTGCACGAATGATGCAAGGAAAACATTTGCCTTAAGACAATGCAATGAATGTAAACAAGTGTGTCAGTGTGCAGCCCCGTTAAAGGCTAAAGGTGTCTGACAAACTCTTCTAGTCTAGTTAGTATTTCTATTTTACTAATTCAACAGCTCAGTTTTGAATTTTGACAATATGAAAAGAGAAAAAAAAACATTATTTTATAAAAGTATAGACCATTCGTCTAATTTGCTCATGCACTGGTGCACGTGGACATGTTGTTGGGCACTTCAACTGACAGGAAGCTTTAGGGCAGTCCCCTATGTGAACTACAGAGTGTTTTGCATTGTGTTTGATATTGTTGCTAGGGCTGTTGTGAGATAAAAGCAAACCACAGATAGTTTGACACGGTTCCTCTTCTGTTCGTCGTCCAAATTGTGCCGCTCTCTTAATCCAACACCAGACCACCCACTGCTCACTTTAATGATTAACTTCAGATTAACTGCAGCACAAAGACGCCTCTTGTTTCAATCTTCTGTCACCCCCCCCCCCCCCCCCCCCCCCACATTTTTTCTTTCTTCCACAGTTTATCTCCTTTCACTACCTTCTCTGCAGCAAGTAAATGTCAGCCACTTAGGGCTGAAAATAAATATCTAAGACAGTAAAGCAGCCAGAGGAGTCACCTGCCACACTGTGCAGCAGCTTCTACTCATCCCGCTTAAAGCACACATTCCACATTCAGACCTCATGCTATATTTAGCAGCAGAGATAAGTGAGAAGCCAGTCTCACAATCGACACAATTGTCTTTTTAGTGCTCACAAAACTATTGTCCATATTGTCCTAAATAAGTCATATTTCTCTCAAACCTTTTACTTGTTCTTGCTTTTGGCCACCTCCAGCTCTAGCATGTATGACGTCCGCCTCATAATATGCAGCTCTCTAAGAAGGTTTCCTTCTCTTTTTCATGTTATCCATGCCTCCCACAATATGAGTCAAACGTCATTATCTCAGTGTGATACCCGCTTTGTATAATTACTGTCAGGTGCATGGTGACATTTCCGCAGCGTTAATGATGTGCTGAAAGCATGAAGAATAAGGTGGCGGGTATAAACACCAGTAGGTTTGACTATAAATATCCTGGATGTAGGGGTCAGGTGGGCGGCTGAATGCCACATACCACCAATTATATTTCTAAATTAACTATTAATTATACGCTTGTGTGTCATTATAAATGTTTAGCCTAAATACATGTACAATATAAATAATTAAAAACTTCCTTCCTTCACATCGAGCCTCATATGAGATTCACTGTCACTATTTTCCCTCCTTTTCTCTCCCACCCCTCCCCCGTCCTCCTCCTCCTCCTCTACGGCAGTGACCAAACTGCTTGGTCGAAAGGGGATATGGACAATGATGTCAGCAGCCTGCGTCAAAGTGTCAGGGGCACGTTTACAATCCCCTTAGCCTATAGCTGAGCCTTCCATCGAGCTCATTGCGCTCCAATCAAATTTGCACTGCCAGCGGTGCGTCTTTGCGTATGCACGTCAATTTTCTCCTCTAGCTTAATCTCTCAATGCAGAGAGGGTTGACTTAAGGACATGTGTGCCAACAGAAGGACAGACACGCTCAAGCATACACATACACAGTCCTTGGGGAAAACGATGTGGTTCCTTGAATTTGCCTTGAAATTGTCAGATCATTGGAGGTGACTGAATCCTTTCTGAGGTGCACCAACCCTTCATTGTTCTCCCTGTCGGTCGTGGCTTTTGCTGAGGAAGAAATAAACACCTCATTACAATTATTCCGCAGAAAAGTGCCGTTCTAATGCTTCCTGTGTTTACGGGCACAGATAATGTAGGATTGTTGTCCTGCTGGATGCGTTGGTTGAAATGAGTGGTTTGCATTCATGCTTGGCTGTATCATAAAGTGGCATGAACACATGACCTCAGTGCAAGAGAGCAGGTGTGGTTTCAATGTTGGTAGAGACAAAGGGTGGGGTGGAATACGTCAATGACGGGCGGTAAAGCAGGAGTTATTTTGTGGTTAATTTTGTCATCAAGGTTCATCAAGGATGATTAAAAGGCGGGGTTTATTTAAGGTTGAACCCAAATTACTTAACGGATAGAATAGAGGACAGCAATTTGTTTGGTACTGATCTATATTAGCCCTTAAATATTTACCCATTCTTCTGTCACTGACTTAAAGGGGTTCTTTAGCAGTTTAAGTTTACAAAATACAATTCAAAATACAATGTTGACCTGTGAGATTCTAATTTTTAAAAAGCACAGTAGAAATTAAAGCAGCAGAGGCTCAGTTATCCTGACTTTAAGTCCCTCGTATGGGTCAAGCTCCACAAGTGCTGGCTTTTCACAACATTTCCCACAATGCAACTTAGTAGCATCTATCATGAGACACTAGACCCCCGTCCCAGCGTCCATTCCCCTGGTTTGTATCGCAGGCTTTCCTTTACCAAGAGTCTGTCTCAGCTCTATCATCAACATGCTGACAATGACAATGCTAACATGCTGTTTGGAGATTAATGTTTCCCATAATTGCTTACTTAGATTAGCGTGATAGCATGCTAACATTTGGAACACTAAACACAAAGTACAGCTGAGGCTGATGGAAATGTCCTTGCAAGTATTTGGTCATGAATCAAACTTGTGACCTGATGGTGGCTCTAGATGAAAGGTTAAGGGACCAACACAATTATCAGGATATATTGTCCTGTAACCATGAGTGTTTTAGCCAATCCATCCAGTATATGTAAAGATATTTTACGGGATAAGTGGAAAGAAAGAGCTCAGGGTAAATTTATTTACAGGGTTTATTCTTTGAGACTTTAGAAATCTCCTCCAATGCATTCAATATTATTTTACTACTAATAACTGAACTTCATTTGTGAAATTGTTGGTGGACCCCTAATTGAGCCTCTACTGTGTCTTTGCCCAGCATCATGCTTGATGACGTAACTCTCAAACTTATTTACAAACAGCAGCCTTAACTGGCATCTTTACAGACAGACGACAGTCTGTTACTGTTTTCCACTCAGATTGTGAATGGGTTCTCAGCATCTGCTCAGACTTGACTGTTACATCCATCACAAGGTTTAGCGACACTGCATAAGTGGGAGGAAGGGAGTGTGAGGTAAGTCATTAACTGGTTAAGGCTGTCAGAGGGGCTGTGACCGCACAAACAGAGCGTTTGTGCTGCATTGACGTCAGACAGCAGCTGTGGTTCGTCCCTCCCCCCCCTGCAATACTATGAGAGTCAGCCAAACAGGCTTCGGGGCTAAGAAAGAAAAACACTGCAAGGAGCCACATGTTTGCTTTTGCGGACACGCTGATACGTTCTACAATGGGAACACACAGCACACTTACACACAAATGAGATTAAAGTCGTTGCCCATGGCATTTCCACAGAGGTGACAGGGAAAGATTCATCCAGGTACATACATAAAGCTTCTATAATCCATGACATAGCATCTGCTATAATCCTCCTTGGCATTTAGCGCACACGGACGAGTGATTATAACAGGTGTCATGTCATGTTAAAAAGCTTATACTGGCTTTAGCCTGCATGTGTCTTTACCAACAACAGAAAGTGTGCGTTTGGGTGTGAAATCACTGGGCTGCAGACTCATAAATGGTGTTTATTGCTTTAATTACAGTGCGTAGATTGGCATCTACTCTACTTGGGTTTTAACTTCTCACTCTTAATTCTCTGGGAACTTGAGAAGTGCTGGAAAAACACAAAAAGGGAATGAAACTGAATGTGCTGGAGCTGCTGAAGGTTTCTATAGGGGGAAAAAAAAATCCTTTCTGCAAAAGAGAAAGTAATCTGTTTAAACTGTACAGTCCTTCATATTTATTTCCTTAGCCAACTATTGTTTTCTCTTCCTCTCTCTGATGTCAAACTAGAATAGAGGAGAGAAAACCGTGCACTGCATTTGTTGTTTTGAGTCACTGATGTTTATGTAGGCATCTGTGTGTGTGTGTGTGTGTGTGTGTGTGTGTGTGTGTGTGTGTGTGTGTGTGTGTGTGTGTGTGTGCGTGTGTGTGTTTGTGTGTGAGTGTCCTCGACAGGCATATTAAAAAGCTGTTTACTTTATAGGTGAAAGTCGCTAAGTGCAGTGTGTAGCTATGCATGGTCACAGTATTTAGAGTTATGCAGGGTTGTAGCTCCATTGATGTACTTTGGACGTTACACAATAATTGAAAGACACAGTTTTAATCACACAAGTTTAAATCAAATGGCCTGCAAACATTTTAAAGCTGGGGGTTTCTCTCGTTGTATATAAATACCATGAAAAGACCAAAACCATCAATGTTAGTGTTGGTGTTCGTCCGTCACTCAATACTTTCATACTTCCCGACCAAGTTTGTTAAACTCAGCTCCAGCTTTGTTACTTCTGAAGATGTAGATATTGTAATCTTATAAAATAAAAAAAACATATGTTGAATACACATGTTTTTTTTGTTTTTGTATGTACTGGAATCATTAAAGTGTCTTTTGTAAGACATGAAATTCTGTTTTGAAATGAGACTTAAGAGTTTACAGCCACAGTTGTTCTGAGAGATACAGTTTTGCGCTAAATGCTAATATCAGCATGCTCACATTGACAAGGCTAAGATGCTGATGTTTAGGTGTAGTGTTTACCATGTTCACTGGGTTTAGCGGTTTAGCGGTTTAGCATGCTCACATGTGTCAATAAGCACTAAATACAAAGTCAGGCTGATGGTAATGTCATTTTTTAGGTATTTGGACATTTGGAGAAATCGTTGAGACATTTTAATCAACACCATAAATGTGAACCTGCTGGTGGTGCTAGAGGAATAGTCATTAGTCTTCATCATTCTGGAATCATGAATGTTTTATATAATTTGGCGCGGATCCATCCTGTCAATAGATATTTATTTTCATGTTTCGTGTAGCTGCAAAGATCTGCATGTTTGAATGTCTTTAGAAACTTTGGATATACAACGGGTGTTCAATTTGAGAATTAAGGTTTTTAGACAAAGAAACACTGTAATATGCATCTGTGTAAATGCTTTGGGAATATTGTCTCTGACCTTTTTAGGCATTTAAGCTCATTAAATTAATATTAATAGAGAAAAACACCCATAAGGCATGAGATGAACAGAAAAAGCAGGAAAGAAAGCTGTTAATCGCAATCTCTCTGTGTAAGAGCTGGTGCCGTGCTGGCGTCAGAAGCAACTGATGTCACCTCCAAAGCTGCACCCGGCCCCCCTCCTCCCTCTCCAACATGCCCAGAAAGACTGCATCACTGCTGGGCTTGATGATCGCAGTGTTTCTCGCTGAATGCCACCTCACTGGATACATGAGTGACTAATGACCCACTATACAGGTATATCTCCATAGTCTTGTATTTTTGTGATAGACGGAGACAAGTGCTTTGAAGTGTTGTAATCTAATGAACCTATGATGCACAAGCTCTACTGTTTATTGTAGACAGGAGACTCGTCATGCAGAGAAACTAACAATGTGGTGAAAGAACAGAGGAGACTAAGAAATATATACAACAGCATGACGGATACTTTGAACAACAGATGGTGTAACAGTGTGTGTGTGCCTGACAATATAGCATACTTCCTCTCTGCAGTGACACAATGAATCACACAAAACCACGAATGGCACAGTAGGCCTACATTTACTTCAATCCAATGCAATCTTATGCATCTATGTAGGAGGAACCATATGGGCGGGAGGTAAAACAAACATCAGAGAGAAGAAGAAGCAGCATGTGCAGAGAAAAGGTAGTGAAAAGCTTTCATAAACGGATGAGCAACCACAGAGTATATCCCATTATCATACGAGTTTTGTTGTAAGTTAAATGGTCTTATAATGTGTTATTGCTGACAGCATTGAATCAACAGTTATCTATTAAATTTTATTTAACAAATAAAGACAACTGAGGTGGGATTTTTATTCACATGACGTCACATTTCAATAGTAATTTAGTCTAAATTAAATGCAATAAAGCAGGGGTTGAATAAACAAACGATGTAACCGGATTGACAACGAAACTAAAACAATACTGCAGTTTGATTTATATACCATAAATGATCAAAGAAAATATATTACAATTTACAACAAGCACATTACCAAGCTGTAAGAACAGGCTTTGAAACTTTATGAGCAATACCAGTAATATTCAATTTAAAGTTAAAGTTTTCCAGAGCAATTGTCATGGACTGAGCAAACTCCATCTGCTGAAGAAGACTGATAGATGCAACTGAAAGCTCCAGAAAATGTGAGTGAGTGGATCTTTAGTTTTTTTGTCAATGTGGACGATTTGTTCATATCTGTGGAATATTAAGTAATTTCAGGATCATTGTCTTGCTGCATTGAGCTCATATACTCTTATATGTCTTGTAATATAAAATATTACTTTAATTAGGGGACTAGTTATCAATGACAATATGTTCCAAAACACCTATATTTACCGATTTCTTTATTATACTTAAGTGTATTTGTACCAGTAGAGTTACCTCTTCTCTCAATCTGCGGCTTTCCAAGGTGTAGCAAATGTCAGCAAATAATGGTCACATCTTTTTCAGTTTGGGACATGCTTGTAGTTTTAAGGTTAAACACCGTTATAATGACCAAAATTGTCATGCTGAACAGTGTATATCCAGCTAATGATATAATGTAAATGGTCCACTATTTGTTTTAATTTTATTCTAACAATAATGCTATTCCCTTGGCCATCTCAGAAATTGCATTATCTGTTACAAAAAGCTCCTCTAACATTACCGAATGCTGCATTTTTTTGTTTGGTTTGTGTGAGCACACACCCCAAGAGGAAATATCCCACCAAAGTATAAATAACACAAATAGTGACTGTTGACGTGTTTGAACCTCACTTTAAGAGCACTTATTTATGTGGATGAGATGTTGTTGAAATATTGTTTAAACTTAACCTCCCACTGTTTGTAATACTGACACCTACCATACTGGTTGGTCTGAGGCTGGGAACATATTTACAGCAGGAGGAAGCTGTCGTCTTAGGGGAAGGATTTCACCTTTGACCTAGATAAAGAAAGGCAGGAAGAGAAAATACTTGGGAAATGCAAGGGCTTGTTGCAACACATTATCCCGTGATACTGTATATGTTTTATCCACGTTGTGAGCTACTGTTGTTGTGAGGAAATTATGACGGGGGTTCTTTGTATCAGAAATATAAACACAAATAAGTTACAGTTACAAATTGTTTGACATTCAGTCTGTATGATTTTTTTTCACTTCCTACACTTACTTTTCTTGCTGTGACCAAAGGTATATTAAACAAATAAGTGTCTATAGTAAAATAAAATGACCATTACATTGATACTCGATCAAGGTTTATTTGAGGACAAATCCTCTCCAGAAGGAAGAGATATTCTAATCTTTAAAATCACCATATTTAATAATTTAACTGATGCCCAGATATCAGCGTGTTTTAAATAAATAAAGGTTTTGCCTTCAGACGTAGTTGATTGACATACAAACCTTTGTTTTTTAGCATTAGTGTTGTATGGAGGTTTTTGAAAACGTTCTTTATTCAAGAGGTGGTCTTTCAATTTCAGAGAATATCTTATTGATTTGACTTCAGATTTTGTAATGCTCTCCCTCGAACCCTGTCCTCACAGTCAAACAGCCCCTGCTTTCGCTTGGATTTCTGCTCAAACTGTATGCTTGCACTCAGATATATTATGGCTTGTACAGATTTCCTGCCCTCTGGCTTCAGCCCTTGTCCTCACACTCGGGCTGCTTAGGTGTGCTTATGAAACATCTGTTCTCAGATTTCTCCTCTGCTTTTGGATTGAACCCTGTCAAAATTCCCCAACCAATAGAATGCCAGTTGTGGGGTTGACCAATGACATGACCCCTACTGAGTCCAAGCATACAATTTAAGCTGAAATCCAAACACAAGCAGGGGCTATTTAAGTGTGATGACAGTGTTTTTTTCCGGGAAAGCATTACAAAATTTGACGTGAAATAGTCATGCTCTCAAATGGAAATAAAATGCTCTTGAATAGGAAAAAAGCTCCAGTGTTGTACCCAAGAAGACCGCCTGAACTGAGACCAAGTCAGGACTAAGACCAGACCAGTGCGAGTCCCACACTGCATGGCACACTTACGATAAAATGTGGAACTTGCAAACCATAAACACTCCACAGATTGATCTGAAAGATCCACATTCCCATAAAAAACACCCACAGAAAGCAAATGAAGATTCCTCTTCGTTCACCTCTGTAATTGCCATATTGTGTGTATGTATAAATTGACCATCTTTACAATTGTGGTCTGGACCGATCTTGAAATAAAATCCAAAGCCCAAGAACAGGATGAGACAGAGACCTTCAAAAAATGGTCTGGAGACCAACACTGATCTCGCGCACTACAGCACTGCTCAGCCTTAACAATGATCAGTGATCCTCTCCAGGAGTAGGGTAGATTTAAACACATTAGCAAATGCTTTTCATTGTAACTTTTCTATATAGCTAAAATATTCTAAAGATTAGACATCAAAGAGTGAAGGTTATTAAAAAATACATTGAAACATTTTAACATAAGAAGGTTCAGAGACAAACTAATATTGATACAATTACTGTATGATGACTAAACCGTAAACACACATCCGATCATGAGCAAAAAAGCAAGTTTTGATTAAAGGTATGGTATAATACTTTGCAATTGAGAGCACTGTGTGTGTGTGTCTGTGTGTTTTCTGATGATCTCACTCATTTCCATGTAAGTCCAACATCTATAACCCGCCAATCCTGCTGCTGTTTGCCAAAGTGATACCTAACACCTTTGCGTCATCCTTCATCTTTCATCTGTGTGGAGCTGACTCGGTAGTGGATTATCAGACGTCAGCAAACAATCCTTTGTACTCCTGTAGCCTCATGTGAATGGAAGACTGGGAAGACCACGTGTGAATGCATGACAAATGGGATGTGCTTGCCACTTGAATGGTAATAAGACACACTCACTCTTTGAATTTTTCAAATGCAGTAATCTTATCTGGTTTTGTCAGAACTGAGGCAGAGCTTCCCTCAGCTCAGCAGTATGATCAGTGCTGATGTAAAGGCAGTGGACTGAAGTGAGCTTGAGCTTCGGGTCAGTCATTCTGATCTTAGCAAACAGACAGTATTGAGGTGGGATATTGACCCAGGCCGATAAGCTATCAGCGGACATTCCTGTGTAGATGTGTAATCAAGGTCAGCGACAGAGATCAAGACCCGAGAACGGGTAACAGGTCCATAAATTCAAATTGGAATGACGCAATAAGAGACAGAAAGATAACTCATTAGACTGACTTCACACTCAACAGAACTGAATGTGCATTACCCACACAAAAAAAACGTACACTTACAACAATCTGTTAGGCCTACCAACTTTCTCGATCTTAAATGATCTGAAAGTAAAAAGATGACTTACATGAAGCTCTGTTAGTGAATTAATACATCATATACACAGTTTGATAAGTAAAACTGTCGGTACAAAATGCCCAATCAGGAAACGTTACTGTAAATGTTGTGTTCTTGTTGTTGTCGCTCAGTTATACTGTGGTGTTAAGCTACAAAGAAGGTCGTCCTTTAGGATTACAAAGCTTATTTTACCAATTTACCCTCTGTGTGTCCTTCCAAATGTTTTCAGAAGAAGGTAACAATCCTCACATTAATCACATTGAGCAGTGCAGGCCATGCACAAAATATGCTGTGGTCTCCTTATAGAGTGGTGCAGGGATGACGTATTTTTGAAGGCCAACCCTGTAAATTCGCACCGCATTCCCTCAACAAAAAGCCAATTGGATTTTGGATTATTGCAGAAAATAAGCTCCGTGGCAAACACATTATACTTATACGTTTTGTTTAGATAATCATCACACATGAACAACACTTTTATGATTTTTGAGGTTCGCGAATGCAATCGGCAGATGTAAAAAGCTAACGGGCTATAGACAAACTACACCACTGTGGCATGAGCACGAGTTACAAAACAAGGCTGTGAAGGTGGACTCGTCCGTGTGATGACGTGTTCTCATTTAGCCTTTTGTTAGCAAAATCCCTTTTTAAGACACTTAACAGCTTCACACTTTCGTGCATATGTGTGTGTGTGTGTGTGTGTGTGTGTGTGGATTAGGACTGAGTTTCCAACACCATAAATGCTGACCTTGATGTCACATGTTGAAGAGAAGGAGGTGACATAGGAAAACTTGGTATTGAAGTGCCGCCACAGGCCAATGAAGTGGAGCATGACATCATCACAGTAATATCAGTGTGACGCACTTCACTGTGGTTCATTAACATTCTCTTCGTTCCAAAGGCTTTCTCGTGAGAGAAAACAGCCCTGCAGCTCGCCCAGTGCACACTGTGACAGATTCCGCCACACAGCAACCCCCCACAGGATAAGCTGGTTTAGAAAAATTGATGGGTGGATGGTTGGTGCTTTGGAGTAATTAAACAGGACTAACAGGGGAACTGTGTCCGCTTTCTTCAACAGTGTATCATCGGAATCCAAACGATTAATCACGCCACTTGACTTGAATCAGGAAAATACAAAGACCATGGCTTCATATTTCACGTCAGAACTAAATCTAAGACTGATGATATTGATTGGTATTGAACCATAACTGGCTTCTTATAGTTCAGCAGGGAAACCACTACATCATACGTTATGGTGACCTTCTATGATCAATGTCTCCCTCTAACGTACAGAAATAATACTTCAATAAGAGAACAGTTCTGGCTACTAAAATAGTTTATCCTGTACTGTTGACAGATTTGTGTAAAAAGAAACATCATTTAAAAATGCTAATTACATTAAAAACGTACATATTCTGTATCACCCTGTAGACACTGGTCAGAGCCTGAATGTGGTTGTCCATTTCTTGTTCTATACTTCCATCTGGTGGTGCAAATAAGAAACATAACACTTAAGCGAAGGTAAATGTTCTTTCTGGGTGTCACTAGATGAGTCCGACTGGAAGAGGGAAACTTTAAATGGATTATGATCAACATGCCATGTTTGGTTACACTAACGTTGCTTTGAGAGGGATATCTTTCGGGGATAGTACCTATAGGCTCAGATTGAGGGTAATAAACGGGTAGGTGAATGTTTGCTGAACCCCACAATGAACATTTCCTTGATATTATTTAGGAACGTTTTCTTAACGTTCCAAGGTTGTTCACTTTTGGGGGGGAAAAAGAATACAGCTTGCATGACGTTGTTTTTCCAATATTCGTTCACAGACCGCATTGTTGCAACATTTCCGCAGTTAATATTTGTTTCATCTTTGTTGTTTACCTGGCTTCCACACAAGGCAGTGCTTTTGAGGTGTAACTCTTACAACAGCTCCAAAACATCATATATCCCAAAACTTATCCTCAGGTTTGTCTATTTTGTGATGGCAGCTGTTTCCTTTTCTCTGCAACTTCCACCATCTTGCGGTCTCTCCAAGGCAGTCGAGGTGGAGTTTATGTTTGAGGGACAGAAACGCTGCCACACCAACACTACAGGAATCACTACTATCCCAAGCACTTCAAAAAATATTCACATCGTGTCAGCTGTTTAAATACCAAAACACATGTTTAGGTTAGGTTATTCAAACCTTTAGTCATCAATTTCCTTCAGAGTTACGTTTTTTGTAATGTGGAACTTGCCAAGTTAACTTCATTGCCTTGAGGAGGAACATTGAACAATGTGCCACACAGGTCATATATTGATTGCCTATTGACAGGACGTAGCTCAGCTGCATTTAGGTGTAGATGCACAAACCCAAACTATAAATCAAGCTTAAGGCTGGATATATACTTGCTTTTTAACTGCAGCGTTCATTTCTGACTACGTACACAACCAATGCTCCAAACAGACGCCAGGCAGCATCATATGCACACAAACATGTAGTTAACAGCAACTATCTCATAGCTCCGACTTTAGATTGTGGAGAGTAGAGAAACACTGAGGTGTTGTGAGTGTTGTTACTGAGAGAGCAATGCTAAGTTCCCAACTGTTTGCTTGTCTACTGTACGTGACTCACCAACAAAACAACTTGCTTCCTTAAAGCTACTACAAGGAACTTTCATTTGAGTTAATTGTGGTGGTCCCTGTGGACGGAAATGTTAGCGTTTCTAAGCACCAGAGTCCCTTTAGAAAACCTATCATTTACTGTAGCTGGGTCTGACAGGTTTCATCTGATTTCACACTGAATCCAGCCCACAGAGACTCACATGAAGCATTAGGAATAACTAAAGAAACTTTCAATCAGTATTAAATTGAGACTGTTTTATAACCAGTTCAAAGTTTTCAGAGGAGTCGCCTCCCGATGGCCATTAGAAAGAATACACGTTTAAGGCACTTCATCATTGGCTTCACTTTACACAACCGAATGTTGCCGCCTGCTAATACAGTATCAGCAGTAATTCAATTCGGACTGATAAATTAACCCAATAATGGTTTATTTCCGAGTGTGGTGGTACTCACATGCATAACTTATATTTGTATTGGTGTTCGCTTTTTCAATTGGAACCGCTGCAGCTTCTTCGCCAGCCATTTTCATAAGTTGGAAACCGGTTGGTGGTCCCTCCCCTTCCACTACGTAGTAAAGATGGAGAGAATACGCCTGGAGCTTTTAGGGCCGCTGGACTTTTGTGGCCCTGGGGCCTGCTTTTCCTGGTTGGTAAGCACGTTTGGGTCCAGTTTATATTTGATGTTCTTCTGCCCCCTGGTGGTCAGAAGAGGACACATTCTTGAACTAAACGCTCGAGTCTAGTAAGACAAAGGCCACCCACGATAGGCCTACTACTGTCCAAAGGGTGGCGACACGCCTCCTATACAGTCAGCAACACCAGCAGGAGAAGAAGAACAAGAAGAAGAAAAAGTCAGGAATGTGAAATCCAGTCCGCAGTTTCCAGTCCACTCGGCGTTTCTCAGGTTTCACACCGACGCGTGCTCCTCGCTGCTCTACTGAAGGGCTTTGTGTTGTCAGGCAGAAAGACACACCAGCCAGGGTGGCGCGTGTCCGGATTCACATTCACGCCATCACCGACACGATTTAGCTAAACAATAGATATCCGTTGTTGTTGTCTATTTTAAAGTAGTTATTCATCAATTTTGCTACAATGTCGGTGAGTGTGGAGTCTGGGTTCTCGAGCGAGGAGGTGTTAAACAGCCGCTTCCCTCTCCATCGGGCGTGCAGGGATGGAGACGTCGGTGCCTTGTGCGCCCTGCTTCAGGCTACCTCAAACCTGGCTGACCTCTCGGTGGAGGACACCTTCTACGGCTGGACGCCTATTCACTGGGCCGCGCATTTCGGAAAGGTAGCTCAGTCGCTAGCTGTGGATATTTAGCGGGACATGATTTCCCGAAATTAACATTTTAGTGGCCAGAATGAGCGCCAACAGTCTCCGACATGATCCTCGACTCGACCATTTTCTCATGTTCCCTCCCCCGTTAACGGTTAACGTTAGCCGTTGGGACCGACAAGCAGCCATCGTTAACTGGTGGCGGACAATGGACCATAAACGTTAAATTTGATACTGTTCTCTAGCTAACGTCAACGGATGTTACCGTAAACGGTACAATTATACATGTTAGGTAAAAATAACGCTTTCAATATAGTTAAATCACGTTAATGTTCCGAGAGTAAAAACCCCACGTCGAGCGGGAACCATTTTAACAGTAAGTTAGATGAGAGGTGGACAAAGGAACAATAACAAAATAACGCTAGTTTATTCAGCTAACGTTAGCTTAACTTACGCTAAATCATTTAAACGTCACTGACATTAATAAACACTTAACGTTAAATTATTTAAAACTATGCGATAATGTGAGCATAAAACCACCAATGACTAGTTATCTTCTGAAATGTTGTCTAAAGTTATATTTAAAACGTGTGGTAACTTGCAACTCAACTTTCCTCCTGAAGAAACACAGTTATGCTAAGATTTGTTTTACACTAACTACGGTACACCTTAGAAAGGATGGGCCTACAGTTTGCACAGAAGTTGGATGCATGCCTACAGCTATGTGTACTCAGGCCGGGCAATAGTGTTACATTTTTTTGCCTCTAAGCAGTAACTGTAGTCCACTTGTCTATACCTGCCCAACGGCTTCCTGGAAAGCGTGGACTGAATTAACCACTGCGCACGCCTTTTGTTATCCGTCTGACTTTCCATGCGCTGCCCTTCTTGTGTCTCCACAGCTGGAGTGTGTGATGCGTCTGGTTCAGGTGGGCTGTGGCGTGAATGCGATGACCTCCAGGTTTGCACAGACGCCCATTCACATTGCTGCATTTGGGGGCCACCCTGAGTGCTTGTTATGGCTACTCCAAGCCGGTGCAGATATTAACAGACAGGTACGACATCTTGATGCACACTAAAACACATGTCTGCATGCTGTACAGGGGGGGGGGGGGGGGGGGTGGGGGGGGGTGGTTAACTGTACAAGCAAAGCAGCACATTACAAAGAGACTGTAAACTACATGTGAACTCAACATTTAACAAATGTAAAAAAACACAGCAACCCCAAAACACCTCAAAAGTATACAGGCGGAGGTACACATGCGTGAGATAAAAGACTAGTGCAGTGTGAGAGGTGACTGATCCCATTAAGAAAGAATCACTCTAAAGTGAGGTCACGACCCCTCGCAATCTACTGTTGCTACTTGCGTCTCAACCAGATTTATTTTTTTCATGTTATGGTTATCTCATTTTCTGAGGCTGTATTTGTTCTCAGACCGTCGTGTGTTTTACTCGTCACTCTTTATTTTTAGTCTTTGTTCCATGTACTTCCATGCACCAGGGCTGTATTTTAAGCTCCCATGCACTGCTGAGAGAAATCAGATTAGTAGGTCACGGATTACATAACAGCTGTCGTCACCATGAATCACATTTATTTTAGTAGGCTTTGAATTTTCTCAGCACATTTTAAAATGAACTACAATTTGTGACCTTCTCTCTTAGATTTTAAATATTTCCGCAGTATTTAAGCTCCTCCCACATTACATTGTGGTTAGAAAAAGCCTTCTGGTGAATGTTTTTCTTCCCTCCCTCTCTTCCATTGGGACTCCTACTAATGTGTAACTGTAAATGTGTGTGGGCGGTGGTGTAGAGTTACGCCCTGTTACACCTCTCTTTTTTTTAACTGTGGAAATGGAGACAAAAGGCAGTTAGGGAGGGTATATTTGAATCAAAACAGTCGCACAAACATATTTTTGCACTGAATCTAATACAGTGTTTTGGCTCCTTACCACTGTTCTCGTGCACAATAACAGTCATGCTTTTTTTTTTATGTGCAACTGCTTTCTTTTGTCATCGCTCAGGACTATGTGGGCGAGTCGCCCATCCATAAGGCTGCTCGTGCGGGCAGTCTGGAGTGTATCAACGCTCTCTTGATTCAGGGAGCGAAAGCTGAGTAAGTCCTGTAATCGGATCTGTGTCTTCATTTCTTTTCCTCTGTACTATCCAACATCTGAGTTCCACCTTTGCAAGGGACCGCCACCAAACTCAAATCAGAGCAGGGACGGCATTTAAATGTAGCATTTAAATGCAGAGGATCTGCAAATTACCTTTACAAATCTGAACGTTAGATTGTACATGTTATCAATTTTATGAAACATGCAAATAGAGGAAGTTGGAGCTCTACATTTGGATACTTAGCCAGAAGGAAGCTGCTCTATTAAATGCTAACTTGAGACTGTACAGTCTACACAACTGTAAACAGTGCTGGGTATGTTTTTAACATTTCAACATAACTTTCAAGAGAAGTGCAGACTTAAGTCTTTTTAAGATTTTTACAATAAAACACCACAATGTCCTGTTAATGCGTGATCAATTCTGGTGTTTAAATTGTACACCAACGAATTGTGCTTTTAGTTAATGATTGTATGCAGTTTATTAAATAACTGGGAATTGTAATTTAGGATTAGACTTTGAGTTAGCTTGAAATGTTGTCATTGTTGCAGAATGCTGAAGTTCACATGACATGATAGTGATGATTCTTTAACCAGTCCAGCTTAAGACAGTTTGATCATGACAGACATTATATTAGAATATTAACACAATTGGTGGCGCTCCCTTGAAAACGTTACACATTTTGTTATTCCTTGAAATTGTTGTTTATCGTTGCAACAATTCGCATTAAGTTGACCTCTTTGTGTAATAATATTGGCAAAGACATGTTGAGTTCATAGGAATTAAGTACCGTTCATTCATATTCAGCACACACTTTCAAATTATATTTGTGATTTCAGGAATAGTTGTGTTTAATAAAAGTAGATGATTAGCTCAGCACAGTGCCTTTACTAGGTACCAGTAAATCCAGAACAATTATTACGTGTACAAGAGGACAACTTAATGTAAAGGTTGATGAACCGTTCTTTGAATAGTAGACCATATTGCATGATGTTTGTTAAACTTAGAGTGTGATTTTTCTTTTAATATTTGTTTTGGTTACTGTCTTACATAAACAGCTTGACTGGATGACCAAATGCACATTGCCTCTTTTTCTGAAGCTTTAACTGTTAGTATGAAAAGGCTATGGTTCTGTTTCATAGAATGGAAATGCATCAATCAAACATAATTGGTTGCAAACTTAATATTTTAGGAAATGGCAAAAAAAAGAAGGTTTTTTTTAGAAGGGTGTTATTTGACTTAAAGGATAAAAAGAATGCTTTTGGTATTGATAAGGTAAAAAAAAAACATGAGCTAGATTATCAGACAGTGACTTTACATTATGTATGTACCAGCCACCGTGTTTCTGACTGGTATTTTAGGAAGTGGCTATATAACTTACATCAATGTTATACTTAGCCACACCTTCTTAGTTAGCAGCTCCTTTTGTGCTTTTTCGTTTACTAGCATACTTTGTTCTTGTTGTTGCACCCGACACATTAACAAAAGCAGAAGAGACACAACCCGTCTTTCTTGAATTCAGATGTTGTCAGACCTGTAGGGAGACTAAAGAATCACAAATGATTGTTACTTGTTGTGTTGCCTTTCACATCTAAACTCACAGTCTCAACTGATATTTATTATTTCCCAAGGTCCTGTACAGTCAACTCAATGGACTGTTAATTTGGGTGTAAACATTACTTTTTGAGCTGCTTGTTACTCATACGCTTTCAAAGTTTTATAAATCAATTCTTTGGCTAGAGTAACATCTTATAATATTCTAAGAAGCTGACATTATATTTTGCAACATATTTAAATAATAGATTCATATTTAAATAAGCCATTTAGTCTTTCTCAGCTCAACTACTGTTTTACTTGCAGTTTCATTTTATTGCAACAAGCTGTTTGCCTTTTTTCTTCTGATGATTGACTCTAGAGACTCAAAACAACCAGGGGGTTTACACAAGCACAGTTTATAGTGTGTAGAGAAAGTTATCTTTATGTAGTCTTTTTAAATCCAGCAAATGGTGTCAGTGAAAATAATGTCCTTATATTTACCATAGTGAAATATTGGCTCTACCTATTAGGCACTTGTTAGAATGAGGATAATCATTGAATGACGTCTGAAACTAGTTCAGCTGACTTTCGGTGTCAGTTACCTCTGGCTCCAGTAAGGAATGCTAACAGGAAACATGCAAGTATCAGCTTGTTCTGTTCATTGGACTACATGGCCTCAGGTACATAAAACACAAAGAAGAAATAAATGAACTGTAAGTAGTTACAGTAGCTACCTTTTCATGCAGGTTAGTTGATCTGACAGCTGAGGCACTTTTATTTGTGTTAGTCTGACTGTTAACCAATGTGATTTGGTTTATACTCGTAGTTAACCGTTCATTTTCCACAAAACTCCTGGTTGATTTGTCTGTTTCAACAAGTTAATGTGTTCATCTAGGCATATATATATATATAATAAATACCTCAGTTCTTAATGAGGTAATGTGCATTTGGTTATCAGCTGAAAAGTAATATTTATGATAAAAATGAGTGATTTTTTTCCCTCCTACAGATTATAGATTATGCATTTAGTTCAGTTTATTATCAGGTTACTTCTTTTAATTTATGACCCAGAAATGTATAGAGGCACACTGGGTGGGAATGAGGCTCATGACAAAATAACTTTAGACTAACTTCAAAATTAATTTAGTGTCAAATGTCTGTTACGAAGAAAGAAGATGAATCAAAGCCACACAAAAGTTGAAAGCCAAATAGCACTGAAACTAAAAAGACATATTTAAATTAAAATGAAACATAAAATTGCAGAAACAATACGCCATTTGAATTAATATTTTATTAGATTAGATTTTGTGTAAAAATGTACATATTCAATCAAAATCATAAATGCAGGTCTAATTACAATCCTTTTCATATTGTATTTTTAGTAATAGTGCAACACGATTGCAGAAAATTCAGTATGTAGTTAATGGATAAAGTAGTATTTCACCAAATCAACAAGACATTACAGTTGCGTTAATACTATCCTGTAAATAACCCATCACTATTTATGAATGTCCGTTTTAATGGTACCATGTTGTCGTTACCTACATGCTCTCAACCATCTCTTGAGATCTCTTGTCAGTTTGCTGATCACACGTTTCCTCTTTGGACACCGCTTGACAATGTCTCACATCTAAGAACTGTGTACAGTGTAGTGAAGCCAGACACGCGTCTGGTTCTCTATGTGGAAATCAGAGCATATTAACGGAGTGCTGCAGGTATGATGCTTTTTTGTAGGCCAAGTCAGAAGTTAGCGTCGCACTGCATCCCTCGACAAAAAGCTAATGGGATTTGGGGATTATTACAGAAAATAAACTGTCAAGCAAACATTTCATACTTCCATGTTTTCTTCAGCGAGGTGATCTTCACAAATGAACACCACTTTTTTTTGAAGCGCAAATGCAATCGGCAGAACTAAAAAGCTAACGTTAGACTATAAACTATCTCCACCGCACCGCGGTTGTACGGCTCCCCCATCAACACCACTAAGCTGAAAGCGGACCAGGGTCGGCTGTGATGATGTTTAGTAGTCTCGCCGTAAGTGCAGAGATGCCAACCCATTTCTGGGTTTTCAGGACTCATTGCTCCAGCACTCTGTTGGGAATTACGAGCATATCTATATCCTCCAATGCGACTCTCAATATGGAGTAGGCTGCTAACGATGTTAATAGCGCTATCTTTGCAAAACAATTGTAATGGGGGAAACCTAGTAGAGAGACTCGCATGCACTAAAATGCATGCGCAGCAAAGCACAGAAAGAGGGAGAGCGACTTTACTCTCTTCTCCGGTAGCCATTACTCCACTATCTTTACAGTGCACACAGTTGTTTGCTGCTATATTGATGCTCTGAATCCCATATATAGAACCCATTAATAGTCTGTTTTGTCCAGTATTTCAGTAGATTAACTCCAGTGAAGTACTCCCATTTGTACTTCACTGCGTGGAGTTTAACAATATCTTTATTGAAACTTGCATAGCCATCCATAATACACTCGACAGTTTTACAATTTAAAAATCAATCCAAAAAAAATCCTCAAAATACAACCTTCAACAATGATGCTACTTACTTCTTGCTTTGCACAAACATCAATAGTAGGGCCACTGAACTTTGTGTCAGTAACATGTTAGTCCTTGCTGTTATCACAGATGTTTCCTGCTGGAAACCTTCTTTGCTAACCTCTCACCTTGTTGAGCTCTTTTTTTAAAGAGCCTTCGTCTTCTGATCAAACGCTTTGCATCGCCTCACATCTTCTGTTGCTCTTGAGTTCACCTCAAAGACTGCAGCTGGCCCTCTGGTCGGCTCCTTCATGAGAGGAGATAATTATCTTGTCAGTGATCTTTCCTCCTAAACTGTATGCGCGGAATGTGTTTTACAACACTTTGCAGCTGTTACTTTTCCTATTCCTCTTTGCACTGGCATAGTCAGCCTTTTGCTTGTTGAAGAAGGAAAGAAGAAGAGGTGGAGGGGGAGGAGGGGGGGGGGGGGGTACACACAGGAGAAACCGCACTAAATGGATCCATCTCTGATTCATTAGGCAGAATTGCAATTCAGAGAGCTCTCTCACCATCTGCTCCACCACTGGTCCAACGCACTCAGTCCGCTAAATGGCTTCTGTAAAGAGCCGACTGTGGTTCCCGAGCACCATGAAACCTCGAGGCCACAGATGATCACTAATCGACTTCCGGTTTGAGTCAGGGGCCCTGATACCTCAGTCTGGTGTTTTATAAAATATGTGAATGCATTTTAATGTCCAAAATATGAGGTAACGCTCACACAGGCTTTTATCCATTTTCATGAAATGTTGGCTTCAAAGAACAGTATACGAAATCAACTGGAACTTGGGGTTTTTAACATACCAGTAGCATCATGGATGGATTTATTTCCCTGTTCCCTAAAGCCCATCTACCTATACACCGATGTCCCTATTCATATGTACACATTTTCCTTGTACATGCCTGAACTGGAGAGTCCTGGTTCCGGTCGAAGGGATACATGTATTTGAATGACAGAAGAGGAAAAGTGCGCTCCTGCTCGCGTGTTGCTTATCTTTGTCCCATTACAAAGTGAGAAGACTTTTTCATTGGGACAGCAAGTACTACATCTGAGTTTTAGTTCGGTGAGCCCGGAAAAGTCTCGTGTTCTTACCCTGCCTTGAAGAAACTGCTCTCACTTGCTCACTTCCCCTTGTCGGCTTTCCATTTAATCCCAATTACACAAAATACTTCAATATCCTCGGCCCTTGCATCTTAATTAAAAGGTACAACAGAAGACCTAAACATAATATAATATAATTCAAAACCATTTCTCTCAAAAGGACAAAATTAGCTTAACTTTACCCGTGAAACATAGAACAGAAGGAACCTTTTTCTAATTTCTAACAAGGGTCATCATTAAAAAAAGGTTTGTATCATTTGTCATGAGCCTCAGAGTGTTACGGGGGTCCATCAGCTAGCTAGCAGCAGACAGGAATGTTACGAGGCGGCCGGTGTTGAGAGTAATGCAGAGACGGGAGCGTAGAGCAGCAGAGTTAGACGGGTTAGATGTGCACACCATCATGTACTGAACTGTGTAATGCTAACAATCATCCTGTTGCAATGGTCATTCACTGTCATTTCACTGTATCAAATATGTTCACCTCATACACAGAAATGTTTTCTTTTGTATGTCACAGTATTAACCCTATACAATACCACAGTCTGTTTTCACATCTGATCTTTTGTCACCTTTTCCTTTTATGAAAGTGACAAGTTTTCAAAAAAAAAAAAAGTTTTCTACACTGAAACAGAACCGTACGTCTTAATGTTTTGCAGCCATTGAATTGGAAATGACTTGGTTTTTTCAAGTAATCCTAGAAAGGGGAAGAATAGACACTGCTGAGTCTGCCCCGTTCCCTGGGATAGCCGCACTGTTGTGGCATTGAGTGTTCTCACTATCGCTTCCTATCTACACACTGGCAAACTGTTGAGGTATTTCTTGCGGTGATTGGTTTTAATGCTAGGTTTTTATGACTTAAAACTAAAGTTTTAGACCTGCATGCTTTGCTTATTATCCATGATTGTTCCTGTATCTAGCCTTTTTTGTTATAATTTTATGATTTTAGTTTTTTATTTTGTGAACTAACCATAGGAGCCCTTAACATGGACAGGTTTTAATCACGTGAGTCCCATGTCAACATGTAGCATGATAATAGGTTGCCTCTGGAAGGTTAGACGATAGCTAGAGAAGACACATATTGTGTGCTTAGGACGGGAAAGCAAAGCATACCAGGCATTTACAAAGAATTAACGCTTCCTTTTTCAATTTCCATACCAAAACTGGGCTAACTAGTACTCTGTTATCCATTTTTTTGGGATCAGTGCTGACTGTAGATGTCAGGTCTCACTAAAGGAATACTGTGAACAACCGGGATTTATTCAGGAAAGAAAAATTAGACTATCCATCTAATTTGAGGAGAATCTTGAGTTTACGATCACCCAGCTTGTTGTTGTGGATCCCAAACATAAATAAATGTGTTAACATCTGCTGTTGTAAGGCTACAGCACTTGAAACCCTCCTTTCTTCTTTTTGATACAACTTTAAATCAAGTCTGGGATGAGCAAAAAACTATGTGAGAGTTTCTACGAGTGCTTTGTCAGAGATCTTGTACTCCCTAAATTCCTAAAATGAGGGGTGGATTTAACGGTCACCCTCAGTATCCGTTTCTTATAAGCTTGAAACTAAACAGAAAGCCAGAGATGGAGAGATGGAAGGTTTGGTGGGATTTCAGAACACATTTCAGAGGCTGCAGAGTTAAGAACCGGACTTCCTCTGGACAAGTATTGACATGTACTTTGTGTAGCATTTAACGAGGAAAGAATTACAATAAATATAGTTTATCTGATTATTGCTTCAAGGATAAGATAATGCTGTAAATGAATTAAAATCGTCCATACTGATTTGCTCAGTCAACTTTTTCTGTTCAAAGAAATATATCTATTTATATTTTGTATAGTACTTAGTTGTTGAACTGACTTTAAAAAAAGTTTTGACATCTAGAGAAATCTTTCTTTGAGTGAGACCGATCCATCTACTTAACCATAACATGATGTTTCTGACACAAATTTAATCTTTTGGAAAAATCCTTTGGAAGCGTTAATTTTGAAGGGGACGGGTAATGTGCAACAAGTTATTGTGTGATTTTAATTTTCTTTGTTTTTTCATTCTTAAATTCTTTATCAAATGTTTGTAATGTGCACTAGCTCTTGAAATGTTTCTTTTTTTGCACAACTGTTTAGATAAATTAGCAGAGAAAGAAGAAATTAGAAACCAAATGAATGAGCAAACGGCGTACTTTGGATTCATTCATCGTGTGGAAGTCAATGTCACTTAGCTTTCAGTCAACAGTAGAGTTAAATAACATAGAATACAGTGTTTATAGTAGTAGTTTAATCACGGATGGATGTAACCGATCCTCTGTACGGTGATATGTATACAAAACACTGCAGATGGTAAAGCTTTCATGGTTTCTGTCACGTTTTTAATAGTAAATATAAGCTTTGCTGTGGGCCAGAGTCCCAATTCTTCAACAAAGACGTGACTGTTTGCTCGGAGGACTCATTTTTGCAGTTCGATGACATTTAGACACAGAACAAGTGCAGCATTGTTGTGTAATTGGCCGTTTGGAGAGGAGAGAAATTCTCATCATTAAGCAAAAAGGCCTCTCTGGGTCGGAGGAGGACATTTGTTCCTCCACAATGATTTCTCATCAGCAGGAGACAATGTAATGTGTTGTATCTGGCAATTTATTCTCTAATTAACTGCAGCAACAACACACTGATGAACGTATACAAGAAGAGTTTATCCTTAATTCAATGAGTATTACTTATTCACATTAATAAGACAGAATAGGGTTTTATTCTCCAGTGAAATTGCTTCCATACTCAATGTCTGGGAATTGAAAACCTATGAAACACTGTTTGCTCATTCATTATTGAACTCTGAAAATAATCTCAGTCCTGCTGCGCCCGGATATGATTGACACAACTGTATGTACTGCAAAGACTCTTAAGTTTAACAATGGATGGCGGTACCAACGCCTGTAGAGTAGTTTTTCATCCTCTTGTTCATCTCTCTTGAGACGAGATAACAACTCTGCCTCTACAGCTTCACCTTCCCGCCGGAGGATTCCTGGATTTCTACTGGCTGACAGTTGTAGTTTGTCCTTGTGTGATTTTGTCCTCTGAAGATACAACTTGCATGCCGTCTTCCTTTGGATGATCACCTTGTACTTGTCTTGGAAGAATTCTACAATCTTGCTTTGCACCGTCTCCGTCACCGCTCGGTTCTCCGGACTACAGCTTGTTTTCACCGCTCTTTTGCTTTACGTTCTGCATCTTTGCATTTAGCACGTGGCTAAACAGTTTGCTGGAGTCTGGATGCGGCTTTTCAGAAATCCTTGAGCAGTGTCACCGGGGGAAATGTGAGAAGACGGCGGCCTTTGCCAAAAAAAAAAAAAAAATCCTCCTTGATGTCACATTTCTCCTGCAGACGAGAAGAAGCTCCTCCTCTTGGATTCAACCATCATTTGATAGAAACATCTTAGTCATCCTGTCCCGTTACTTCAGGTTTCCCTCAGAATAAACAGGTGCACACCTACAGTTGTCCTAATCATGTCCTCTTGCAGCAGACGCGTTTCCCTAAGTATTTGGAAACTTTGTCAAGATTTAAGTTCTATGGAAGAGGCCAATGATCCAAACGGATCAGTCGTCATCTCCTGAGGATGACGAATATGATGTGAGCGGGTAGAGCAGCACAGGCTATTTCTATACATCTGTGTGTCTGTCTGTGTGCGTGCGTGTGTGAGAGTGAATACTTGCTTAATGAGTGAGTGTGTGTGTGTGTGTGTGTGTGTGCGTGCGCGCTTGAGCGTGTCTTATTCTGTTTGTGTTTTTATTTGTGTAACTCAAGCGTACAGTGAGTGTCCCTAACACTCGCCCTTCTCGTTGTGCAGCGTGAGGAATGCCAGTGGGCTGACTGCTGCTGACTTGGCCCACGCCCAGGGATTCCAGGAGTGCGCAGAGATTCTCTCCAATGCCCAGAACTTCCAACAAAACATGGCCCAGTCCCATAACGGGTCTTTTCTGAATGGCATGACCCAGAACGGGGGCCACCACGCTCGTCCCACCATCCAGGGACGCAGCTTCTCGAACGGCGTGCCCAACAGAAAGAGGTCGTTCGACGGCATGGAAGCAAACCCGGTGAAGAAGGTGAAACCCAACGGTAGGTCACTGAATCTCAATTCTGTGTTTGATTTTTTTTTTTTCAGGGTTTCTTTGAAAGGAAAAAGCGCATCAGCATGCTCCAGCTGGAACAACTTTTATTAGCTTAGACTGCTGCACATGCAGTCGTGCAGGACAAAATCACCAAACATGGCTGCTTAAGACAAATACAAGACATGTGGGGTCTGTGTGTGTGTGTCGGCCTTCATGGAAAAATGGAGGACCAACATAAACTGAACTCTATTTGTGGACTTTAAACAAACTTTATTTTAGCTTCAGGCTTCACCTGTAGGTGGTTTTCTGTTATTAAACAACTGTAAAGGAACAACGGGGCTTCTGATTGGCTTTCTCAGCTGACAGTGCTGCTGACAAGATACTTAAAAAAGGGATTCATGGCGAATTAGAGATTTGTCTGTAAATAATTTAAATTCAAAAATCCAGTATAGTATTAATTGTAAAAGCAGCACACCATGGCCTAATGTTCCTGTCATGTTTGACGTTCTTAGCTTTACGTTTGTCTGCATCTTATTCTCGTAGGTCTGGGCTTGCCACCAGAGTTGCTTAATGGGAATGGGCCACTGGGCGGCGCCGGACAGGCCCAGATGGAGAGCACGAACATGGAGTTGGCGGCGACCGTAGCCTCAGGTGGGCCGGGACCCTTTGCATTTGGGCTGAGTGGGTTTGCGCCACCACAAGGGCCGGGGCTCATGGATCAGTGTGAGGACCAGGCGGCACGAGGCCTGTCTAGCTCTGCTACTAAAGAGCTGGAGGTCATCACTGTGGCATCGATGCAGACCCCGTGTCGCTGCACCAACTCTTATGCCTACCTGTAGAGGCCACATGCTAATGTTCCCCTTTTGTGCAGTATATCTTTTTGGTATTGTTTTTGCATAACACGTGCATAAAGGAGTACATTTGTTTTGATTTTGTGGTAAGCTACATTTAAAATATGTATCGCCGTGTGTGTGTTCTGTATTTTCTACTTTTCCATGTTCCTAATTCTACTCGGATGGTTAAAGATATTGAGATTTCTTTGTTATACAGCTATATTTAACGCAGCCGTCCAGATATACAGATTATTGTTGTGATGGTTTTATTTAGTAGATTTATGATGGAAGGATGAGTTTTGTTTTGCACAATTATATAGCAGCATCCCAGAAAACTCAAACTTATTGGCATCCCCTCGACACGGCCGGGCCACCAGTGCAAATAGACATAAGTCAGGGTCGTCTTTATTGCTTATCATGTTGTGCATCGTTGCATAATAGCAGAAGGGTGAACTTGATTGGTCATGAAGATGTTTCTATTGTGCTGGGAACGTCTGACTTTCATCCCGAATAGGTTAGAAAAATAGTTTCTTTACAATTCTATCAGAGAAAAGAGTATATACGCGGGAGATATATCTAAATGTTGATTGGATGGTTCCCTTTAGTAACATGTCCCCCCCCCCGAAGTTGAGTTTATTAAATTCAATTGAGTATACTTAGATTTTAAATAAAGCTCGATTGGCGATGACATTTCTATAAAATATATAATGTTAATATACACAGAGGAAATGTCTTGACGTTAACAGTTACCACACATTAGTTAACGCTGTTTTGTATTCTATACTTGCCTTATGCCAAAGCATATCCCAACATGAATGTAGCTTGTAAAGTATAAACGATTCACTGTGCAGCTTTTTGTGTTTTATAGTTGTCATGTACTCGGACATAGTGGTCCATGGGCTTGAATTTTGCTTATTTCTCTTGTTTGTTTTTTTCTCTGCTTATTTGATGCTCAAACTATGGTGAATGTTTACTGTAAGCAACGGTTATTTTTCAGGCAACTAGCAGGTCTGTGCAGATCTGTAGGTTAAATAACACCCAATCTGATTTAGACATTGGTAATTGGCCATTTTACGATCGGTAGTTACTTTTAAACGGTACTGCTCAAGAAAATTTGCATGGATTCGCAAAAAAGCCTTATTTCTCGAGCTGTATTGAATAGTAACTTAATGTACAATATTCAACTTTTATAGATACTGGTTACAGAGATTCTGTGTTCTTTCTGTATTTTGTAGTACAATTTCATGTTAGTTGGTTTCTGTTTACTTTGCCCTACATGGCGGAACGTTTGAGTGTATGGTCATGCAGTTTGGAACATCCAATGCTCAGTACTGAGCAGCTTTAGCTTTGTACCTGATTGTGTGAAATCATTAAATGTTGATTCATTTTATACATGTGACTGGTGGACGTTTGTTTTCTTGATGTATTCTCGTGCATCTGTCAAGTCCTGTTCTTATGGTGTTTTTGCTGAATTATTTTCAGGTTAATGCAAAGGAAGACTTATGAATATATACATGAAAGTAATTGCACTACACTTTAAATAGTGTGTGCTCATTATGTTGGGTTTTGGATTATGGCATGCCAACGCGTCTCAAAGATTTAAGGTTTTCGTCACTTGATGCAGGAGCTTAAACGCCGCTGTGGAGACAGAACTAGGTCTGTGTCATACAGCAGTGACTGAATGTTAAAGCTACCACAGATCAGGATGTGACCTATTTAAAACGGGTCGTCAGAACTTTGCGCTGGAATGTACTTTGCAATTTATTGATCAACGTTTTGTGAAAGCAAAAGGTATTCTTCCCTAGCGTGTTGAAATGTAGGCCCATAATGGCTTCCAAACGTCTTTAATAGTTGTGCAAAACAAATTCAGTCCAATCTTTTTTTTCCCCCCCTGCCCCTCTTTCTATACTTATAGGAAAATAAATATTGTCACAAATCAATATATGCCCTTTGACATTTTTTCTCATTTTCAGTGGCAGGTGAGGATTTTTCCTCAAATGGCCACAATCAACCGGAGCTTCCATTTGGGTGTTACCCAGAAATCCTCCACGGCCAACTCTCCTACAGCGACTCGTCTGAGAACAACGGCAGCGCAGGCAGCCAGGTGGAGCACCAGAAGTCTGTGAAAGCAGAGCAGCTGTACGACCATGCCTTCTTCACCACCATGCTTCTCTACCATGGATCCTAAAGGGAAGAAGCTCTCGTTGACAGGCTGTCCTTTTTACATGAATGTCATATATACGCCAGCATTAATTTGCCTTAAAGCCATTGAGTGGTCCAGTTATTCATTGAAATTCTTTGTTTTTGCTTTTGTAAAGGGCAGGCCCGTCGTTGTGGATGCATTGAAAAGTGTAGCAGATTGTTGATTAAGGAGTGATTTTTGTTTTTGTTTGTGTTGTTAAAGCGAAAGTGTTTGTGTAGCTTATTATTAAAGTTTGATTATGCTGTATATAGACGTGCTAAACTAAGTATCTGCATTGAACCTCTGCCAATATTTACATTCCGTTTCTGTGATCCCTGCTTCTGGGTTTGAATAAAAAAAATATGTAAGTGCAACTCATGCTACTCCATTAAGAATTAAAACAGTTTTGCAAAAGTTAGTTTGATTCAGTTTATTTTTGGACAGCTGTATAGACAAGGTGAAATAAATCCATACCCAGGTAAAGATGCCATGTTAGCCAATAATAAATTAGCTGTATATCAATTGTGTTATTGTCTAACCCCAAAACTTCCTCTTATTTCATATATTGGGATCCACCTTTTTACTATCTTAATGTGTATTTATGATCTAGCTGCATTGTTAGCTCGTTTATTCCATAATACAGCTCTCCAGCCTGCTGAGAGGCTCAGCTGTAGTATACTTTACTGACACTCATCTGTCACTAGGGGGCGACCTTCGTCATAGCTGCGCTGCACAAACACCACGTCACTGTGAATGCGGGTGGGGGAGACAAAGAATCCTGTCAATTAAAACAATGTGATATATATATATATATATATATATATGTATCTTACTGATATACAACAAAATATACTTCTCAAAATATCTTTTCTTGACGGCAAAATACCTGTACTGATTTTCCTCTGCAAAAACCTGTTTTGAACTCGGTATTTTAAATAGCCTCCCCCTCTTTCCAAAGAGTGGTATCGTCCGGTAAACCTAGCTGGGCTAACTAGAGAGTCAGGATTATCCAAAGAACGACGGAAAGCGTCGGGCCGCTGTGAAGAAGTAAAAGTAACCAATAAACACAATATAACGTTTTCGATCAAATAATTGAGGTTATCAATACGTGTGTCACAAGTACACGATGTCAACCCCGGCTAGAAGGAGACTTATGAGAGATTTTAAACGGTAAGTTGATGGGTAGGAATTAACCGGTTGATGTTGGTTAGCTATGATTTGTCAAAAATAGCTAACGTTAGCTTAGCTTACATTAGCTTAGCAAAGCTAACCAGTATATCTCTTTTTATAATATATTAACGTATTGACTCACCGATCTGAACTATAGATATGAACTTAACTCAAATACGGTGTATTGTATCGTGTTTTTAAGAATCTGAAATATTTAAGTGAAATAATATTAATTTAGTAAAAGCGCTTCGGCCATAGCCAGCTAGAAGCTAACGTTGTTAGCTGATAGCATAGATGTGCAAGTTAGCAGGATAGAGTTACAGTTTACGGCTCATAGCTAACTATGAACTAGATATTGAAATGCCCGTGACAAGAGACTGGTTTGCTATTTCATATTTTCGCCAAACACATTTAATGCAATGTATCCAACGTTAATGCTTCGTGGATTTAAGGCTCTCGTTTCTTCAACATTAACTGGCATAATGTACGATGCTAACCAACATTAGCTCTGTTACCATGTACGATGCTAACCAACATTAGCTCTGTTACCAAACGGTCCCGACAAAAGTACAACAGTTCATCAAAAGTAAGCTATTGAAATATTTTTCACATGCTTCTATAGTTTGTTATTAATTTTGCAACTGAGCGTATTTGACTTAGACAAATATGTGTCCTACTGCTTGTGTTAGAAGGTGTGAGAGATTAACTCCGTTCTGACCTGTTAACCTTTAACTGTTAACTAGTTAGTTTATAAGGGTCCATGTGACGAGAAGAGGAGTGTTGTTCCACTACCTACACAATGCTCTGACGTGTAATTCTTTTATTTTGTCATCAACGGGATGTTGAATTTAGGATACAGTCAATCATAATAAAACTAAGACAGCATTTTTCACCAATGTCCCCCTATTCAAATTTAGCTTGGGCTTCAAGCTGCCACAATGTGAGGGTCTGTTAGTAATGACCTTAATATTTGTATCAGCTGATAACACTTTTAAGATGATGCATTGTAGTTAGCAAGAAATTACAAAGCCCATTATTTACATGATTCATTGCTTGATTACTTTACAGAGGCTAATGTGATGTGTATATATTTGCTCAAAGCAGAAGACTGAATTGCATTTTGCTAAAATACTAAACATCACCAGGTAAACGGTACAACCAGGGTGGGACAATAATCAATCACTAATACTTTTAATGTCTGCTTATAGTTAGGTTTATTTGAAAATAAGCGTGGGACAGGAAATACTGATTGGTCAAGTGTTGCATATCGTCGACTGATCGTTGAATCGTGTTTTGTTTTTTGTTCTCATTGTACAAACAACAAAATGATCGTCTGCCAAGATACATGTGACTATTGCTTAGCCGTTAATAATGGCCGCTGTGGTTTCCAGGGTGAAGGTTGTAACGGTGCAGCACGGTCCAGAGTACAGGCCCCATTTCCATTTCCCCCTCAACATACATTTGGGAATTATTCACACACAAGCACATGAGTTATTTTCTAATTTTAACAGTATTAATAGGCAGATATTTAAACCAAAATCGGATATTATTGGGAGAAATAAAGCTATTCTATGTCAAATTAGACATTCAGTGCCACCATAGAGCCCAAATGGAATAATCCTTTGTTTCATAACCACATTTTTCAGATAGTGCGACGATTTGACTGCGAGACTGTCGAATGAGGCTCCTTACATTGAGTAGTAGACTACTCGGGGTCACCCCTACTTTCAAAAATAGAATTTGGCCTATTGTCAAGAGGAAAGTACTCAGTCAATCATGGCATTCACCTAACTGGCGTGATAAATCTAGTTTCTGCTCGTGGAGTATGGTTTAGAAGTCCTGCAATAACCCGTTACCTCTCTGTTATGAAGGCTACAAGAGGACCCGCCTGCTGGCGTCAGTGGTGCCCCATCCGAAAACAACATTATGGCGTGGAATGCAGTCATATTTGGGTAAGACGTCGATGTAAAGATGGAAAGATTTTTTCCCCCAAACTATAGATGTTATAAATGTGTGTGTGTGTGTGTGAAGTTCAAAATGAATGACGAAATACCTTTTTGTCCAACGTCACAATCACAGCCCCGAAGGAACTCCCTTTGAGGATGGTAAGTGTCTCACTCTGTCGAGTCATTATTTAGTTTAGTACGGCATGTTGTCACTTTGTTGCATGTAAAACTATTGTAACATACTTTACCATTCAAACCCCATATTTAGTTTGTTTACATAGGTGCACTAATAGTCTTTTTTGTGTCCCAGGTACATTTAAACTCATTGTAGAGTTCACAGAAGAATACCCCAACAAACCACCCACAGTACGATTTGTGTCAAAGATGTTTCATCCAAATGGTAGGATTGTTGTACTATCTTCCAGCTTATTACAGTATTGCTATTCATGCATCGTGTTTGATTGTGTTGTTCTTGTTTCCCCACAGTCTATGCAGATGGAAGTATATGTTTGGACATCCTACAGAATCGTTGGAGTCCAACATATGATGTGTCCTCTATTCTTACATCTATCCAGGTAAACAACGATGTATCCATGTATGTTATAAAGTCAGGCAGTACTCGGTTTTCAGTAACACAAAACAGAAAGCGAACCCTATCTTTAACGCTGAGAAACTATAACCTTTATTTGATCACATATTTGATGTGTCTAACTTGTAATTATTCAAGATTTAGACTACAATCGTTAATACACATATACAACTGTACAAAATGAACCCCTGTGCTAACCTACGCTAATGCTAATGTTTGAAAATACGGTGAAACTTGGAATTTGATACTGATGGGTAGGGCTGCTACTTGCAGTTACTTTCAGTAGCGATTCATTTGATAGTTTGAATATTTTCTCGATTAAACAATTCATCTTTTGAACTTTAAATGTAAGAAAACGAAAAAATGTCCAGAGCCCAATCTTACACCTTCAAGTGTCTTGTTTCGTCAGACCAACAGCTTGCAATTTGTCCCAACTACAAGTCCAAAATAAGCCACAGAGGAACAACCTTAAAACCATTTTGAACAACTTCATCAGACACTTATTGTTTTCTCTTTCACTCTCATGCATGCTGCTCAGAGTAATCGCAGCGACGCACCGAGTCTCTCCCTCGCACAGTCCTGCTCATAGCAGAGCCAAGAGCAAGCAGTTATAATGCGATCGTAACGCGTTCAAGTGTAATCTTGTGAAACGTAGTTTTTGGTGAGAAAAAAAGTTAGTCTGAGAAAGAAAAACCGAATCGGCAGGTCAGACTTTAAAAAATGTGGAAATTGGAATCGACCAACAACATTTCAAGAGGTGCATCTCCTCGTCCACTGCAAGCTAGAGATAGACACGGATTGAACATCAGTTATTATGTCTATCCTATTTATGTTTCATGCTCCACTACAACAGTCGCCTGCAGTATTTCTCCTCTCCTCCCACAGTCCCTGCTTGATGAACCAAACCCCAACAGTCCCGCCAACAGTCAGGCCGCTCAGCTGTACCAGGAGAACAAGCGGGAGTACGAGAAGCGTGTGTCTGCCATCGTAGAACAAAGCTGGCGAGACAGTTGACCTGACAATCCCGATAGCTGCTCTCTCCATCGTTAAGCTGTGTGTGCTGCAAGGTTTAGTGGAGTAACTCTTACTCTCCCCCTCCCCCCTCCCATCTTTTTGATTTTAAGCTTTTATGCACTTTACCGTCAATTTCCCTTCATAGAATGTTTTTGGTTTTTTTTGCCCGTCAAGAGGGATTTATTTTTTCTATTCTATCCCACGTTTTCCAGTCGGTCAGGGGAAATGTGCTGAATCTTGCCTTGATTGTTTCGTCAGTATGGACTTGTGGGCCGTTACCCAAAAACTCTGGTGTGTTCTTACTCGCTGTAATAGCTCATCATGACTTGTGCTAAATGTCTCGGAGGGTGTTTGAATTCCGTCATGTTCTGTTGTGCCCTTTACCTTTTCGTCTGTCAGCTCCTATGTGATCCATCCCACCGTCCCTTTGGGAGAATGAGCAGCCCGAGCATCACGGACTACAACTAAATCAGACATCTTTACGCCGTGTCTTTTGCTGTGTTTTGAACTCTGTTACATGCATGACAGAAAGAGTGTATTCACGTTCCTGTTCAGTACTCGTGTATATAAGAAACCTGCAACTGAATTTATGTACAGATTTTACACTGGTTGTCCCCTGTGTCATTTTTTCAGCACTTGTAAATAAAAATGGCAAATCCATCTTTATGTGAGAAGCTTTTTATTGTAACTGCAAATTCAATACTTCTTGAACTAGACTATAAACAACCTTCCTTTCCTTGACAGGGGTTACAAATCAATCTGAGGCACTGACCATAAGGCATTTAAATCCTCACTATAGCAACACAGGGAGGTAACAGTTTGTTAAAGCCAGTGATAATACATGTCAGAGCAATAATGTAAAAAACACTCACTAGAGGGGAAATAACTGCCAGAAAAGTCATCGTATAGTATGTCCGTATGCCATGTATATTATTTCATAAAAATTATAGTGAAGTGTCAAAGTCATCGTATAGTATGTCAAAACAAGTTGTAGTAAAATATGCCTTAATATAGCATATACATAGTATTGTATTTCACAAGTCATAGTATGTCATAAAAGCGTCTTAGTACAGTATGTCATAAACTACTTTAGCAGGTCATGATTATATGCCTCTGCCAAATTGTCAAACTCTCATCACTTAATTTTATCCCATTAGATTGTCATACATTTTCAGAATTAGAATATGAATTTGTGTCCAAATACATGCTTTGAAAAGCCATAGTATGCCATTAAAAAGCTTAGTACAGTATAATTTATTCAATTTAAAAAGCCATAGTGTAGTTTCTCATCAAATGTAATTAACTAGAATTATCACCTCCGCGTTTAACCTCTGCCAACCAGACAACTTACCATTTGCATCCATGTCCATCCAAAACCTCATCCCTTGATGGCATGAATTGTCATAATTAGCATATGAATTAATGTTCACAGAAGCTAGAGACACATTCCTGAGACATCTCGTTCATAAGGACGGACGGACAACCTGAAAACAATCCCTCTGGAGGCATAGGAATGTAAAACTAATCTTTAAACCAGCCGTGGTTGGGTTTTTTTTGTGCCACTTAGCAGCTAGTGAAAACACCTTCAAATGCTTCTTTATTTAGAAACGTTTTATTTGTGAAATGAATTGAGCATATATAAAGGAGTGGGAGATGTTGCATGCATGATGAAAACAAAAGGGGCAGTAAGTTACATGCAGGTTGAACTGTACTGTGTCCATCTTTTACAAATAATACCAACAGTCTTGTTTCTCAGCCATACAGAAGTTACAAAAATAACTATTTACAACATTCCTTTACTTTTTAAACAGTGCTGCCAGTAAACGGTAACAAAGACAAAACAACATTTTGTTTTAACGTAATAGTGTTCATTGGGCCCGACAGAGCGAGCTACCTGTTGTACGCCCTCTCCTTCTTGGCCCTCTCTAAGGCCTTGTCCATGCTCTTCTCGTTCTCACCCCTACACTTGGGGCAGTACCACTTGCCTTTGGGCTTATGGTGGAGCCCGACACACGAGAAGTGAAACCACTCGATGGGACATTCGTCGTTATCGCAGCCAATCATCTCGCCGTAGGACACCTGCTCACACAGGCAGTATGTCGGCTCATCTGGATCGATGGGCAGGTCTGGCGGGGACACTTCTCTCTCGGATTTCCCTTTTGACCGTTTCTTCTTCTTTGAAGACGTTTTGGCCCTCTTTTCCCGGGATGCGCCCACTCCCGCTTCCTCCGCGTGGTCCACACCCCCGTAACTTTCCCGGCTCTCTCCATTTTTCTGACGTCTTGAGCGTTTTCCGCCGGCCTTGTCTACACCGGCCGAGCTCGGGGTAACCTCGTCGCGCTTCTTTTCGTGCTGGCCGGTTTTGCCCGGAGTAACGGTCGTTGAGGAGGATGATGATGTCGACATCAGGCACACTGCAGTGGCTGTCGTGGATGTTGCTGTGGGAACGTGAGTCTCTGGGACTTCTTGAGCGGAAAGGAGAAATTCAGAATGCCAGTCGATTTGTCTTGTTCGGTTCTCCACCAACTCCACCTGAAACAAAGACGGTTCAGATTTACTGTAAAGCTCTGCCTGCTGACGTCTTAAGTACACGTGGAAGACTGAAAACTTGCAAAACTGAAACTAGAAGTAAGACCACAACTTGTTTGGGCATGAAGTGGCAAGCTGTAGAATGGCGTTGCTTTGATAAACCATACGTTTTGATGGTTTTGTATGTGAAAAGTTAATAAAACCACATTTCTTAAATAAGAAATCTGCTTAGACATGCTCCTTGTTTATCCAGTTATGCAGTATAACATTATACATTCTGTCAATAACCAGATGTGCAGCAACATAAGTATTCACAACCTTCTGTATGGAGAACCCAATACAAAAAGGCCTTTTATCAGGTCTTTAGCTTCTTCTTTTATTTTATTTACTCAGGGTAGATTTTTTTCTGAGCACAGATGTTCCTGGAAAAGCACTTCTCTGTCCTCACACAGTTGCACACACACAGATCTGGAGGTGTGCCAATGAGCAGCTGCAAGGCTCTCTTAACGTACCATTTGACCGGCAATCTGGATCTTCTCATCTCCGAGCTCTTGACTACGGATCAGCGCTCTCTGAATGGATAACTGAAGCTTTCGCCTCTGAAGTGAGTCAGATTCTCTGCGATACCGTTCATAAGCATCATCAAGCTCCTTCAGAACATCTGCCAAAGAAGAAATCAAAGGGGGGGAATTAAGATGGGAATAGGACGACTGAAATTCAACAGATTCTCAAAAAGGTAAACACAATATTAATCATATTACTTGTCATATTAGATCATTTTTTCTTGACTGAATTATGTGGTGAGGAGGGTGTTTCAGCCAGTGAATAATGAGTGAACAAACTGTCCGAATGGGCTAGCATGACATTAGACTGCATCAGTTTTAGCGACGTGAAACTACGTCAGTTCAGTTTAGGAAGGAGACAAATCTGTCAAGTTTAGTCTGCAGTCAGCGAAGATCAAAGGTGCGTCCTGTGTGTTGACCAAGCATGCCATGTGGACAAGACAGGAGGTGAGACCCACTACTTTGGGGGGGTTGTAATGAGACTGGTGAGAGAGCAACGCGCTGGGTGTTGGGCTTCATCTAGTGGGAGAGGTTAAGAGCCAGCGGGTTCAGACATGCAGCTACAATGTAGTGAGTAATTATACATTATAGCTCCATGTCTACAATTTGCTATGTATTCTGTTAAGTGTTCAGTTGGTACACTTGTTAAAGTACCTTCTAATTCACTTGGTTTAGTTTAAAAAAAACTAAAACATGAATGTATACATGTAAGTTTAAAACAATTATATTGCTGGCCTTATTTGATCACTGAACAAACAAACAATGTTTGCCATTTTCAACGGAGGTATCTGTTAAGTATTTGCTTAACTATATGTTACTATATGATTTTTGCAATTCATTTAGTATTGATTAATGTAGACGATGATTCTTAAATTGTTATTCTCATGGAAAAACATATTAATATGATTATCATGTGATTTTACCTTGATACTTGGCATCAATTTCCTTCATGAGGGACACACTCCTCTGCAGGTCAAACGGTAGTGACTCCACCAGGTCCAAATACTCCTCCACGTATTTCACAACGACGTGGCTCGGGTCGCCATTGGTCGGGTTCAACATCGCGGACCCCTTTTCTTCCCGGAGGACACTCCCGACACCTGCACCTGTTAGCAACAAATCATTATTATAATGTGTAGTGTTGCTTTAAAAATTATGTCCAAATGCTGTTTTCCTGAAAACTATTACTTCATTTAGTCACATCAAGCGTCCCCGATATAAAAACCGTTGGACATTTGTATTGATTTCCAGTATAAAGCAAATAAACACTATAGTAGTCAAAGTGAGAAAGGGGGAGGGGGCAACTGATCTGAAGTCAGCCATCCTAAAGATCGCTTGCTACGTGTCCTATAAATCTGCCAACAGAGAGAGACTAGTTTGGAGCAGAAGAAACTCTGTTCAAGAAGAAAACAACTAAAAACATTTCCGGGCGCGTTCAGATGGACAACACGTTACCGTTAGTTACTGAAGTGAATACTGACAACAACGCTAAACACTAACGTTAGCACAACACTGATGTTAGCTAGGTAAGCTAGCTAGATTTCCCGATTAACTAACGCCAGGAGACGTCAAATAAAAGATAAACCGACACATTAATGTGGAATCAACCACATAGAAGTCCGATTCAATATGTCCATTAACAACAGCTCCTGTGTCTAATTTTAGTCGTGATGATTCACGCAGACTAACTGTTACAGTTAACATTACGAACTTTCTCCTCTTTGCAAATTTGAGATCGGCCAACTCTAGAAATGTTACTTTACACAAATAAATATATCAGTGATGTTAATCGCTAACTGACAGCGCTGAAACGTCACCTAACGTTAATGTGTCTAACACAAAGATACTAACCAGTGAAGAAAAACACTTCATTCAATCACATCGTAAACAAACACACAACACTCAACTGCTAACTACATCCACAAGCTACCGTTACACAAATCATTACGAACATTATGCAATAATTTAGACACTTTAAGCGGCCTTATTTATATCATGTTCGCTTCAATGTAACTGTTAGCTAAATTAGCTTATGTTAGCTTCACATGAGACGCAATGCAAAAAACAATCATTCAACAAAGCTTAACTAAACGTATCTAGTTTGTTAAGGCGTCTTGCAGATTGACGTACCTGTGTGGATAATAATAGCGTTGTTTTCAATGGCAGACGTTGAACACTCCGTGATGCAGTTGTTGCTGTTGTTGCTAACGCTAGGTCGTGTGTAGAGTGGACCAGGACCACTAGTGTAACGTTAGTGTGGGTCCTACTAGCCCAATGGCTTTTAATGTTAGCTGTCAGCTAAAGTGCCTGATCAAATATGTACGAAGCGGCCACTGATACAAGTCATTGAATAATACTTCCGTTTGGCTTCAACCATTGATTTCAGGCTATTTTATCATTACAAATTGTATTTAATGCATTAATTACCCTTCCCTTGGCAGTAGTAAACATGACCCTAGTATGTTTTCAAGCTCCGAGTCTATATTGCTCGGCTGTGGCAACAAAGGACTTTTCCTGTGACGGCTTTCCAAGAACTTGTTCAAATAGTCACTCACACAAAACCATATTTATTTTTAAATGTTCTGGTTTACAGTGGCCCTACTTATCTTACCATCTCAGTCTCTTTGGTGGGTTGTAAAAAATGTAGCTACCTCAGCATGTTTGGTGAATGCATTCATAATAACAATACTTGAGAAAATGGAATAACATTTGTTTTCTTACAGGGTTCATTTAATACAACAAACAACAAGTCAGTGTGTACTTTTTTTTTGCACCGGATTTTGATCATCTTAACTTCATTCAAATTCAGGTTGATGAGAATTTTTTTTCCACCAGCCCATCCATAGGCTATATTAGCAGTTATTAACAATGCAAAGTTGAGTATGTACAGTATGTGTATAGCTTTTAAAACAACAATTTTCAGTTGGCTGGTTTCAGCTTTCAAATAGCTTTTTAAAGGCTGAGCCAATCTCCTGGATCATGTCCGATGTGGTGGTGGACCTGCCATGTCGATGGAATGCTTGATTGTTGCACTGCCTGGTAAGAGAACAAGCCCCGAATGCTGCAACCACCGATGGATTCACACTGGAGGACACAAACATATGGATTATGAAACAGAGACACACATAAACATATATTTATTAATACAACATTACACTTTAATAGATCGTAGTCGTGGTTCAACTTCTGATGATTGTTAACAGCGTTACTGTGTGACAATAAGAAAATAAAGACAATTTTTATTTATTTGTCTGATGACTATTTTCTTGATTAATCATCTCAGCTATACAATGCCAGAACATGGTGGACACCTTTTATTCTGACCAAATATCCCAAACCCAAAGATGTTCATTTTATTATCACATATAACAAAGTAAAGCAGTATATGATCACGATATAAAGCCTGGAACTATTTGTTTTGCGTTGTGGTCGAAAAATGACTATATCAAAATGGATAATGAAAATAGTTGACAATTAATTTATGTTGTTTATCTAGTCTAACTAAACCTTTCAGATCAGACCTACAATACATTTACAAAAAAGTGACTAGGACAGATTACGCAAGTCAAGCAAATTTAAAGGACTTGCAATTTGATTTTTGTCACGTACTGAAGTGAATGGAAATCAATGGGGGCTGTAAAAGGTATAAAATCGATCCCAACACAGAATGTTTGAGAAATTGTTCACAAAATGTGATTTTAAACATTTAAAAAAATGGTATGGTCCTTTATTGAAAGGTGATATACACAACTATTAAAACAAATGCACAAGCAGCTTGTCTTCACCTTCTGCTCATTCCAGCTGCAGAGGCAGCATGGGCCCAGTGGGCCAAAACCCCCATAGATCCAGATAGAAGATCACCCTGTCCACCACATCTCCTCCCACTGCCCTCAATGCTGCACGAGATCACTGAAAACATGACATCACAGTCACAAAAGAAAAAAGCTCTTAAGTTTCTCAGGATTCACATCCAATTAATAATTTACACAAAGTGGAAAAAAGGGTAAATGTGTGGCTGTAAAAGTGTATTTCCTAAATATCGTAACTTGACACTAACCCTTACTGCCGTCTGTAATGAGATCATGTTCTCCTTTTAGCACCATAGTGAGGTTGCCCATTGCTACACTGAGCTGCATGACGCTGCGTTGATGATCACTGATGTCCATGGGCTCGTGGTGCTGAGGCAGCAAACACACAGGAAAGGAAAAAAGACACACACACACACACACATTAGCACACAGATAGATATGTTGTGTATGCCATCAATTGGTGACCAGATCACCTCTGCAGAAAGACCCACCAGAGCCTCATACAGCCGAGTAAACTCCATGAAGTTAGGTGTGAGGATTCCCTTCGGGTACCCATGGATAACAGATGGTTGCTGTGTAACTAGCCATAATCCGTCCTGATTGAAAGAAACAAACGACAAACACACTCAGTGACTGTGTCTGGCTTTGCCAATAAAATCCCATCTGTTCAACACTTACTGCATCAATGACTATCGGGATATCTCTCGCTTTAGATTTCTCTATCACCTCCTAAAAGAGAGGGAAAAAAAGGCCATCTAGAGATTCATTATACTGAAGTCATTTTGGTCCAACAAGCACACTGTAATGTTGTCTTTAGTTCCATCAGTCTCATCAAAGCTGGGCAGCAATTCAGTGTCAGCTTAGCAGCAGTGCACATGTGCTTCTTTCAGATACAGTTTGAATCATCAGTAAGAGATCTTTCTCTCAAGTCTTTGACATTCCCACTAAGCCATGTTCTCTGGGAATTTAATATAAACTTTGACCGTTTCAGTCACAGAGAGCCACAAACATGAGGAGTTGTGTTGCATGCAGCTTAAATTCATCACTGCATTCTAAGAAGATGACTTTTGTTCAGTTGTGTGGTGCATGCACAAGCAGTTAGCCATGTAGAGACTGTTTTGAGTGAATGTATTCCACGTGCCTTGGCTGTTTTCAGTAATGCGTCTTCTCTCCCTAGACCTGGTCCCACCACAAGGCCGTGAAGTCTTGGGAGCCATTTTTCTATCTCTTCCACTGCATTAGGGCTGTCCCTTGATACACACACACACACACACAAACACACAGACAAATAAAGACAAACCCGCGTTAGACGTGTCTGAATCCACACATTATGACAAGTCCCTTCTTGGTCATGCTCTCCAAAAGCTTTTTTATGCTTTGCGAATAAATAATCTTGGTTTTCATTCATGAAATGTGTTATGAATAAATGGCAACTACACACACACACACACACACACACACACACACACACACACACACACACACACACACACACACACACACACACACACACACACACACACACACACACACACACACACACACACACACACCACACACAGTGAAGGAAGGATGTGTTCGTGTGCGCTATTGAGCTGTATTGCATTATACAGAGGTGTCTCTGTCATATATCCTACTCTCTTGATACTGTGAACAAAAGAATTGTGTCCTGTCAACATGCTATGCAGATGATAACTGGTCCACGTGGATCTGTACTTACAGAACAGGATGAACTATGAGCTCAGGGCTGTATGATTTGATCACAGTTGCAGCATCTTTGGTGCAGAACACATGAGCCAAGTCGGCCCCCTGGAAACAAGACAAAGGCACAGTCACTGCACCCGAACTGGACGTTTAACTCAAAAACACCAGTTCAGACTGAATGAGATTAACGAGAAACCTGTCAGAATGACTGCTCACCACTTTCAATGCTGAGATGGCGGCAAAGTATGGAGCTCCAGTATAGCTTGAGAGTGCGGAGATGAAAATATTAGGGCAAATGTTCTATAGAACAACAAATGTAATTCTTCTTTGGTGAATGATGTTTGTATTAAGGGCAAATTGCGACATACTCTTGGCATCCTCCGATGATCCCGATACGTCCATCTTGTCCCTTGTGCTTTTTGGACGTCAGTGGAGGCACAATGTTCTTTACCAGTGAGAGGATGTCATCCTCCATGCCTCTGTGTGACGTAGACCCCAAACTGTAGTAGCGTTCAAACACTGAGGGAACAAACAAAGTGACAGTTTTAAAGCGTGGGATACTTGCTCGGCTTGAGCCGGAGTCTAAATCTACGATTTATAATTTGGCAACACCAACAAATAAAGAGATAATATGCACTGCGCATTAAAAAAGAAATACCAAAAACCACCCAACTAAAGAAACACTGTTGCCTGGAGTGGCCGCTCCATCACTGAGCCGTCACATTACAGCTGACATGCCTTTAATTTCCACCTCAATGCTGCACATGACAACCGAAACTAATACCTAATCCCGGGGGTTCTGGGGTCACCAGTGGATTTTTTGGGGGGAAACAGTCTGTCTGGGGTGGAGGGCGTCTGAGATGACCGGACGGGCCACGTGTACACGACGGGGAGGCACTGGAGAATGCGGGCGCTTGGGCAGGCGGAGCTGTTTTGGAGGGAGTGGCAGCAGAGCCGGGTCTGGCCGAGGAGACGCTGGAGAACATCTGCCCGAGCATCTGGAGCATGTGCAGCTCCCTGGCGTGCTCGGCTTCCCTGCGCCGGTCTTCCGCCTGTAAGCGCTGCTCCTCCAGCCGGTAGAAGTTGTCCTCGGCCTGGGCGCTCTGCTCCAGGAACTGCTCCATCAGTTTCTCCATGGGGATGTTAGCGCGTCGCTTCCTCGGACGTTTAGGCGTTCTGGTTGACAGGTTGCTGGCCGACTGGCTGCTGTTGTGTGGTCTCACTGGAGTGCCTGGAGCAGAGAGGGGCGAGACATTGTATGCGATGCCACTTTGAGCATAATAGAGTCACATCATTGTGGTGTTAGAAATGATAACAACATCTGTCAAACACAGAGGAACCAATGAATGTGAACAATGGAGAGAGGACTCACTGTTATTGCCCACTGTCACTTTAACTGGAATAGGGATGGGAACAGTTGGGTATTCCAGCTTCACTTCGGTCTCTGCAGGATAGGGACACTCCCCTGTGCTCTCCGAGTACGCATCCTGAGCATCTTCTCCATCCTCCTCCAGGCCGTCCACGGCCTCCTCTCCTCCCGCCCCGCCGTCTATGAACTCCTGAGGATCAAGAGCGGCCCGGTTGCTCAAGATCCTCTCCATGGTGTCATAAAACTTACAGATCTTGTGATACTGCCCATTGTTGCGGAGATTACCTTCCTTCGCTAACAAGTACTGTCTCTTGAGGCTTTTGATCCGCACCCTGCATTGCTCCGGCGTCCTCTCAAACCCCATCGCCCCCAGCCTCCGGGACACGTCGCGGTACACGAAGCTGTTTCGGAAGTTTCCATCCAGCGCCACCTGGATGTCCTGCTCCCCCCAGATGTTCAACAAGGTCCTCGTCTCCACGTCCGACCACAAGAAGCCCCGCGTTGTGTTCGCTTGCATAGCGGGGGTGCAAACCGGCTCGCGTACGGAGCAAACTGCACCACAAGGAGTTGAATGGAGCAGTTGACACTGCGGATTATAATGGACGTCTGGTCTGGATATTTGCTCTTAGCTGCATCAAAGCCGCGGGGCAGCGATATCCCAAACAGCAACAACTGGCCATTTAGGTAGCTTAGAAGGATTAGTGGGGGTAATAATGAGTGGTTTTAACTTGGGAACCATTATAATATATTGCCACAGGTCAACTCTTTGTATGCTAGCTAAAGCCAGACGTCTATGTTTATCATTTTACGTCGTTAACAAAATGCGTAGCATCGTACTTTTGATTAACTGACCGGGGATCGGTGTCACCAGCCCCTTTTCAAAACCGTGTGCTCAGTTGGCGGAATTTCAAAACTGACCTCTGATCAGTAGTCTGAGGGTAACTTCACCTTTCTCCGCCTGGTCTTCCGTCAGTGCTAGGTGTCTGCGGGGTCCTAGTGCCACCCATTTACACAGCCAACTGGGACTTAACATGTCAACTCCTCGAACAATAGTGAGTGCAGCGCTTTAGCTTAGCTAGCATTACAGCTACCAGGGGCAATGAAATTAAATGTCACAATGTTTCCTTCACTTTACCTTTCTCGTTCAAACAGACCAATGTGGCGACAATTGACAGAGCAACCGTGAACAAAAAGGCGAGCATGTGAATCTCTTGCGGCATTTTGTTATCATTCTTCAACCCCGCCTTGTTGATCACAGTTCTTCTTACCTAAACTGGAACTGCGTTTCAACGCTGACAACTGTTTACAAACGGTCCTGATCATGAGGCGCATTGACCCAGGGCACCAGTACAGGAAGAAGGAGTTGATGATGCCTTTAGAGGCGCCTCGGACAATCCTAGATCCCAGCAGATGATCAGCAGCCGACACAACTGAGCAGCCAAAGCGGAAGTAGCTTAAAGCTGCACTTCTTCTAATGGCCGCTAGATGCTGGTTGGTTGATGTTCCACCAAATTAATCCGATATAATAGGTAACCCTTAATAAGTTCAAACACAATGGCAAACATGGGTGAACATGTGTGCATATGTGCGTTTGTAGATGCAGATATGTTCCAACCTTAAATCATAAACATCACTTGTTCACTACATTTCTTTGCTCCTTCTTTGCTCTTTGCATGTTCTTTTTTTTCGTATTAGTTATTTGCAAGTGTAGCAATTAAAAGTCATGAACAACAACAAAATGTATCAACAATATAAAAGCAGGGCACTTTTATTTACATAAAATCATCTACTTTAGTAAATTTCATTTAAAAATCGTGATACAAATGTATTGCTGTTACATTTGTTGTTGCATGCTTAGCAGAGAAGGGTGCATTCAAAGCTGAGGCACAAGTAATGTTAAAAATAAAACTGTAGGTGGTTTGAAATTGGTGGACTAGCAAATGAAACAAACGTTGGTAGTTTTAAAGAATATAATGTTGCCTGCTGTAAGACTGAGACGATTTAGAGCAGAGGTAGTCAACTGTTGCAGTGGCACACTAGTAACACGTGTGCAAGTGAGTTTATTTGGAAATGTTGAAGTGCGCCTCATGCAAGGTTAAAAGTGTTAAATCAGATGTGGATGTTCTCATAAGAATAGCAGCCTTCTTGTAGTGTGTTCTTATTTATAATGACCATATATATAATGACCAATGTCCTGATTATGTGAGAAAAATGTTGTTGTTTTTAAAATAAAATTAAAGATGTATTAATGATTTTAATTTGAATGTGGTGTCTTAATTAAACTTACTGTTAACCTTAATGTTGATATGGCACACTGATTAACAAGAGCATTACACAATGTCACTCCTAATCTAAAAGGTTGACAGCCCCTGTTGTAGAGTGAGCCCGGACTTGTGCTTTATTGTGATAAAGGTAAGGTTAGAGGAAGCCTACTTGTCTTGTTTTGAGGAGTTATTTTTGTGGTCTGAAGATTCTGCTTATTCAAGAGACCAAAGTTCTCTTCATCAAGTGTCATGGTCAAATGCATGCATTTGGCAGGATAATCTATAAAAAGCTAGCTGTCTTCTGAAGTTGAAATGTCCCCTAATCTGGACATACTTCGTATATATGTATTTGCCCTCCTGTTGTGTTTTATTTGAATTATATGCTCATATATTGTGCCTAGCTATTTGGTCTGCAGTTAATGCCCCCATTTTGTTCTCTAAATTGTGTGTTGTTTTTTTATGTGATAATAAAAAACTAAAACATGGTAGACATCTGGGGGCGGTAACACAAGGGTACACTACATAGCCTGCCGGTAGCTGAACCTAAAAGGCGTAGCTCAGGGCACAGACCCTCGCGGTCCACTCCTCACCTACTTCCGGTTTCACCTCAGTCACTTTTCGAAGTTCGGAGTCAGACACCAGATGGAGAGGAGCCAGCGTTGGACAGACACTGTCACAAATTAACTCCAGTTCATGAAATGGCGTTGGTCTGGGGAATTCGCGGCCAACCTGACATTAAGTTGACGAGCTAGAGCGAGTTTCTTCCCCCACGGACAAAAGAGAGGGACGGAAGAGCGCCCCTGCTGCGGGACCCGACGACTCTGCAACATGCCCGAAGTGTGGAAGATGAAGAAGCCCGACGTCAAAGTGGTTCTCCTGGGAGACATGAACGTGGGCAAGACGTCGCTGCTCCACAGGTACACGGAGAGGAGATTCAAAGACACCATCAGCACCGTTGGAGGGGCGTTTTTCCTCAAACAGTGGGGACCTTACAATATCTCAATATGGGACACCGCTGGTAATACCTCCGTCGTTTATTTATCTTCAGACTTTTCTTTTTCTCTCCACTATTTAATTTAATGTCTTCAGTTTATTTAACTTTGTTTACCTGATAACGCGTGATCCCACCACCTGAGGCAATCACGAGCATGTGACCGCTCAGTCAGAACCGTTAACACTCTGCTAACTAACGTTAGAGATTGAGTGTTGTAACTAATAACTATACCATGCTTTATGAAGCCTCGCATAATTAAAGCTTTTCAGGTGAAAAAAAAACCATGCTGATAGTCAAACACACTTAAGTTAAAATAACCCTAAAGACAACTTTTAAAAATGTTTTTAAACAATGCTGAATGTATCAGACTTGATTTTATGCTGATAATGAAGTTATCTTCTGGCCATAACCTGTAATCATTAACATAACGTTTAGTTGTATCAGCCCAATGTTATTGACAAGTAAAAGTCAAAAGTAAAATGTAAAACAATATATGACACAATCGACCCAATATATTGTTTAAAAACATTGAATCAACTTATAAATAAGTCTGTTGGTCACGTAGTCAAACATGACATTTTTTGATCATTTTGATCAAGCAAATTTCATATCCGTTTAATTTTTATATCATTACAAATTTAATAATTTAGGTTCTGGCAGCTCGTCCCTTTTGGCTCTGGTAATTTGTGATAAAAATGTGTCTGCAATCTTGATATAATGTAGAATAAATTAAAAATTCCTGAATTGGAAAGAGTTACACTTGAGTTTGTTCCAGTTTTAGTTGGTTCTTATATGCTTAAATGCATTTGATGCCTTTAAAATCACCCACACACTCCCGCTTATTATTCTGCAGAGACCTTAATACTGTTTATTAAAATATATGTCGTGTTACGTATAATCAGTCACTTCACACTGTGTTTCCTGTTTGCTGATCAACACAATCAAATCACTGGGTGCCTTATCTTGCGCCATATTGCTCAATACTGATCCAATCAAAGCTATTGTCATCTGAGTACGCTCACACAGTCGGACACCTTTAGCCTCTTTTAATCAGTGAACAGCTGCCCGACAGAGAGGCTTCAGAAATAACAATCACTGCTCATGATTTCACAGAAAACAGGCCATTCTAAATTAATTTAATCTAACACTGGAAAGCCTCTACACAGGGCAGTGTTACTAAAACATCTAAACGTCTTGTTTACATGCGCTGCAGCCTACACGACAACAGACAAACTGCAAAGGGCCTTATTCTGTTAGATCAATCAAATTCATCTTAAAATGCTGTTAACAAATTAGTTTTCAGGGATTTGCAGAAAACCACTCTGGTGAACTTTAAATGATGAAATGAAACGGAAGGAAAACACCTTTTATGTGAAGTCAGCTGTTGGGCTAACAGAGTAAACTATTCCACTTGGTTTAGATTTAGTTGTCTAACTCATTAGAATATCGTCTATTTGTTTCTGCACTACGTGAGACGATTACTTGGTACACTAACACCATTTGCAGTCTTGTCTTTGTTGTAGAATACTGTTAATTTGCCTGGAAGATTTACTATACACAGACCCAGTTTGTTTATATTACTGTAATATTGAGTACATATAATATTTAAACATACAAACTTCTGTCCCTAATTGGCCCCGAGGGTCACAATAACTTATTTTCTCTTAAATTTGGGGATTTATGTTCGCTATGCCAGGAACATGTTGGTGATTCATCCAGTCACTGCTGATGAATACGCTCATGACTGCACTACATTCCAGTATTGTGTCAACATGAATTACAATAAACCCTCTTGGGTAAATACGCGCTGCACAAGCGTAGAGTTGGTGAGCCACAGAGATAAGGAAAGGCCGACCATGTCACCAGTAAGCCATTTCCTGCCTGTGTTCCCTTAACTCCATGACCTCTGACGGGAGGCTCTTGTGTTCGTTTTATTTAGTCACTGTGGTGGAGAAATGCCGGATCAGCGCTGAGTCACTTCCAACGCTGCTGTTGCAGACCTGTCAGCGTCGGCCATAAAGCTTTGGCAGTTATACGGGTTGCATACAAAAACCTGTCAGATGTTTGGCTCCGCACAGTGAAAACAGTCTGTTTCCCAGTGATAATGCCGCTTTTCAGTTTAATTTAAAAGCCACATACCTTGTTCCTGTTTCTCTTAGTAGTCACATGACAGGGTTGGTAAGGGAAGACCTGACTCCCCATGCTTTAACCTAGACTTTGCAAACTTACAAACAATATTCATTTCCAGATGCACAAAGAGGACTGAGTCAATAGTATGTATAATAATATATCTTCAGTGTACTCTGATGTGTTCCAGGAGGCATTTGAGGTGAACTAGTGTAGTGAATGCACTCTTAGATAGCAGTATAGCTGAAATGATTAGTTCATTAATCAAGTAGTCGACTGACATAGAATTAATCAGAATTAATCTTTCCAATTATTTCAAGCAAAAAAAAAAAAGTCCAACAAATCTGTTTCCAGCTTGTCAAATACGTTGAGTTCATGTATAATAATAAACTCAATATATTTAGAGTTTGGATTATTGTTAGGACAAAACAAGGACTTTGAAGATACTTAAACATTATTGATTTTTCCACATTTTCTGGACAAAACATTCAGTAAATTCACAAAATAATCAAAGTTAGGTGTGCTCGATGAACTGGCACTGAGTATTATCCAGGAGATGCCCCCTGTGGCAAAGTATTCACACACAATGTGCCCTTTCAAGAATACTGCATATTTCACCAACAAAGGTTGTTTCTGTTTTCAAACTGCTGACTGTCTTGCACAACTTCTCTCTCTGTGCTGCGTGTCCTTCTGCGGTGCTGTTCACTCAATATGGCTGTTTCTAAGTCTGTGTGTTTGTTAAGGGGTTCGAGTCGAGTCGGACACTTCTGACCTCTCTCTCTCTGTCTCCTCAGGTCGCGAACAGTTCCACGGGTTGGGCTCAATGTACTGTAGAGGCGCCGCCGCTGTCATCCTCACGTATGACGTCACCAACTGGCAGAGCCTAGCGGAGCTGGAGGAGCGCTTCCTGTCCCTGACCGACACCGCCAACCATGACTGCATTTACGCTCTGGTGGGCAACAAGGCCGATCTCACGGACCCTAAAGCCCAGCTGTCTCCGGACTCGAATGTGGCGTCTGAGGAGTGCGAGGAGGAGAGGACGGAACCACCGGTGCCGTCCGGTTGCCCCACGCCCCCGGCCTCCCCTGCTTCCCTCTCTGGGATGACGCTACACAAGCAGGTCACCCCCGAAGATGCGGCCGCGTTTTATGGGAGAATACTGCGCTACAAGGGCCTGGAGGAGAAGAGCAGCCTGCCCGCCGAGAAGATGTGCTTCGAGACGAGCGCCAAGACGGGCTACAACGTGGACACTCTGTTTGAGGCGTTGTTTGATCTGGTGCTGCCTTGCATCCTGAGGAAGAGAAATGAGAACCAGGAGTCTCCTACGGTGGACCTGGAGGAGTGCAGGGGGGCCAGCAACAAGCGGGCCAGGTCTGCCTGCTGCTAGAGGCTGCTACCAGCAGAGACTCGTTTCTAACAAAGGACAATCTGCACACCACACACTGTGATGGTACTACTTGTTTCTCTGGACCGGGACCCGATGGCATTAATGAACTCCCGGTGACACAAACACACATTGCTGATTCTGTCAGAAAAAGCAGCTAGTGTTTATAGTGTCTGCTAACATTTATAGGAGGGGAAATAAACGTGTGTTACGTCATCACGCTACGCTTTGAAAGCTTCCACCACCACAACTGAAACCACACTAATCTCCCAAAAATGTGTCTGTGATCAAATAACACGCATAAGAAATCAATCACTGCTTTTCATTAATGTTTTCGAATGAGAATGTCACAAATTTAACATCACTAATTGTTATGTGGCACATTGCAATGTGTTTATTATAGTTGTTTTTTAAGGTTTCAACAAATCATGTTTCCTTTTAAGCTCTGTTACTATCGTTAATACAGATCTTTATATCTTTAAGGCACATTTGGAACTTTTCAATGAGTGTAAATAGTTGCTATACCGATTGAATTTTTAAATACGCTGTCATAATAAAGATTTTTATTTTACAGTCCTTCTGTTCTGCCAGATTGGTTTTAGATTGTGAGAGTAAAACAACACAATCAGAAGTACAACAAACATTTAATCTTTACAATCCAATGAAATAATTATGTTATGAAAATTACCAAAATATCATTACAGTTAATTGTAAGTATATTCCCAGCCTAATCAAATGAGCGAATGTAGGTAAAGTAGAAGATTTGACCTACTTTCTAAATAGTGTAAAATATTCAGGATCAGTGACGGCAGCAAAGTTAGAACTTTGATCCGAGCTGTTTACATTCTGTCCTGTTGGCAGTTCAATAATTAGTAGATTTGTAAAGGAAAATGAGTGTGACATGAGTAGCATTAGATAAGACATGTTTGAACTCCTACGGACATGAGTCCACTTCATTCAGCGGGTATAAATACAAACAGAATCAGTGCATTGTGTGAACATAATGGCGTATGAAAAATGAAGAGTTACAGGAGATTTAGCAATAGTTGATAAATGCATAAAACGGATGAACAGCTTGAAAAGACTGTCTTGTTATAAAAACAGGTTTTTTTTAAGAGCAATTGAATAAAAGGATAATACTGTCAATGGTATCAACCAACGATTGTTCAAGACGCATTCTTCAGCGGGCTGAGAAGCAGTGTTAGTGGTTTATGGTGGGCTGTATACCCGAAACAATAAAACACATCTAAACTAAAGCAGTGCATGCACACACATGGGCGTCTTTGGTTCAGCTGTAGTGTACGGTCTGATGGTTTACAATGTGTCATCGTAGCTGAGGTAATAAGTTAAACAGTAAGCACCAATCCACATTTAACACAAAAATACTTGATCTCCCATAAAGCTGTTGACTTCATTACGGGGCTTCTCTTGTTTTTATCTACAGTGGGACATTTGACTCAAAGCTCGAGGCATCACAGTCGTTGCATATCTGAGCTCTGTGGCTCGGCGGGAAAGTTTTACATTGATTTGAACCGGTATTTCAGATCCCCCTTTGTTTGGTTTAGTACACGGATAGCAAGACGACACTAGACCACCGTCAATGCAACAACTTGTTTGTGTGTCCCTCACAAGTTCTTCATGCAGACCTGGCAGCGGCTGATGCGTGACAGGAGCTGGCCTGCTTTGAGCGTCTCTGATGCCGGCGCTGTGTGGAACGACTGATCTACGGAGGTTAGCCAGAAGCTGTTCTTGTTAGCGAAGTAGTGGCATGTGCCTTTGGCCCCGTTACACTCAATGAAGGGTGTTGTGCGGAAGTCCTCCAGGCAAGAGCCGGGCGACGACAAGGACTGACCTCCGCCTTCGTTTCCTGCTGCTGTGTGCTGCGGAGAACAAGGTGAGAGGGGAAGAAATGAGGAAGGAGTGAAAATCAAACGTACACAAGAGTATTTGGTTACATGTAACACTTTAGAGGATATGTTTATTGATAATGTGATATTGTGTTTTTTCTTTTTGTCAACAAATCCTATAAAAAAAGACCACAATACCACATCATCCTGCTGCCATAAATACTAGCACGCCAAATCCTCAGCACACAAATTAAAAAATGTACTCCTGTTTGTAAAGAAAAATATGTATTTGTGACCCGTTTTTTAACGGTAGGAATGAATAGGCTGGATCTTAGTGCCACAGAAAGAGTAGGAAAATCAGAGCGAAATAAGAGACGGACAAATGCATCGTTAGTTTTGTATTTTTCATAGAATATCGCCAGCCTTGCCCGAGAAACTACACTGACTGTCATCAGGTCTGATTTTACACCTAATATGTTCGATTGCTTTATGGTGCAAAGACATATTGCTTGAGTTTCTTGGAATGGCAGACAATGTAGCCCAAAATAATGAAAAATAGGAAACAAAATCCTGTAGAACAATGGAGGGTAGGAGGAAAAGTGGCGACCTCTTTGGAACAAGGGGCAATGGTTGTATTGAGAGATGTAAGCCTGAATGGGTCCACCAACAATCTAGTACTCATAGCATCCTACACTTCCTACACATCCTACACTGAAACTTGACAGGGCCTTTTCATGAGACGCTCCCTGTCTGGAAAACACTCGCATCTCTCGGTCTCCACATTGCCAGTTTGTAACGCAGGAGTTCTAGTCTCCAATACAAGATGTTTTTATATTTCCCAAAGCTACTCCAGAGCAGTTTTTACAACTGAATACTAGTAGCCATCATTAGTAAAGGGAAAACACATAGTGCCTATACATCTTTTGTTATGGTATTTGCATCAAGGTCACACAATTTGACAATAAAATGATAATGACGCTTAAAATCCCGCACATAGCCATTTAAACACATTTATCTAGGAAGACCAGAACTCACCATGATGAAAGAGTAACCGATCCACAGGCTGCGCCAGCCAGCGGGACACTGTGGGATGGTGATGTCCTGGCTGTGGATCGCGATGGCAACTGATGGAGCTTCGCATACTGAGCAGCGGCTGATATACGGTTTGACCTCTTCCTCTTCTACAGGCATCATGGGAAGAGGAGCAGTTGTCGACAGCCAGTAGGACTTATCATTTCTGCTGGCGTAGTAGCAAATGTCTCCAGGATTGCAGTACAGGAAGGGCATGCTGTTGAACCGTGAGAGGCAGGAGCCAGCCAAACCTGCAAAGGACAAACAACCAAATTATACACATTTCATACACACACAAAGTACACAATGAATAAATGGCATTAAATAAGACTGACATGATTAAACATTCAAAACAGATGAGAGAGAAAAGAAGATTTCTCAATTTCTTAACAACCTAGCAGACACTGTGCCATATGTGAGAAAATGGCAAATGCTAACATGTGGCGTAAAACAGTAGAGAAGAAGAAAAAAGTAATTTAACTGACTCAGTAACGTCAATTATCCAGCAACATCTACCTAAACATTAGCTAACATTGCCCACCATGAACTACAGGTCATACCAGGCCAAGTCAAGCTGGAGCAGAAAAAAAACCTGAAACCCAGAGGGTGCATAATATAACGTATGAATTCAGTTTTTTCTTCTTTTAAAAGTTACATAGTCTTGCTTTAGAAGAAATGGGAGGACGTATTTTATCCTAAACAAAGTACTTTCTGTCTATCTTTCGTGTTTTACCTGTGGAAGAAGCAGCACTGAAACGAGAGCGGGGATTACATTTCTCCTGATTCATTTTCAGTTTTTTAGAATTTCTCACATTTAGTGAAAGAAGGTGAAATATAAAGCAGAGCTTCACAAATAAGTTCTCCATTTAGCTGTTGTTCTGCCTCTCGTGCATGGTTTATTCATTTAGAGACTAAATGTGATTACACTGATGGAAAGTCAAGCAGGCCTGAACTGGAACACCCAATCGAGTTAGACGTTTAAGATGTGAGGACCAGCAGTGGAAATGAGCTGCTCACAACTGAGAACACTGCTAGCACTGCCTCAGTACACAAGAGATGACCGTGAGATAGTGTTAATGAAAAGCAAGTCTGTCCTTTTCTGTCATCTGTCATGTATATTTATAGGACAGAAGATTTCAAAAGGTCACTTTCTCTTTTTTACAGCCCCATCATGCCATTAAAGCTCAATTTGAAATGTGAAATATAAGAGTGAGGACACCGGCTGGTCTAGATTTCCCCTCATCTAACTCTGCCAGCAGCGAGATGTGATGAGGCCGATTGCTCTGGAATGTGTTCTGGTTCATTGGATCACAATGTCTGTCCTGACAGGGCCGCACTGTAACAAGCTCACACTGGCATACGCCGTAGCTCACTCTCACTTACCAAGATCCTGGTTGTGGGCCTTTTCCTGGCCCTCAAAGTACAGCAGGCTGTAGCCGTCCCACAGTTTAGACATACCCACAGGACACATGGGTGTCTGTTCTGATTGGCTGTGTTTCACCAGCAAGTAACCCACGCTGACGCTGCGGCCCGGCATACCGGGTAGCCCGCGGGTACCAGGGTTTCCGCGGTGACCTATTGAGGAATGAACTAATTATCAACTATATAATGCATTCATTCATGCTCGTACAGTACACACCTGATACACGCAGCACTGTGTAACACGGTTACAATATCTATCATGCGAGTCAGATTTGACATGCATGTGGCTCTAATGCTGTCATAGCTTCAGTCAAACCATCGCCGCTAAAATAATTACATAATGATATAAACAGACCTTGAGGAACTCTTTAGTCCCCAGCTTAATGCTTGTAATGCTTATTTAGTCACTAAACCGACTCTCACAAAGAATAACAACAACACCGTCTTGGTAACTGGTTCCCTGCTTAGGAGTCTCCACCTACTTTAAATCTTTTAATCCAGGTTTATTAACCCTAATCCGAGTCTGCCCCACAGTGTCATACGCACCTTCCATGCCCTGCAGGCCGGGGTGGCCCACTTTTCCATACTCTCCACGAAATCCAGGTGTTCCTGGTCGACCACTAATCCCAGGCATGCCCTTCTGTCCACTGGGTCCTACGAAACCTGTACAGAAAGAGGATATATAATGACATGTCATACTAAATGATGCACGATATTCGTGTTTTATGCTTTAATTTGAATGGCCAGGAGCATTTATATTTAACAGGTATTAAAACCTAATTATTAGTTATTTACGACTTTTTAATTTTACACCATTTTGAACCATTATCACTCATGTAGATATCAGCCCAAAAGACTTGCTATAGTTGAATAATTACCTTATTATTTACATATATTACAGCCTTCATTTGAACATTTCATTCTTTGGATGCTCTCCAATTTGTTTTAACGCAGAGCAAAGCCGGACATTTTTTAGGGATGCTCAACAACAAAATGTTTGATTAGAACAACAAACCTGCATCACCAGGGGGGCCATGTGGCCCTGGATCCCCTTTGAACCCCTTTGGTCCTTGGATACCATATGGTCCTCCTGGGCCCCTTTCTCCTGAAATTCTGATGGGAATGGGAGGACGACCCTGGTTTCCTGGAACCCCATGAGAACCTGCAGCACAGAAAGATCACGTAATGAATCGGACAAAAAAACATAAAAAGCACACGTCTGGTAACGAGTTAGCAGTCTGTACGTTATAGGAGTACATAAGTGTACAATTTACCTTGAGGTCCAGTGCTTCCTTTTGGACCATTTGGCCCTCTTCCTCCCTTCACACCAATAACACCAGGAACTCCCATTACTCCTTGCTCTCCTTTGACTCCTGTGAAAAGGATATCATGATTGTAGTACACAGATCGTAGCTGGTGATCCTATTATCAAGCTGCAGACAGGTGCACAATATTACAGGCCCAGACATAGTTATCAGTTGAATGCCAGCAAAGCATGTATTACTTCCAAATTTGGCTCTTTAAGGTACATTTTCTTTTTAGCTCATTGTTTTCTTTGCAATAGTAGAGTGCTGGCATCTAACCAAAAACACATTCAAAATACCCGTTGAATTTGAGATGAGGAAAACGGAAGTGCAAAAATGATGACTCAGGTTTTAGGACTTCTTGCAGCACACTATTTGTGGTATTTTAAGCATTCTGACAAGTTTAGCTTATTTGACTGTTCAAATTGTAAAACTGTGAAATGTATACTATATTTTCTACCTCATCATATTTTAGATACATGATTTTATTAGTATGCTGCGTTGAATGTTGTCCTGCACTGTAAACTCACCAAGGCAAGATCCTAATAGCAGTTGTTGTTCTGGCAATAATGTTAACTCAACTGAACTGACAGCCATTAGTATAGGTATGGTGTTAAAAGGTCTGCAGCAATAAGTGATACATTATTGCTAACTTATCATGAGAGAATACTGTGATATTACGTCTCAAGCGACGATATCACATTATCTTTGTTATTGATTATTTGCTCCAACTAGAAATCATCATCTTCATAATAATCATCCACGGCCTGACACAATGATGGGAGTTGAAGATGTGCTACTGCAAACATTTCACTTGTCATTTGAACACAAGCCACGGTTAAAGGTTTATTCTTGAAAAGATCCAACAATTCATGCTTACCTTTCTTCCCAGAAACACCATTTGGCCCCCTGTATCCAAATGAACCTTGGTTTCCTTTGAATCCTTTCGTACCAGGGACTCCAGGAAACCCACCTGATCCATGTACACCCTTTTCACCAAGAGTGGCATCTACACCAGGAATTCCTCTGGCTCCAGGGAAACCTGAGAAACAAATTGTTTAGAATTAACAAATATAGTTAGTATATCAAATCAACACCAAGTCTGAAGTGACAGTTCAGTTCTTTGATTACTTCAATTATGAATTTTAAACTTTCTTAATGCTGAAAATGGTACTTTCTAGGGGTGTAGAAAATATTGATACACTTGAGTATTGCGATATTATGTTTATTGATACTGTATCAATTCTCAAAAACATTGTATCATGTAAATTTAATCAATAGATTTTTTTAACTTGTAATACCTCCCTTTGTCTACAGTATTGCAATATATTGAATCGTAACCCCTGTACCACGATATGTATCGCATTACCAGATTCTTGCCAAAACACGATACTTCCCTTTATTTATTCTCCAGCTACTGTGAGTTATATTCAAATACAGTTCCTACTGATAATGTGAACACTACTACAGTTGCTGTTGCCATTGACACAACTACCACTATAACTGCTGCTATTCCCAGATTTTCCCATCTGAGCAGGAATTTAACTGCCAACCCTCCAGCCACAAACCTGCTTCTCTCACCTTAAGGCCGCCTTATTTCAGACGCAGGTTTAAAAAAAAAAAAGGCTATTTTACACTTAGTAAAATATTTACTCACTGAATATGAGTTCTTGGTTTTAATCACTAATTTGCCTTTTTAAGAAGTGAGTGATTTCAGTCACAACCATACTATAAAATGTGTACCAAAAAGATGAAAGGGGAGAGAGATTAAGCTCTGGTTCTTTTAACAATGGCCTTCTTTGACCCCACTGTATCTTCTCACCTTGGTACCCCTTAGGTCCTATAGAACCAGGGTCACCACCTCGTCCTGGTCTGTCTGGTGTCCCGCTTGGTCCTTCGGGGCCGCGCAATCCTGGCAGTCCAGGTTGACCACGGTCACCTGAACAAGTAAAACATGGGATTGTTTCAAGTCTTAAGATGGCGAAACCCAATAACTACATACGTATGTTACGTGTTGCCGTGCATCACTGGTACTTTTATTGAGAGCTCAGCAGGTTTCTGAGACGCCATATTAATGTAGAAAGAGTATGGAGTAATGGCTAACCTGGAGGTCCATGGAAGCCTTTCAAACCCGCTATGCCAGGAACACCTGGCTGGCTGTTGGGGTCGCCACCCTTTCCCTTCTCTCCTTTGCCTCCTGGTTCCCCAGCTGGTCCAGTGGTATCCAGACCTGATTAAAATATGAACAGTAAACATTTGTCTAACTCCTCAGGTCTTTACGTAACAGAAAAAAATGAGACATGGTTTCTACTGCACTTGATGTAGTGAAAAACGTAGAAATATACATTGATTGAGTTTACCAATTACACAAACATACTTAGCTATTATTTCTTCAGAGTTTAACACTCAAAAAGCCCATGCTGCTACATGAGGACTGTATAGATGCATCAAATTTGATTAAACCACATGTGGTTTAAATACATTTTAGGGCCTTTAAGCTGTACGTAATCTGTATGAAACAGTATCTTTAAAAATGCACAGAGAGATTGTTTTTATGCATTGGGTTGAATACCTGGTGTTCCTGGGACACCCTTTTGTCCTTTCAGTCCATGTAAGCCATAAAGTCCCTTCAGGCCAGGGAAACCTGCACACATTTGCATAGTTCAGATGGAGGAACATGGTGGACAACAAGTATGTAGTTGAAAGTGAAAGAAAGAGAAGATGCTGGTCTGGTTATGTTACCTTTGCTTCCTGCGAAGCCAGGAAAACCGGGAAGTCCATCTTTTCCAGAGTGTCCAGCAAAGCCTTTCAGACCTTGGTTACCAGGAGTTCCCTTTTGCCCATCAGAGCCTGCAGGAAACAAAAATGTTGTGTAAAAGTTGCAATGTAATTCTGCTACAATGTCCAGTATACCATTAAATAAGGGACGTGAATGGGAGTCTCTTACCTGGGTACCCTCCTACTCCTGGATCACCTGGCTCTCCCCTTTTCCCTTCGATTCCATCAAAACCAGATGAACCACTGTCGCCTATTTGTCCAATTAAACCTTTCTGGCCTGTAAAGGAGGTATCAAACATCTCATATCACCCACAAATGAGCCTCTAATTGTTCAGTGGTGCCGATCAACACCAGAAGAGAAGAAACAAAAGCTGTATGAACTCATGTTTGTACCTAGATCTCCTGGAAGACCATGCTCTCCTCTCACTCCGGTGGTTCCTGGAAGGTCTATGCGCGGGCCTTTCTCACCTGTAATCAAAATTTTCATCACAATCACTTTATAATTAGTACCCAGATCTCCATCCGTCTGGAGTTTGAGTTTGAGGCGGTACCTTTGAGTCCCCTCCTTCCTTTGTCTCCTGATGCTCCGTAGGCACCAGGACTTCCTTTAACTCCCTGAAAACAAATGAGCAATTGATTTATCAATAGACTATATCATGTTTTCATGAGATGTTGCAATTTGAGATGTATTTATTTGTAGCTACGAAACATTACACAAACAATGGCAGAGTGAGTGCCATAATCGCAAGTTGTAGACTTAAAGGGATACTTCAGCAATTTAGTATTGCATTTTCATAAAGTAAGGAAACGAAAAGAATGTTCAAATTGAAGAGGTCAGGATATCTTCAGATCACTGTGTCCAACCTTTTCTATTTTGCAACTCATCAATTTTAGACCCTCACTGAATGTTTAACACCTACTTAAACACCATGTGTCTGGCTACCGAGCAAACATAAGTCCAGTATTCACTCGTTTTTAGCTCTTTTTTGGTCTCTACCAACTCCTGAGGTAAATATCTGTCTCTTTGTCGTTAACTTTGTCCTTCTGCCGTTTGTAAAACTCCCTTAAGAGCTAGAGAAGACATTATACAACTGTTTATAAAAGCTGAGTTTAAGTCCCCTTGACCGGTAAACGGTAAACTGCTCTTTAATGCAGAATAATCAACATGGACTGACAGTATGGCTCTGCTCACCGTGTTGCCTTGCATTCCCACAAAACCAGTAATTCCTCGATTTCCAGTTAGGCCGGGCATTCCTTTCATCCCCGGCAACCCCTCTGCACCTGTATCTCCATGGTAACCTTTCTTATTGCTGGGGTCTCCAGGAAGACCATGAGCTCCCCCGTAGCCCGGCACACCGGGGAAACCCTTAATACCTGTGGAACAGAGTAGGAAGTGAGGAAGTGAGGCGTGAGAGGACAGAGGAGGCGAGAAGGAAAGAGTGACTGATATGGGATTGTAGCTGCTCACCTCTCGGTCCGGTAAAACCTTTATTTCCATATTTTCCGTGGTCGCCCTTGGCTCCCTTCATGTTATCAATCACCTGGGGGGAGATGTGAGGCTTATCCCCGGATGGCCCTCTCAAACCACGATCACCTGGCAGAGACGGCAGAGATGGTAAGTCAAAGAGTTAATGTGGTGGTTTCACACACACAACAGACTCATTTTTATGACAGAACAGTCTCACCTTTCACTCCACTTCGACCCTTCACTCCTTTTATGCCAATTTGACCCAGAACTCCAGGTTCTCCATCGAACCCACTGAAGCCCTTCACCCCTAGATTACCCCTGATCCCCTCAAAACCTGACATGCCGGGAGACCCTTTGTATCCTGGCAAAGAGAGGGAACATCAGACGTCACTGAAAAAACTCTTCTGACCAAATTGTGGACAAATCATATAGGCTACATAGATTTGATTTGATATAATTGGATTACTGGATTATATTTTCAAAGTAAATATCTGAGGAACAAACCCTTTATTCCTGGAAGTCCTGGACGTCCATCTGCACCCGACTGTCCCACTTCACCTGATGGGCCAGGCTCTCCAACGACACCATCATTACCGTACTGCCCCGGGATGCCTTTTAATCCTATCGGACCTGGAGGGCCTGGGTCTCCTCCAGTTCCCCTCTCTCCAGTGGAACCTGGTGAGCAGGATGCCAGGAACAGGAACAGGGACATCAGACATGAACAAGAACATTTCTGAGGGAGAGTGTGTCGCTGTGCATGCTAACCTGGCTGTCCAGTACTCCCACGTGGGCCAGGTAGACCTGCTTGTCCAGGATCACCGGGGTAGCCGTACTTGCCTGCTGGCCCAGGTCTCCCCTCCTCCCCCTGCAGGCCTAGAGGGCCACTCTCACCCTTGAAGCCGATCATACCAGGCATGCCGGCCATTCCTGAAGGAACGGATGAATAAGAACTTTAGATAACAGCTTATTCTTCCAAATGATGCCACTAACACTGGAAGTAAGGCAAAGAGACAGGTATCTTAAATAGACTGTTATGTTTGAACATAAGCAAGTGACAGAGTGAGGGCATTGCTAACCTGGATAGCCTAACGGTCCTGGATCACCAATAGGGCCTTTATTCCCTTGAATCCCAGGCAATCCTGCGTCACCAAGTGGTCCTGACGATGCTCCAAAAATCGCGCCATGAACACCCTTCTCACCTTGCGCCCCGTACCGGCCGCTTACACCAGGCACGCCAGGGTTTCCTACTGAACCTTTGCTGCCAGGAACCCCCAAGGCTCCACGGGGGCCGGAAAAACCTGTATTAGAAAAACACTTAATGTTAATTGAAAAAAATGATCTGGACCAATCAAAGATCAGATCATCAATTCTATCTATCTGGCTACTGCCCCGTAAGTCTTTTCTTGTCACTTCTTACCTGGTGGTCCAGAACGGCCACCAGAGCCCTGATCTCCTGTTTCTCCTTTTTCTCCGACTGCTCCGAATGGACCCTGTGGTCCTTTTTGGCCCGGAGGACCTGTTGGTTCCCGAAATAAAAACAGGGCGTCAAAAATGACTCAAAGCAGGAGCCCTGAAGTCAACATTCAGCAATATGTCCTTGTTGTGTTACCTGGGAAACCTGGTAGTCCACTGGGTCCTGGAAGTCCAGGCAGCCCAGTTGGTCCAGGAAAGGAACCGCAAGGACCTGAGAGTAAAATTGTCTTTAGGGCAACATCATGGTTGTATGTAAAAGTTCAAACTGTCTCTGTGGAGTGTTTTTCACGACATCTTCATTACATTAGCTGGTCTGTCATTACACGAAATCGCAAATTGTAAACAATTAAAAAATCGTCATGCACACAAGCCAAATAATCCAGAAAGCAAAAGCACAACAGAGTTGTTTCAAAGAGAGCAATATGGTGAAAACATTATTATACCAGCTACCTGTTACATCCACCTGTCCTCCATCTGCTGTTGGACTACAGCCGCCTTTCAGTTGCAAATGAGAGAGAGAGAGAGGCATTCGAAACAGGAGTTACTCAAAAGCACAAGCATTATCTCAATCAAGCTTCGCTGCAGCTTGTTTGAGGGATGCAGCCTCTGCATCAAGCTGACGTCAAGAGGCGAAGAAAGAAAAGTAAATAAAATGGAAAAATATACTCCTCATGCTTCCTCCTTTTTTAATCACAAGCTATTAATGTTCATTCCCATTCCTCACTGCTTTTGCATATTAAGAGAGGAGAGGTAAAATGAAATACTTAGTAGAGTAAAAAACAGTCAAATATTTGTAAAGACAGTGAAGGAGAAATATGCATCACCATATTGAGGTTGAATAAAAAGGACAGAAGGAGGCAGTCAGCCACCTCTCACCTGGGGTGCCAGGTGTTCCTGGAACTCCATCATAGCCTGCGAGGCCATCGTCACCAGGTAAACCACGTTGGCCTTTGAGCCCTCCAAGGACTGTACCGTCTATCCCAATTGTCCCGGGTGCACCAGTTCGACCAGGCCGACCTGGGAAACCTTTGTCTCCCACGTGTCCTCTGGGACCTTCTCCCTGTTGACATCAACCAGATATCATCAGGGGAAATGAGCAAAAAGAGATAATGTCACTTTGAATATAACGCTAATATGAAACTGCCAATATGACTGGTGGACTCACTGGAAGACCTCGGCTCCCAGGGATACCAGGCAAACCATTTCGGCCTGGAGCACCCAACGCTCCTGGCTCACCGTCTCGCCCGTGATCCCCTGGATCTCCAGGATATCCTGCAGGGTACACAGACACACACACACACACACACAGAAACACATGCATAGACATACACATACAATCAGTACAGCATGCACAGACACAGCAGAGGGATCACTGTCTCTTTTCTGGCCCACTTGACCAAAGGCGCTGATCTGAAATGAAACCAGGTAACACTGCACCTTTCAGTGAGGCCACAATCGCGTCCCCTTTTCGACCCCGCAGACCCGGCAGACCGTTGACCCCAGGAAATCCCTGTGAGACAACACAAAAAAAGTGTGAGGAAACAGAGAAGGGCTCAAAATGAACGACGGAAAAGAAAGAACGGAGATGGCTCGATTATTCTTACAGGCAACCCGTCGGCTCCTTGGGGACCTGGCTCGCCTAAATCACCCTCCTGACCAAACTCTCCTGTCATCCCAGCATCACCACTATCACCAGCAGGGCCAGGTAGCCCCGGTGGAGAGATTACCCCAGCGCATGCACACGCCCCGTGATCACCTAAATGTACACAACATTGCAGCCACAGGTCAGAAACATAGAGTGTTATAGAGAATATTAATATGGATTTAACTGATTCTTTTACTCAGGGAAAATTTAATGGAGGAGTAAGTACTTCAGAAAACTATATATTTCTGTGTTATTAATTTAAAATATGTCATAACAATCTTCCTCAGCATGAAACAGCACCTTTCCCTCCTTTAAAGCCTGCATTGCCGGGCCTTCCTCTCCCACCAGGAGCCCCTTTGAAGTGCTCATCCCCTAGAGACGAATAGAAATAGAGACAAATAGAATCACAGTAAAGGTATAGATTAGTATGAATAGTAACATTCGCTCACTCACTCGCTCGCTCATTCACTCATTCACTCACATGTTCCTTTGGGTCCTGGAGGGCCCCTGGCCCCCGGGCGCCCGCTGGAGCCTGGGGGTCCTGCACTGTCAGCAGGGCGTCCTGGTTCCCCTGGTTGGCCTTTATCTCCTGGATCCCCCTTTACACCAAATGGCCCCATGAAATCCCAAACTGACAGATACAAAAGGAGATTAAAAGGAACATTGATGTTAAACTCCTGACTGCTCAGGTGATCAAAGGTTTAACTTATCTTGGAGAGCAGCATTTCGATTGTTTCCTTTCATGCTAATGCAGCCACGTTGTGGCCATGTTGTATTGTGTCACGTGTAAAGCAGCCTAAATGTTTTGAAAAAAACGATATGTTGTAATGTTATCTCGTATGTTTTGTATTCACTTCAGTAATTGATGGTTTGTATAAAAAATGACCTGGAACGAACCTCTGTACCCTGTAGAGTAGCCCGTCTGAAATCTATCTGAGGTTTCTACTTGAATCTTCTAGAATCTTTAATTGATTTCAGGGTGATTCTATTTTAAGATCCACTTCACACATGCCTCACAGCCTCTTCTCCCTGTGCAGTATTATAAGTAGTATGTGTGTTTAGTCTGTCCACCTACCAGGTCTTTGTGATGCTGAGGATGTTTTTTGGTTGACTCCACTATTTTACATATGACACTAAATATAATTTATTATGTAAGCTAATATTGTCATTATGTCTCTTATATCATACTGTGATTTTTCAAGTTTTTGTTGAGTTTCTTGTTATGTGGGGCAAGAGTCTAAAGATGGAGGGTGTCATATGATGTATAACTTTGTGATTTTGTGATTTGTATAAATTGAATTGACCTCAGACTGTAACCATTGCAAGTGTCATACAGGCTACTTGGCCCTTTACTTGTATGTGGATGAATCTCTTGGCATAGCTTCGGTTTACAGACCTTGTTGCTGTGTTTCAGAGGCGGGGCGTCCCGGGGGTCCGGGGATCCCTTGGTCTCCAACCGAGCCCCTCTCTCCCTGCGGACCCTGCTCACCGGGAGGACCGGGAGGACCAGCTTATCAAAGTCAAAGCATAATAAAAAAAAAAAAAAACATTCATTAGCATCTTATGCTCATAGATGACACTGCTTGCAATTGCTTTAATCCATTCGTATGTAGCTCTGTAACACATTATACATGAAGGATTATAAACAGTTCTCTCCTGTTTATATCCTCATTTGAATACTGTAATAATAATAACATAGACAGTTCTGTTTGTTTCATACTTCTGGAATACAAACAAATAATATTCTGTTCTTCTCCTGTGAGAAATAATTGGAAGACTTATTCGTCGCAAGGGTTCGTCGCAAGGGTTCATTGACACGTTAGTTTTTTTTCCAATATATTTACTCCTTAAAGTACCCACAACCTCTATCTTGAACACTTCTGTTTTTGCACTAACAAGATAGTTAAGGTCCAGTAATGTCATTAAGTTCCCCACAGAGTTTCACTTTATGTCAGCAACTATTTTTCTCATAGGACATGTTAGCACGTGTCAGGCAGTTGGTTTCATCTTCAAGCTATTTCTCTTTTCTCTTGGCTGATTATTTGACAGTTTCTCTGGAATGAATCCTCTTACCTGATCGAGACCAGGGCCAAAAGTTTCCTGATGATATCAGTTCTCCTGGGTCACCTCTGTCTCCCTGAAACACATTAACTTAATGTCACTCTTTCAGTATTCAGAGGTTGCAGTTTCACTTGTCATTTTAATGACGGAGATCACATGCTGGATGTGCACACATGGCTTCAGAAATCACTCTGACACGTATCCTGTTATTCTTTTATGTCTGTTGTATCTCTTGTTTTCCTTTTCATTTCTGATTCTTGTGGCTGGATTAACACCCGCGAGGTTCAAGAAAGATTTTAATCAGATAATAATGTGAACAAAATGTTGTTGATCATTTTTTTAAAGAATAAAGGTGCAAAATAACATGTTAATTATGCCTTTTCCCCAGGATTATTGACAATATCAAACCGTATGTTGAACAACCCATTCAGGTCAGATTCCACTAACGGGATGCATAGAGTCATGACCCCAGTTCAGGGATAATGATCGAGTGTATTCTCACCTTAAAACCATCTCTACCTGTTGTTCCTCGTTCGCCGGTATCCCCCTGAAAGACAGTTGTCATCATGAAGTCATAAAATCAAATTTAATTAGGTAACACAATAATGATGCAACATCCCTCATTTTTCACACATGCATACCCATGGTCCAGGACGCCCTTTTGCGCCAGAAAAACCCTAGAACGGCATAAATAGCACATTATATTCATTTAACACACAGACAGAGGACAGTTCGTTGGTGAAATGCGTAGAGATGTGCCTGTGCTCACCCGTGATCCAGGCATGCCCATCACACCAGTTTCTCCTTTGTTGTCAGCCTGAAATAACGCAAAAGAAAAGATGAGCGGAGGGACTGACATGCTCAGACGGTAATGTTAATGTGTGTCTATGTATGTATATATGTGCATGATCGTTCATGAGTGATCACACACCAGATCTCCTAATTCTCCTTTCAGACCTTTCTCCCCACGAGGTCCCTACAATAATGAAAGAGGATATTATTGAAGCTTGTATCAGTGTCCGTACCATCGTCATATTTATGCGATTTACGCGAATATGTGAAATTCAGATTTCAGACACCAATCTTTGAACATTACAACACAATAAAGACGAACATGTTGAACATGTACAGACCGAGGGGGCCCGAACTTGCTCACGAGTAGAGTTTCCTGGAGGCCCCGGTGATCCGATGTCCCCCTGTGGTGGAAATAGGAAATGCAACAAAAGTCAGCAAGATCAGAGAGAAACAAGTCATCATCTAGTTCTTTTACTAAAGTAAAGTTACCACAGTTTCAAAATACTCAATTACATGTAAAAGACCTGCAGTCAAAATGCAACTTAGGTAAAAGTACAGAAGTGCAGCAGCAAGATGTACTTAAAATACTGAAGAAAAAGTAATGCCGCTGTGACTGACATTCTGATATATGACATTATTAGATTGTTAATGCTGATGCTGGTCATTTACAGCTAAGCCCCCAATTGATTTTATCTTTAAAATGTAATTATAATCTAATCTATTTATCATTAGGTTGTCATCCACTTTACCAATGTTTAAAAGTCATTTAAAAACCTATTTATTTTCCCTGGCCTTTAACCTTTCATTTTAACATGGCGCTTTTGTGTGATTTGTGTCAGTTGGTCTTGATTTTAATGTTACTTACTGCTATTAATCCAGTCCTTGTTTGTACGACTGTGTATCTATTGTATGTGCAGCACTTTGGGCAACTTTTGTTGTATTTTAAAATGTGCTATATAAATACATTTTGATTGATTGATTTGTTTTTTCAATGAAAAATCATAACATGAAAAAACTCAGTGTGCTGTCAGATCAATGTCGTGGAGTAAAAAGTGCAATATTTGTCACTGAAATATAGTGGAGGAGAAGTAGCCAGTGTTGGACAGGCTACTTTGCTTGCTACCAATGACCTCCCACTTGAAGAAGTTGAGTTTATCCGCGTCTTCAAATTGTTCGTACGCGTCTAAAGTAAAGTAAAATGATATCAAAACTGCACTTAAGCATAGTAGTTCAGTAAATATACTTCAATCATTGCATGGGAAAGTAAAGATGAAGAGCTCAAGCTGAAGTGGATCAGATGACGAAATGAATTCAGGATGTTCTCTGCAGCAACAGCAAACCATTTTGTTGTCATGGCATTTGCTTTAAAGAAATACATGTAGACTTGACTGATAGATATTAGCAATGAACAATACAAACACGGTCACTCACTGGCTCTCCTCTAAATCCCTTCAGCACATTGGTCATGTTGCCCTGCCCAGAAAAACAAAACAACACATTGAAGTTGCGTTCCTAAAGTGAAATTCCTGTTTGATAAGATTTCATGCAGTATTAATACATCACGTTTGGATTATATTACATTAAATATATATCATTGTTGCCTTACCTTTGGTCCACGGGGACCGGGAGGCCCAGGGGGACCCTAGAAGAAGACACAAACAGGATCCTAATATGCACTTTTCATCATGATAGATCGAGCTTTACAAACTAAAATAAAAATGAACATTTAAATGCACACACACACACACACACACACACACACACACACACACACACACACACACACACACACACACACACACACACACACACACACACACACACACACACACACCTTCGGTCCTGGTAGGCCCCTGGTACCCTGCCATCCTGGGTTTCCTTGAGGCCCCTGACAAAAATCAAATAAAAAGGCAGTAGAAGAGAAAGATTGCAACAACAGACATTTTAGTTGTGCCAAAATGAAAGGTATAAACCATTGTTTGATCATGTCTCAAACAAAAAGCATCGAATAGTTTGAATAATGTGTCTTACAAATATTCCGTTGAACCCTGGTGTGCCTGGGTCTCCCTGTGGAGGGATGGTCAGAGATTCATGAGGTTAATATGATATATATACATATATCATTTTGTTACAGCAATATCAAGTCACTTATGAAAAAGCCAGTTGTGGTGTTCACTCCTCTTCCTCACCCTGAAGCGCTTCATGTACACGCTCATCTCCAGAGAGTCTCCCTTCTGTCCCTTCCAGCCTGGTTGTCCCTGAGGGATGAAAACAAAAAGAGAGTCATTGATGGTCACGGAGAGGAAATCAAACACGATGTATTATATAAATCACTATCCGAGTGTGGAGTTGTACTTACAGGAAAACCAGGTGAGCCGTTAAAGCCGTGTTGCCCCGGGAACCCTGATTCTCCCTGTGTCCCGTTACAGCCGTCTGCACCTGGCTTCCCCCTCTGCCCAGCTTGTCCTGGGTGGCCCTGCAGAGCGAACGTCAATTCAGAACAGAACAGAACAGTACGAACTCATCGCAGAATCAATACAGTGAGCTGCTCTGGCATTCATCCAGACTGCTGGACAGACTTACAGGAATGCCATCGCTTCCAGCAAACCCAGGAACGCCGGTCATTCCCTGCGGAGCGACAAGAACCACAAATTAAACAAGAGAACAAACAAGAGTGTTTGACAATTGGATTAAAAAGAGAAGGATATTTTACCACAGTGCCTTTAGGACCTATGATGCCACTACGGCCATGGTCACCTTTCTGCCCCTTCGGTCCTTCGATCCCATGATCACCTCGTCTCCCCGAAGGCCCCTGGGGGCCCTGAGCACCAAGAGCCCCAGGGAGACCCTGAGATTGGAGAGGTAGAAAAAAAATGTCAACTTCATCTCAAGGATGCAATACACCAAATAAACTGAATCAATTGTCCATTGATCTCTATTCATCAATGATGTCATTGGTGTTAGGAGAGTAAACCTACCTGTTAAAAGATAGAGAAGAGAAGATTTGAAAAGTGTTTTCAACACAACGAAAGAATCGCAACAATGCAACAAGAAGTACGACAAACCATCAGTTCAATTTATTTCTCATATTTTTCGGCTAATTCTCTCCCCATCTATACATTTCTGTTTGTACTTTCCGGTTGCATCACAAGGGGGAGACAGACACCTTTGTTTCTAGTGAAATCCTCTCCTTCAGCACTGCACGCTCTCTACACCCATCCAGTGGTCAAACAGCATAAATGTCGCTGTCAGCTGAAAGATACAAACTGACTGCCAGACTCAGGTATATCAAAGTCAACAAAGCAATGCAACTAAATACATAAATGTGAACAAACAGAAACATCTCAAGAATACATTTTTAAGTCACAGAATTATTTTCATTTTCATTTTGTTGATGAGCAGAATGAGCGAACTTCATACACTCTTCTTTTAGATATTCTTGTTTTTAGAATCAGCTTGGATAGTGGTAACAGATTAATACACATACTGAATTTATTTCCCCCCTTTTTCTTTTCTTGCACACAACTGAAAGATCATTTAAGACCCAAAAACCACACATGTCATTCCAAGACATGCCAGATAGAGCAGTGAGAAGATGAAGTTCAGGTAGACAACGCCAGACTGTGCTGTCAAATATCTCCTCGATGAAAAAAGACACTCACATTGGCCAAGCGAGCTTGAAAGGCAAAGCAAAGGGCTGTTTAAAGAAAGAGATTGCTGACTTTTTGAAACTACAGACAGCCCCCTAATCTGCAAGCTAAATATACCAATTTGATTATGATACTCAGAGTGATGAAAGAGAGAAGACAGGGACGCAGATAGGAAGCAGGAAAAAATGTGAGTCTGGCTGTGGTGGAAGTATGTTTCTGTTCTCCAAACCAGACCTCATTTTAAATATCTAATTTGTGTCTCCTAATAGATAGATAGATTTGTGATGTGTCTGCAGACGTAAAGTGCGTGTCCTCTCTTCACCTACGTCACCAGAATCGCTCCTGCATGTTGACAAGGAAAACAGGGATATAGAAACAAACACACGCCACGAAAGTGTAATGAATATTGAGGAGGTGGTCAGTGCCGTTGGGGTGTGTGTGACGACAAGGAGCTTCAACCAAAAGATCAGGTGCAACAGGTGCCTCAAACACAGACACATACAGTATATCTCAGTGTTGTGGGCGTCATTTACATCTGCGGGGGACTGGACACGGCCAGCGGAGAGGCTCAAGGGGTGCTGACATTATACAAGGGATGGAGGGATGGAAACAGAATAATATAATATATGCTTTTACAAGTGTTGAGAGTGAAGATACCATGGGAATTGGGCGTGTTTGCATGGTCTCGGAGTGATGAACTCTTTGGGGGCCTCACAGTGTTCCTGTGAGAACCAACAAACAGAGTGATGTCGTTTTTTCCCCAGACACAAAAATGCTCAGCGCCTTGTTAAATGAAGCTAGAGCCAAAGGGTCTCGAAGGAATTAATAAAACTGCAGGGAGCCTAAACAATGTCAGACAACAATTCAAACAAGCTCACAGACAAATCAGATGCAAATAGCGAGAGATAAAGCCTCAATTGAACTCGTTGCTAGCTGTGTGTGCAGTACAGTGCAGGGTGTGTGTGTGTGTGTGTGTGTGTGTGTGTGTGTGTGTGTGGTGGTCAGAGCTTTGTCTATGGGTGGCTTTTTGAAACAGGAGGTGTGTGTTTTGTCTTCAATCTCGGCTCTGCAGCTGTTGCTTAAAGAGCAGACAACAGTCCTGTCAAAACAACTCCAACCTCGCCTAAATAATGGGCAGCATGTCATACAGTGTGTGCTCTGAATTCTTCCATAATTTACAGATGAGAACTGCTGAAGGACTGGACTGACTATCCGGTCACGATACGTTAACGTCAATGTAACTTGCCCACATTGGCGGTGGTAGCAGAGCCTTAAGCACTACAGAGTTTTTTATAGATAACCGAGATATGTGTGCCATTCGGCATGCAGTGTTTTTGAAAATAATTGAAGACAACATACTCAGAATAAGTCATTTGCATCTTGCTTGCAAAGATTATAGATGCGATTTAAAGCTAGGGTTGGTAATTTTGAGAAGCTAGCGAGGGTACGCTAGATTTAAAAAAAAATGATCCATCCGAAAAACCAAGTCCACTGTTTCCAACTCTTTTCCAAAGAAAGTGAAACTAGCAGCACCAGCTCCAAAAGTTGCTAAATCCAGCAAGAAAGTTGCCAAATCAGCAACACTGACAGCACGTCCCTCCAGGCCTCCCTCCAAAGCCACTCACTCCCAAATGATGATTATGAACGTCAACAACGAGCATGGCTACTGTTAGTACTCAGAACTGTCAAAAGCTATCAGCTTGTGGAAGACTACGGTGTCGAGCAATGAGTGAGCGGGCAGAATGCGAGCAGGCAGACAGGTAGCCTGTCCACTCATTATATTTGGTGCTGAATGAAATGACTGGACAGGCTTATTACAGTCCTGCGACGGCCACAGACACCAGATTGTTTTGTCAGAGCTTTGGATACATTAATTGCTGTCAGGTTGAAATGAGAAGTTCAACAAAAATATTTTTGAAGATTATAAATACTACATTCAAAGTTCAGATATGAAAATAAACTAACATTTGTTCCTTTGCTATGACGTGTTTGTTTTTTATTGTTATGGTGGAAAAATGCGCCTCAGGCACATGAGGGCAGGTGAACTCTACCAATACACACTTCCAGTTGTAAATCATTTATCCTAATAAAGAGGAAATGAATCAAGCCGACTAATTTTCTGAAGATAAATGCTTCTGTCAAAGTAATAAATTGCTATTATTCACATAAATGAAGTAAAACATAATAACAGCGGGGAGAAGCGGAGTGAGTTGTAATTGATGTGTATATGTGTGTGTGTGTGTGTGTGTAAGTCCATAAGAGATCCCTGTCTGAAGCACTCGCATGGTACACTGGTCTTTATCTTTCTGCATGGCTTAAACAGAGAGCTGATTAATAGCAGTCTCCTTTCAAAGCTGATAACAGGGGAGATGTTTTTAAATGCATATTTGCGTGTGTGTGTGTGTGTGTGTGTGTGTGTGTACTTGCAACACAGATTGTAAGCACACATTCAAGGGGAAGCTACGAAAAATGGAGGACACATTGCCATAAAAAATGGAAACAGCCAAGTGTACAAAGCTCAACCCAAAACGAGAGTGAATCTGAGGCCTTCACCCGTTGATGAGCACCGAGGAGAAAGGGACAACTTCGTATGTTGTGTTTATAAACCACAACTGACAAATAATACTCATTCTGCCTTTAAAAATACTAGTAGTTCCTTATAGTTTAATAATAAATGTTACCAACTGTATATGGCAAAATAATAGGCTTATGTAACACATGGACTTGGTTCCAGCCCCATGATGGCAGGGCTTCTGGCTAGAGCCCATAAAATACAGCGCGTTATTGGGTGGGAAGCCAGTGAGGGATCATGTTCGTATCAACCAGCAAATCATGAAACATCTTTCAATATAATGTAGTCCAGTTCAACACCACTGCAAACTACAACCTAAATAATACACATGAGTGTAATTATTACCACTCTGACAGAGTCAAGGATTATCTTTTTAGAGGTAGAATTTATCGCTGAGCTGTAAAAGTATATATTATACTATAAATACATCTAAATCAAACCGACCCTGTTTCAACAGCCTACTGTATTGTTCCATTAGCACTCTGAGTGTTCATCATTTCACTTTGCCTCATTTCTCTCCTGAGCTAAATCTCTCTCCAGTCCTCCCTGCTCCTTAATTACCAGTCCTCCACAGCTTCGCTTCCTTCATACCTCCATACTCCCCATTCTTATCTGCTCCCACTACTTCCACTCAGCATTTCCTCCTCTCTCCAAATTCTTGACTGCTCTCACATCCCCTTGCATCTCTTCTTACCCTCCTTTCTTTCTGCCTGTATTCTTTCCTCTCTCCTCTGTGGAGAGTGACCTACAAATCAGCCAGCTACAGACTACGTGGGGAGAGAGATGACAAAACAGCATTGTGGGGAGGAATAAATTGTCATCTAGACCCTAAACAAACATAAAAATAATGTGATACAGCAGGGATTAACATATTGTAGAAACCACAAGACTCGTTGAGAAAGATAAGGCGTTTTTTAACAGCGAAGTGTAGTAAACTTCTGAGCCTGTGTAAAAAGAGAACCGGAAATCTAGATCAGAGGAAGTTGAGGGCTCTTCATATGTCTTGGATTCACTGAAGGACACTGAACACACACACATACATGCGTGTCTGTATAGGTCTGAGTTCCTCTCTGTCTTTGAAGGCCGGTCATGACTTTACCAGATCATGAAACTCAGGAGACACGTGCTGCCCTCTGACATTTCTCTGTAACTGTAGCTCCTTGTATTTCTCTTTCTGTCACAGTCAGCTCATGTCATACCTTCAGCCTGATGTCTCGTGAGCTTCATAATGGGATACGACGAGCCATCAATCAGCAGTTAAATCTACTGAGGTCACTGGGGGAATGAGAAGGAAATCGAGGCAGGCAGAGGGTAGGCAATCATCTCCATGAGTTTTGAGGTATTTTAGATGGTCAAGTCAAGTCAGTTTCATCAGTCAACATATGACATCTTCTGTCCTCGATTTGGAAGGAAAAACCCAACAAAGTTCCAGCTTCTCAGCTGTGAGGCTTTGTTGCTTTTCTTTGTCTTACATCGTAGTAAATTGGTAATTTTACAGATTAGGACATTGGTTGGACAAAACAAACTTTTAGAAAACCTCAACTTGGGCTTTAGTAAATTGTAACAGGGATTTTTCAATTGTTTCAATTTAAAGAGAAAATAATTGCACAAAGCGTCTTTATCCCAATACGGTTAATACAGCATAAAAATGCAATTATATTTTAAACCATGAAAGCAAGCGTCCACTGAGTGTGTGTGTGAGTGTGTGTTAATATGACGGGGTTAGGTTAGACCGAGAGCTGTGAGCTCACAGCAGTGAAACAGGCTCCAGACAGCAGTCTCTGATGTGGTAAGAAGTTGAGCATTTTAGAAGGTAACTTTTCACACTGTTGATTATACAGTCCTAGAATTTAAATGGCTTTTAGGGATGTATTCCATGGTTAAAATTATAGTCAGTGATAGTCACTTCCCTTTATAAGATACATTTAAGGTCTCAGCCCTTGACAAACAGGCACACCGCTGTTGTGGACTAAAATGATCACACGTCCTACAGTCAGATTAATAAATTAGAGGGACTAAAAGACAGACAGACAGGTGAACGAGAAGTGTGTGCGTCAGGAGGAAATAACAACAGACTGAAATAACATGATTAAACCACACAGGGAAGTGGGAATCAACTGCTTCTAACTACAGAGGAAGGAAGGAATTTCTGTCTGTCTGTCTGTCTGTTATGTGTATATGTCGGCATGACTTTTGCATATCTCGAGAACCGTTTATCCGATCTCTTTCACACTTGCCGGCTGTATTGTTGAATTTGGACATGCGACCCGTGCAATATTAATAAACTTTGAGATTCTTCTTTTGTCATTGGTGATGTTCTGACATTGTTGAATGAGAAATGGAGGGAAACAATATTGAAGCTGTCTGTGGGCTCCCACAGTACAATTGTACCTCATATTTGTACAGAGACTGGACAAAACTTGATGTATCTAAATGTATGTGTACAAACCATTGACTGTCTATGGTACAAACAATAACATCGAGTGCGGACCTGACAAAGCAGGTCTGTCATTTCAGCATGGGGGGGGGGGGGGCAAGCCATCGTCCTGCTTCAAGTGGACACATGCTAAGAACGGCTTCGCTACTAACGGATACAGCACCACTTAAGACAAAGAGTGACTCTTAATGTGCACGATACACTAGAACTATTAAGACACAGACTATAGAGGAATGATTGTAAAAGAGCAATAAAACACCAGCCCTTCCCATCCAGATCTGCCAACCGGTGTCTGCTTCTTATTCACTTCACACCTCATTTGAGAGGCATAAAACACACACACACACACACTCAACATGAAAACACACAAGCTAAGTGAACAACCTGACCTGGGTTAAGGTGTGGGATGATGGGATGCTGATAGTGAAACAATTTATTTCTGCAACAAGGCAGAAACAATAGCAGACATACAGCAGATGCATTTAAGTCGTAACACTTTAAGTCGTTTCTTGCTATTCCTAGCTCTATCACTGCAATCATTTTTTTGTCTGTTCCAAGGATTAACCCCTTCTTTCATATATCATGCCCGTCATTGACAACGAAGGGTCCATCATTTGCAGCTGTAGGAATGTGTGAGGAGGATTTCGGACAGTCTCCTCCAGCTAAACCTGACATGTGAGAATCCAGCATGAGGAGAGAGCTGGTGCCCACTGGATAGCAGAGGTTCACAGGCAAAACATCTCAACCAAACAATACATTGCATGTGTTCACTAATCTAATAAGATCCAGAGATGCAGGTGTGAGAGAGCTATTTTCCTTTCTCGCAGTCTCTTTGACAGACACACACGATTAAATGGGCAGTACATCTAGTCAATGCACACATCGTATTTTCTCATGTACTAGTGGTATCAAGCTATGAGGATCTTCATGAGAAGTTTTGAGCGATCTGTCTTCACAGTTTTTAACGGGACTATTTCCAGAGAAGTTCCGATAAAAAAATCGGTGGATTTTAAATAATAAAATATATATATATATATCTAAATAAAAATGAAACAAATGCAATCTGCATGGCTGGATGGCTCTAATTTAGCTTGAAATGATGTATTTCTTTGTAATTTGGTTGAAATCACCCTTTACAGAGAAATTCTTGATGTTGCTGACCTCAAGTAGTTTAACATCTCCTCTTGTTGCAGTGATGTGTAAGTGTACTATAGGGTCTGTCAGTACACCATGACATCACAAACAGCAGTAATACACTGCCTTTCAGGCTGATACTGTATTGAGTTAATTCTTAAATGTTGATCATTTTGGGATATGTAGAATATATCAATGTTGTTTTTTCATTTTGCCTCACCCTAAAATCATTTTTCCCATTACACATGCTTCAGTCTGGACGTGTGCATGGCTTCCTACCAGTTGTATTTCTAAGTTGACACATTTCCACTTCATCGAATTACTTCTGCAAACAAGTGCCTTCATAATGTCTGACCTCTATCAAGAAATCTCTGAGAAAACCCCTCCTCTTCGTATTGTATAAAATGCAGTAACCATAATCTCTCTCTCTGTGCTCTCCCTGTGTGTACGTGGGTGTGTTTGCATTTCTCATTCCTAAATCACAGACCTATTAAAAGTTCCCCCATCTGACACCATAAATTGTATCTGGACCCAGACTGTCCCCTGGGGTGGACGGTTTGGGAACGACCCGCTAAGAACAGGATGGGAACACGCAGTCCAGTGCACAAACCTCTGACCTCAGAGAGGAATAAAATAAATCAATAAACAACTGGCCGGAAGCTCCCTCTGTTATTCCATCTGTCTGTCCAGATAAACTGGGACATTTCGTAATTTTTTACACACGACATGGAAAGAGTTAGTAATTGAAAGACAAAGAGAGTCAACAGAGATCAGAGATACGATAAATCACAGAAAAACAGATGACATGATGATGTTCTTTGGCATCGACAAGGAAGAAGGCTCAACTATTCCCCAAATATTTTGAATGTGCCAGCTTGGATTAAGCATACTCTGTCTTCTACGTGTTGTCTTGTCTTGTTGAAGCTCTAGCATGAGGAAGATATTAAACATTCAGTACATACCTGAACAGAAAACTATTTTTGTTGCTGCTGTTCCTCCTGATACAAATTCGAAAAATGCACCACTGTTTATGTTTTGTTTTGTTATTCTTGTGTTGCAAATGGGCTACAACTGCATGGAGACCGTTGTGCATCCCTGTGTTGCATCCTGACAATAAAAGATCCTTGAATATTGCCTATTTTACAAACATTCACTCACATATAAACCATGCTTCCAGCAGTTCCGTGTCTCTTTTTGGGTGTTCAATTCTACATTCACCCTGTTGCAAACAATGTAAATACCTAAAACCTTAGATGGCTTCTTCTCCAAATGCTTGTATTTACTGCGTATCAGAAATAACACTGGATACTTAACAGAAAGGGCTGTGGTGAGGGGAGACTGATGCTATGCACGCATTATCCTCTGATGTCATCAATGTGGGACATGCCACTGACAGTCACATACTTCCACAGAATCATCTGCAGACCAGAGTGGGTGCACTTACATTCACACAACACCCACTCATGTAACTGTAACATCATGGTGAGTGTCTCTGTGAGCTGCTTACAATATGTGATGTTGAGGTATGCTTGCAAGTAACAAAAAAGGGGTTCAGTGGGAAAAAGCCTGCTGTCTTTGAGACTGACGAGACGTGATATTTGAACAAATGGACTGGTTTGTCCATACCAAACGACTGGGGGAAAAAAAAGATAGCTAATAAAAATATAGAAAGAAGCTCAAATCTCTCATCTCACACATGGCCAACCGCTGCATGAGGAAAGCTCCAAAAGGTGTCAAACGTAGCTTTCCCAATTCCGAAGGTGTTTCATCTACGAGACAAGCACTTAGTTTGAAGCTTATTGACGTCGTTATTCACTTGACAGCAGCGGCTGTCCAGCAGTTCTGAACTGAATCTGCTTCCTGAATATTACACGGAGGAAATAAGAGAAAGAATTGATCAAGAACGAAGGGAAGGCACGAGGGAAGTAAAGTTGAAAAGAACAAATGAAGGAAGGAAAGGCGGTGTGAAAACAGTAGGTGGAAGGGGAGATGTTAAAGAATGATTTCAGAAAAGAAGAAAGGAATAAAAGAAAAAAGAAATGAATGAACGTAAGGAAAGAAGAATGTATCAAGGAAGACGAGAGAAGATGTAGAATATAAGGAAAGTAGAGCAGAAAGAAATGAAGGAAACAAGAATTACAGCACGTCAATGTCTGCTTCCTCTCTGACTCCCACAATCAGGATCAGACACTTAAGTGGATTCGGTCCTTCTGCTCTGCGACCCAGCTCACATGTTTTTCTTGGATACATTTTTCTTGCACTCATTTCCTGAAGAACAGCATCCCCTTCTACACGATGCCCAGGGGGGAAAATGGAGCTCAGCCTCCCTGGAGGGGGATCAGGGGTTAGGGGAGAGGCTTCAGGGTCTTCGCTTGGAGGACGAAGAGGGTCCTCAACTGGATGCCCTGAGGAGGACTCGGGCCGAATAAATAAACATCTGTAGATGCTGTTTACATATCTATTAGAGTGTGTTTAGATCTCCTGGCTCAAGTCAGGTCAGCTTTCCGAGTCCCCGGTTGGAAGAAAATGTCCGACTTCCTTGAAGACCGTGGTGGATCAGAGCAGGTATATAATGATATGCTGAGAGTTACAGAAAAAGCGAGGAAGCCATGCAGGCTACAGGCGAAAAACAGCCACATATGAAAAACAGCATCCAATGAAGGATTATCCATGAGAAAGTTGAAATGCTTTGTTGCCATGGAGACAAACCTCCAGCCAGATTTGTGAAAAGAATATTTGAACCCTCATCATCTCCGCTGGTGCAACAGTTCCTCTGACTCATCCGCTTGAAGTTTCTCACGTTCACAGAGAGAGAGAGAGAGAGAGAGAGAGAGATGAAGTAGAGGGGTAAAAACAGACGACATGCAGACAAACACCAGTCACTTCTTGTCCCTTGCGTTGTTTCCCATGGAGGTCTGCTGCTCTTTGTTTAGCCACTCGGCACAGAGTGGTTTGGCTGCTTTGAGACCAGTTTATATTAGAATTAATGTGTTTAGACGTCGAGCTAATATCTGCATACACTCTCACCGAGCACGTGCACATGCACGTGCCAGAAATCTGACAGCATCCAGACCAAAGATAGAGTGAGAGCCGCTAAGGCCAGTGGTTGGACTAAAGTGTGTGTGAGAGAGATGGAGTTGTTGGAGATCAATTATCGAGAGCGGGGGGAGGTGGGGGGGATCCCAGGCTGAGAACAGAACATCTTGGACCTCCAGCTATATCCCAGGGGTCTCAGGGGCTCGACACCTGTGCCATTGCCTCACGTTAGAGGAATGGGACGTCTCAAGTCTGTGGTCCAAGCACATGTGTGTCTAAACAGGACACAGCTGCAGCCTGTGTGTGTGTGTGTGTGTGTGTGTGTGTGTGGGTATGTGTGAGAAAGTGCGAGAACTGGCCGGTCTCGAATGAGGTGTTGGCCTCACCTCAGAGGACAACCACCTGTGTGCCTGTATCGTGTGTCTGAGTGTATGTCTGCATGTAATGAAGTCCATCATGAGTGTGTTGCCTCTATAGTCCCACGGTTACATTCATCACTGTGATTATAATGCCATTACAGCTTCCATACAGTGGATCGCCCAGGGCGCAGTGACCGCCTGTTTCTAAACGTCCACCAAGGAGAACTCCATTTCCCCAACAAAGCAGTTCTCTGACGTTACACATCGCACCCAAGGGCACGGAGGTATGTATATTGACTTGGAGGGTAACAGTCTGAGAGGCCACAGGAGCGACGATGAAGCGTGAGAAAGTTGTTTTATATTAATTTTTTGTAATTTTCATTCGTATCTGTTGTAATTAATGTATTCTTTTTGTATTGATAATTGATTAATCACACTTGATTTATCTCCAGCCTATGTAGTATGAGGTTGTGCTGCCTTTCTTTCATTTATAGAATTGTAAAATGAATGTCTTTGTGTCAAACAGGCAATTTAATGATGTCTGAAAACCGGGTATTTTTCAGACTCAACAATTAGTTGAATAAATGAGACGAGACTTCGGCTGTTTTCGGGGCTCTACGAGGCTACTTCACGGCTGTGCATTGAGCTAAATGCTAACATCAGTATGCTAACATGCTCTCAATGGCATGCTGATGTTTAGCCGGTAATATTCACCGTCTTAGTTTAGAGTATTAGCATGCCAACATTTGCTAATTAGCACTAAACACCAAGCCTAGCGAGGCTAAAATGATCAATAGATTACTGGATAGTGATAGCTTTATGTATATACTTTTCAAAATAGCATTACGCAGTATTTTACAAATGGTTAAAACAAATAAAACAACACACAGCAATGGGGAAAACCCAGGTCTGGAATATTAGATTTATAGTCAAATAGCCAGCTGTGATCTTGGCACTGATTAAAGTGGACTGCAGCCAGTCACATCAGTGTCAGGGATACCCATGTAATCCTTAAAGTCTCTTTCTTAATCCACCGAACAATCCAGCTAGCCCAGCTCTTGCCAGTCTGGAAAAGTTTTTAATGTTTCCCACATAGGGATGCAACGCCCACAGCCATTCCAGCTATCGTGCAAATTTCTGGATATTTTGAAAGGGAGCAAATCAGGGCAAATGTCCATGTATGTATAATGTTAACTGATTGAGTTAAAGGCTTCCCACGTGACTATCTTGGGTATAATCGTAGTTTACATCAAGTTGATATTCCTGGTTTCAGGAAGATGTAGAGGACAGTGTTTACCTTGACCTTGTCCATGGGAAAACTGTAGTCACATATAACACAACATTTCCAAAACGACTAAATTGGCATTTCCTGAGAATGAGCCCTGCACTGAAAACATGTCTTTCTCAGAAAAGTGGAATAAATATAAGATGACTTAAAGGAGATCTAATTGTTTTCTCTGCATCTGGCCCCCCAATGTATGTTTCACAACAAGGCTTGATGGAGAACACATGGCGTTGCTGTGGTGACCCACAACTCTGGTCACATTTTTCCTGCAGCCCCGAGGACCTTCTTTGTCGACCATGACATTTCATGACTGCTGTCTGCAAATCAAATGTATACATCCCAGATGACATACAGCGTTAACACCTTATTTACCCAACTTTCCTATTGCGATAATACAGCGTGGACAGATGTGATTAATGTGGAATGCATGGAGTGTGTGTGTTTTTTCAATGAGAGGGGAGATGGATTGAGACGGAAACGGAAGATGGCCACAGGACAATGATGAAGAAAAAGTTCCAGAAAGAGGGGAGGCTTGTTACGGGACATTGCCCTGTTTCTCCCCAGTGAAAGGGGCTAAAGTATGCTTAAGCTCAGAGTCCCATGAGGCAACAATCTCCCAGCCACAACATGAAACAGGATATCTCAGGCTTATTCGACTCATCTTGATCTCGTTTGTCCTTGTTACACTCGACTCCATGTGCTCTGGCTGATGCTAACACAGCCAGGCTACAGATAGTAACACAAGGCCAGTGTCTACCGCCCTAATCCACACAAGGTTATGTGCTGGACTACTGACTGACTGTACTGTCAGTAGCAAAGTGTAACTAATCTCTTTCCTGCTGTAAAGTGGATAAGGTCATGACGACGACATAAAGGTCATTGAATTACATTCCGTTACTCGCGGGATCATTTGTGGTTATTTGCGTCATTCGCGCTAGAGAGGCTAACATTATAGCACATCCATCCACTTTAAAAATAACATCATCCAGGTGTAAGTATGACAGCTTTGTTTTCATTATTTGTACCATATGGTTTATACACATACATACACATAGTTTCGTCCGGTCACTACTAATATGAGGTATCGTAGAGCTCTGGGTGCCCACCTACGGCTACAATATTATTTTACTGATTCAACAACGGCAGGACGTCAGCGATGACTGGAGGAGCATCTCAACGCTGATAGGCTTTTGCGACACAGCGGCACGCGAATTTATCGCCCGAGTTGAAATATTTGAACTTGCGCAAATGAGGCGAGTCATGCGTGCCACCAGCCGCAAATTCGTGTTTACTAGCGTCTATTCCCATCTTTGTATGTAATCTACTCGCGCGAAACATTTGCGCCTCGTTTGGTGTGAACACAGCATAACTTACTGTTGCGCTGCTGAATCTTTCCATACATATAAAGATTTCAATGTTAACTTAAAATTCTTAGCAATCTTTTAAACAGTCCAAAGGTAGACAAAATCGGCCTCTCAATTCTAATAAGCTAGCTAATTAAGCTAATTAGCTAATTTTCTAATGATTCTAGCTGACTAGTTTTGAAACGAGACGGGTCAATATTCTCTTCCATCACTGCAGGTTTATAATTACTACATTTTTAGTGAAATGATAAACACATATACAGGACTGTCTCAGAAAATTAGAATATTGTGATAAAGTTCTTTATTTTGTGTAATGCAATTAAAAAAACAAAAATGTCATGCATTCTGGATTCATTACAAATCAACTGAAATATTGCAAGCCTTTTATTCTTTTAATATTGCTGATTATGGCTTACAGCTTAAGAAAACTCAAATATCCTATCTCTAAATATTAGAATATCATGAAAAAGTATACTAGTAGGGTATTCAACTAATCACTTGAATCGTCTAATTAACTCGAAACACCTGCAAGGGTTTCCTGAGCCTTGAAAAACACTCAGCTTGGTTCAGTAAACTAAATCACACGTATGGGGATTATCACAATATTCTAATTTTCTGAGACAGTCCTGTATATGTGTGTTCCCCTTTGTTTGTGTATATATATGTGTGAGTAAAAGTGCTTGAATGTCTCTTAAAGAAAAAGAGTTGCTTCTTTGTCTGCACCAACAATAGTCCTCTTGTTCCTGAAACAGCACCCATCATCTTTAAATGTGAGAGGGAGCGACTTTTATAGGCTCTTAAAGCCCGACCACAGCTGGGTGCAGGACAGTGGGTCAAACTCTTCTTTGACAGAAATGGAAAAAAAGAGCAAAGAGACGGGAAAAATAACTTCTGTTCATTGTAGAGGCCGGCGAACATGCCGAACATGCCATCGGATAAATATGATGTGATCTTGTTCATTTAATAGATTATGGGGGACAATTTTGTGTCTGAGAGCTGCAACGTATGTGTCCGACTTTTTGTTTGCGCTCCTTCAGCATTCAAAGGTGCTTTGATGTATTTTTTTTCTAATAACAATGGAAGTAAAGATTATGTATAATGTTTAAGGGGTCACTCACAGTGATGAACCAAAAGTAAATTATCACTGCAGATCTCCTCATCTCTACGTATCATTTAAAAAACTTCATCAAATTTCCAGACAGCTGTTGTTTATTTTTTTTAATTCCTATTTTCCCAAGACCTAATGTCTAACAAACAGAGCATTTATCAGCTATATTTTTCAAGGGAGTTGGTTGAGACCAAACCAGAGCTAAAAGAAAAGTGAATATTGGATTTACACTCATTAAGGGAAGAGAAACTTGGCTGTAATTAAATGTTAATGTTGCATTATGTCTGTTAGATGGGTAAATAGGCAACTGGTTGTAACCGATGCTATTTCTTCCAGATTTTGCCTGATACATCTTGCATTAGCAAAAACAAACAGCTGGTCTATTTGCCTAAGCCTCTCCCAAAATATACCCAATTGCCCCACAGCTTGAGAGCTGGAGGGCGGAACCTTTGTCTCCCCCCTCTGGTAGTGAGAGTAATTACCAATACGGAAGAAACGAGTAAGGAAGCAGGAACTAGGAGCATGGTGGCAGCTGTGGCAAAAAAAACGTAAGAAGCAGGAGTGGATGCTCCGGATAAAAAAAGGTGTTCAGAAGGAGGATTCAAGTAAAAAAACAAAACACTGCTGGGGGCGGGGGAGATCCGGCGAGCTCACCTGCAGGCATACAAGTGTCGGTATGAGAGAATAGGCGATAGGCTTAATCAGCAATATGTGAACTTGTTTGGTAAGGGCTTGAATGAAACAGACATGAATTTATATGTAAAAGTCCCGCAATCCAGCTTTAACTTTCATACAGGACAAAGCCAGACTGTGACCCTTACTGAATTCCATTTTCCAACAATCTTAGAAAAAGAAAATCTTCCTGTCAAGAGTTTTAGTGATAGCAGCAGGTTTTTGCTTCCCTTCCCTTCACTCACACACACACATTTTTCTTTATATAATTGCTCCACATTTGGTAGTTCCTCCCTAATAGGGCCTGTCAAGATCAAGGTCAATAGAGAGGCAATACAGGGACGGATGAGTCTCCTGATTGCAGGTTTGGATTGAGGGGCTGACAGAATGAAAACTGCCACTACGCATCATGTCTTCTACTGATATGTGAAGCTACAACCGGTCCCGAATACAAACGAGCAGGTTATCAGAGCCAGTAAATCAGTTCACTGACTTATCTCTCCTCCTCTACTGACAGACAATTAGTTTCTATCAGGAAAGATACATCCTGTTACTGATGGTGATGCAGCTCTAATCAGGAAAGTTCAACCCGATTTAAGTGCAAGAGTTAGGAAGAGGTTATTTCATACACAAAATAGTTCATATTGAGACCATTTTCAGGCCAAAATATCTGCTTCGATGCATATCACTACTGCCAGTTGAAAACAATATGCATCTCCATGCTGAAAAAGTTTTCAGGGACTAAGAAAAAAACATTTTTGCTTCACCATGAATGTCCTGCATTGGTGAGTTTTGATGTTTAATATGCTGAGGAGTCGTAAAATGTCCCTGAGGCTTAGAGGTTATGATCCTTTAAACAAAGAACCAGAAAACCATCAGTACAGGGCTTCCCCCCTTTGGTGAAAATGTATTCAAAGGGGTCTTTGATCTTATCCGAACCTGCAGCATTCCTCTCTGTGCCGTCATCCTGTCCCTGAGCAGACAGGAAACACCATGACAGTCATGGGTACTGGATTCAGAATGTACTGTAGGTATATGGACTTGTTTTCATGGAACAAGGAGATCTCTGCCATTTATAGCTGGAGCCAAAAACACAGACCATCTTGTTCCCACAAAAACAGAGAGCGTCTATATTAAAAAAAGATCAGTGGACTGTCATTGTGCTCAGCTTCCTCAGACGTGTGTCATTTCCTGTACGACATCAGCTGTGGTGGCTTTTCCCATGGTGGAAAGGATAGCATCTCTCAATCTGCATAGTGTCTATGTTTGCCCCATGTCATCCGTCTCTGTCTTTTTCCTCTAGATGTTTCTTTATCTCTATGTCCAATGTATGGGATGAGGAGAGACCGTGAGCTCATGCAGATGTGCGCTACTGTTCTCTAAGCTCGAAGTTTTCTCAATAAAAGCCGGCGCCACTCCCTGTTTCTGAGAACTGAAGACGGAAAGACTCCCAGCACAAAAGACAGCATTGATCTGCGAAACATGTCGTCTGGAGAGGACGCAGGCTGACTTGTGTTCAGTTTCTCATGCTGCCCTAGTTTGTCATGCTTTAGATACCACAAACAACTCGGTTTTTACAACATCACCTTTAGCTTGCTGGACTTGGGATTCATATTCCTTTACTCGACCGCACTTGTGGTCTTGTGAACTACTTCAGATGCTTTGTGTGCCTAATTTATTTTCTCATTAATCCATTTTAGGGTTGCTTGTTTCCCTTTTTATGACTGATTTCAGGACTACAATCCACTAATGATGCAAAAGAACAGTGAGGACTTTTGGAAGTGGGCTAAGGGGAGCGTGATATTTTTCTGCCCGCCTGCAATGCGCTCTCTGCCAGGAGAGTGGGTGTAGAGGCTGGAGAGTCAGCTTGCCAAATCTCCAAAGCAGAAAAACCCATGAAATGAATATTCATTCCCCACCAAACAATCACTTTCATTATTTCACTCTCTCTCTCTCTCACGCTCGCTGAGTCCGTCTCTCGTCCGTGTCCGGACATACAGTATATCCAACTTCACACTCAGCGTCTCACTTGGCACATAATAATTCCAGCATTGATGCATGAAGTACCTCATGTGACCCTCTTTCCAGAGAAACTGGATTGCTCTTCCTGCAATGCTCACATCTTATGTCGTTTATGTTGAATGAGACTTGGGGGCAGCGCAACAAGCTGTTCACACCGTATTGACATATTATCACCTTTTTAAGTTGTCACGGCCACAGTGCAAACATTTGCCTTTTGACTCATTCAACAGACAGAGAGAAACAAAAGTATTTATTTACAGTCAAGTGTCGGTTTACATAATGAATGTAAGGCCAATATTCACTTTCCTTTAAGCTCCTTTAAGTTTTGGTCTCCACCAACTCATGAGGGAAATATCCGACTCTTTAGTTACTAAATACTCCACTATGTTCACCAGCTAGTCGCTAACTTTGTTTGTCTGCTTTTTGGTGCTGAGCAGTGGGTTTTTAAGCTGTTCTTTTTTTTTTTAAACAGCAGCCGGCTGAGGACGAAGACGACTGCTGAGAGAGTGACCCAAAACGGAAAAAAGCCTGGACACAGAAATGATGATGCTCAAATAAAAGAATTCTACTTGCACATAAAGTAGCCACACCAAGATGTTGACAGCTCCCATTTACTCATTAACAACCGTCACCTAATCGCCACAGCTGTGTCAGGTCTCAGCCAATCAAGACAGCTGCGAAGGAGATCAGTTTGACCGATTCAGTAAAGCGCTCATTGCCATGACTAGGGAGAGATTTGGACGGAATGGAGATAGACGTAAAGCTAGAAACCCCAGAGGGATGAACACATCTGTGGGAATCCATCTTGGTCCCCATTGTATTCTCAAACGAGTACATCAGTTGGGCAATGCATACAAGGGGAACGTTTCAGTTGCATCAGTAATGTTTATGACTCTTAGGTCTTCGGAAATTTACAGCTGAAATATGCACGCAATGAATCAGAGACAAACAAGAGTGAGAGAAAAACAAATGAGAATTTATAATGGCTGGCGTCGCGGAAAGTTTAAGAGCCAAATCAGTGTGCGTGAGAAATGTTTTTACAGTTCACTTTTAGCAAACCAGATGTGTAAAGGACGAAGGTCTTAGAGTATGTTTTTACTTCATTACTTTTTCTTGTTTTCATAGACAAAGCGCGAACAATGCCATGGTTCTACTGCGTACTAAAAGCTGTTCACTCTCTTGGCATTATCACTTCGTCACTGACCGATCGCAATCCTTTCCTTCACATCCGGCTGAGGCAGAGAAACAGTGAGAGGGGGGGGGGGGGGGGGGGGGGAAAGGTGGTCTGCTGTTCCTGTCATCAGGCTTTTGCATCCTTCAGATGTGGAATGTGGAACTTCCTCTCTATGTCTCCTTACAGGGTTTCCTGTATCCACAGAGAGCGTGCAGGTCAAATGTCAGGCCGACTGTAAAATTGGTCTGGTAAATTCTCAGTGCACGCCAAAGTACAGTTGTTGGGCCATTCCTTTCTTCACCTCTGTATTTGTTTAAGATTGGCTCCCACAGGAGCTGCTCTTTACTGGTATATGGGGAGTTTTACAAGAGTCCATTTCATTCCTTGAGTTTACCATATCACACTGCTGAACTGAGATATTTATAGTTCCTATGAGCGCCCTATTACAAGATAAGAGAAATTAAGGAAACTAGCTTTTGTTTATATACTCTGGAAAGTTTTTCCATGAAACGAACAGAATGTAGCAACTTAAACCACAGATTCCAAATATATCAGATTTTCTGCAGATCCCTCATTTTTATACTAGTATTTTTACTAATACCTTCCGTGCAACTGCTCTTTTTAACAATCAAGTCTCATAGAACTTCTGTTTGTCTATTATTAAACACACGTACAAGGCGATGGACTGTGACACAAGGTCCGCATCCAGAGTCCCGTCTGTGTTTGGGTTTAGGCAACAAAAACACTTTGGTTAGGGAAAGATTGTGGTTTCAGTCTAATGTTAGAAACAGTTAATTCAGGATCAACATTCTTGCAACTTATAAGATACGTTAATTAACTTAGAATGAGTTAGTCATTTTCTCAACATGTTTTTAGAAAGCGTAGTCCGGTCAGCATTACGTTACCTTCAAAACGTATTTGCTGTTGCAAATGTGTAGTAGTACCTTCTAAATGCCTTCCCATGTCTAGTACCGGGCGCTGTTGCATTCACCAAATGGCAACAGACAGGAAGTGACTAATACAGATATCAAAAGTCTAATAAATAACTTGAAAATAAATGAAAAAGCAGGAGGTCCAAGCACTTGATGCAACTTGGGGCCATAACTATCTTACAGCTTCTGTTGTTCTTCAGGCACAGCACAGTCCAGAAACCATGCTTAGCGTGTAGCTTTTGGAGGTGTTTATAGCAGTTCTTCTGCAAGCCTGTGTAAACTAATGTTAGTCAGAAATCACTTCTCATCCATGTCTATCCTGGAAAGTAATTAATTTGCTGAACCGATTAAATTACTCCTAAACGCGTCTTGACAGCTGTAGTAGGCGTTAACCGCCTGATTCTGAAAGCTTCAACACTTTGGGATTGTTGAACCTCCAGTCTATGATTAGAGAGTTATCTGATGATCTGGCCAGCACGTGTCAGAAGCATAAAGCAGCCTTTAGTCATGCAGAACCCCAGCCACTCACTCTAAGCTTGTTATCTCAATATGTTTAGTCTATGTCTGTCTCTTGACTCTTCTGTCAAACCTATGGCCCCTATCTCTTCTTTCTGTCTTTCATTTCTCTCCCTAATGGGTGTCCCACACTCCATACACTCCTTCCACTCCGACCTCCTCTTTTAGGGGGTTAATGGTGTGAATTTCAACACTTAAACTTCACGGATGTGTGATTTAAGAAAGGAAGTATTTATAACTAACGGCTTTCAGCAGCACAGTCTTCCATATGGCTGAATGCCCACGGCAGACTCATACATTCACAGGATTTTACATATTTACATTGCATTGTTGTGAAACTTTAATCTCCTATAAGAAGTTTTTCGGACATGATCACAAATGATGCTGCGATGAGCTTTGCTGGCAGTTAATCTGAGGTATTAAAGAGTATAAATAAAATAAATAAGCGCAGGATGGATGCTCTCATATATTCTATATTTTTCTTATGTGTCATGTCTTAGTCCCTCTAAATCTTTGACACTTTTCAACATTGTCTGTAGCCTCAAATGTTTAAAGATGGGTCACAAACCAAACCATTCTCACTCCAAACTCGTCAAATCCCCTCCCCTCGGTACCTGCACCAGGCTTTCAACTAACTCCAATGTAAAACCCACCCGTGTCTGTATTAGACCAACTGATGTTGTATATAAACCTCCACTGCTGGTCAGAGGACGGCATTGTCAGCGTAACCGCTGCATGAGTGCGGTGCAGAGAAGCACCGGTTCGCAGTGGGACACACACAGCTTCCATTCACATGATGGGTATAAAATGAAGTACTCTATTGGTATTGGTATCACTTTAAGGGTACTTGAAGTAGTACTGTCATCTTAATTTGTTAAACGATACCCATCCCTAACAAACATAGTTTTATTTTTTGGAAAAAGGCTACATCATTTCCTGAATCAGCTGGGCAATCTCATTTTTAGCAAACATTACTTGCGTACAATAGTGACTTTGTTCGGGACTATTTTTATAAAAATAAACATTCGGTGCGCTTCTGGGTACTTACAGCAGCACAGACAATACTGGCTAGAAGCATCAACATTGTGAAAAATAGAGAACAACATCAGCCTTATCCTTTTGAAGAAGAGGATGTGGAGCCTTTTTTAACACATAATATACCATAGGGATCTATAAGAAGCTATTAGGTTTGCTACAGGCTCTGTCTTGTTTTTTTTTAAATATTACCACATGGTTGAGAGATGTAAAACCTGAAGCACTGAAACATGAGCTAGTTATTGTTAAGTTATTGAAATTACAATTTGCAGAGGCCTTTAGAAAGCATCATATATGATCATGTCCTTGTTTGTTTTTTTCTGACTGAAAACCAAGAACTGGTTAACACAGAGGTTAAGGAAGATAGAGAGAGAAAGAGAGAGGGGTGTTTTCAAAGTTAATTGGACCAGAAATTACAGTATGGGACTTACCCTGGCACCCTTCTCTGGGAAACATTTACAGCCTCCGCTGCAGTCTCTTCCTCCACAGGGGCCACTGTGCTTCTTCCCACCCTGTCGGACACAAAACAGAAAACATGGAAGTTAGAGCTGGGCTATTGGACGTCACATATACAGGAAACTGCAACATTTTACTGTCCACTTCATTTACATAAACACAGTGGAGATATTTGTCCATGTGTTGTGGCTTGCTTTGCTCTTTGTGGGTTAGATGGGACACAGTGTGGGGTACAACGTTGTGTACTGTAGGCGTGACGTGACCGGCTATGTTTGTGTACGCTGTGGTTTGTGAAAACACTTTATGTGTGTAAGACTGTTTTAGTGTTGCCTGCACTGTTGTTTACATTGGTCTGGTGTGCAGAGAGGATGTTTTGTATGTGGCTCGAATGACTCATAATGGATGTCCACTGAAAATCCTATTCATCAAATAGTCTGAGTCCGTCCACTGACGGGGGGCAATTTGTCTGCAGATGTCTGCATACCAACAAAACCACCCACCATCACAGGCCGATCTGTGCTCGACATGACACGATCACACAGTGGACATGACACGATCAAAGAGAGCAGTCACACAAACGGGGTTTCCCAACCCACAGGTCAGAAGTGGCGAGACCCTACGCTGGCTGACATAGCTGGACACATAATTAAGACAGAATGGAATCTTGGGAGAACTTTTTGTGTTCATGTGGTGTTTCAAATGAAAATCACATGCAAAATCCAAGTTTGGTTTTCGGGATCATGTGCCACGACCACATTTCTCGCTGATCAGAAACAGAAGCAAAACAATTATAAACCTTGACAAAACTGTAGACACAACACAACGTGTTGAGAGCCACACCTTAACTCTCAATGCTTCAAAACAGACGCACATCAGCTCAAATTCATCGCTGAAACAATTCACTGAACCCAAATGTTTATTTTAACAGTTTAGACCCTCTAGCCCTATTTAAATGCATGCCTGGAAATAAAGAAAATAAATAAATAAATAAAGCTGGTGATTTGAAATGTTTCATTGAAGTTTTCACCCTTGTGCCTGAGTGATTACTAATGAAACAAACACACACACTCTGCATATATTCAACTCCAAATTTCCAAAGTTTTGGCAGTTGGTTGACAAGGCCCTTCAGTGGCCTTTCAATTAGCATGTATGAGTGAAACTTTGACTACAGACATGCAGAGAGGCTCAATGTAGCTGGTTATGACGTCTCTCTCTCGTGTCTGCCTACGTGCTCCACCTACACAGCCATACCATAGCGAATGCCTCAATACCCTCCCCTCTCCCTTGTTAAAAAAAAATGGCCACTTTATGCCCACAGTGGCAACAAAACGGCAGCAAAAGAATCAGAAAAATTCTCCCTCTTCAATTTGACAGCAGATCCCAACGGTCCCTCTTACAATGGCCACATTGAGACTCTCCACACACACAAAGACCTTCTTTTACTATAGAGACGTTGTCCTTCACTGATCCCCTATCTCCACAACAAAAAGACCCTCTTCCCCTCCCTTATGGAATGCACAAGGCTGCATTTCTTGGTTAACTACCAGTGGATCTAAACGGTTCCTTTCAAACCCCTGTTTGATAAAGCAAAGAAGTTTAATTTAGCCTGCATGCTATGGCAGCAAACTCTGTCCACACACAGCATCCTTTACTTATATCCTTCATTTTGAACTGAATAGCTACACGAGGGTATAACCAAAGTAAGCCTCCTCTGCAGGGGGAATACCTTTACAATACTTTTAGTTTCAGGAGTGGAGACAAAAGCAGAAGGTCATATCATCCCAATTAGGATGTAACAGAGTAACGGCATGACCTTTCTCCACATTGAGGTGGAAATCCAAAACATAGACAATAGACTGCGTCATCTGTGGACAGACACGCAAAGGATTGGCTCCCATAAAGGTAATTACACATTATGGAGCTATGCACCATCAATTCAACTTTACAGTTTACAGGCTCAAAATAGGCTGTTTCAGCAGAAGACAATAGGATCAAACTACAGGATCCTGTTTTCTCCACCCACCGTCACGATGACCCACTCTTTGTCAAAATCTCCTTTTCCATAGATACTGCATTGCATTCCTTGGACGATATTGTGTTGCTGCATTTATTTAGATCAGCGCCACACAGCTCTATATAGAACAACAATAATCCGCCATATCAAAAAGTTTGTTTACAAAGTTGAATAAGTTAAAAAAAAACGTTCTGCCTAGTGATGAAACCATTCTCTGTGTCCTGCCTTTCTTCGTTCATCTGGTCAAGACCAAAGAAAACTTATTACTGACTTATTACAAACAAATCTAAATTCATTAGTTGCCAAATCACTGCACAATGCAAAAAGAGAGACAGATGAATCCAGACCACCTAAACCACAGCGTATACCCTAAATTTGACACCTATGTAAATCTTTAGTGAATACCAGACTCAACATTTAATTTATAAACAGAGAAAAGATACACTGCTACATGTCTGCTGCATAGTGAATGTTCATTTCCGCCTCTAAAGCACAGATGAGCTGACGTCATCCTGCAGTGTCTCCTATTTCTTACTAAAGAACCCATTAATAGTATCTATTCCAGAGGTTTTAAAAATATAAATGAGAATGTATAGTTATGTCTTTGTTATGGGAACAGCCAGACAAACCAGGTCAGTTCCTAAGCTCTGGTTTGCTGCGATTTGTCCTCTGTCTCGTTTACAGTATGGCTCCCCAGTGTTGATCATCTTTTATGTGCTGTAAACTACCTCCAGTGATCGAGTGCATCCACTGCAGTCATCTGCTCTACTTCACAACTGCAATCACGTGCATAAACGTTATCATGCTTTCCACAGCAACAACAAAACACCATCTTACTATATAAATTAACCTGTGCAATTGTGTACATCACTCAGACCACACACAAAAGCCAAAGGAGAAGTAAAATGTGCCATAAAAGAATGGATTAGAAAAAAAGGCCAAGTAACAACATGCGGTTTTCCTCTTAGAGCCAACACAGTATCCCCTGAGCCAAAACAAATCCTGTTCTTCTCTTGCCAATTTCTCCCATTTTGAAGTGTGTCCAGAGTGTGTATACCGGTTTATCCATCGCTATCAGCAGAGCTATGAGAAGAAAATACGTGTTATTGTGAAAAACAATAAAAGAGATGTTTCATCGGGAGAAAATCTACATTTTCCCTTAAAGAAACACTTTAATTAAGGATTAAGGAAATAAACTTAGAGTCTTAACAGTTCAGAGTGCCATACCGTTAATAAAAGTTTCGTAAAATATATCTACCTTGGATCAGTCTGTAAAAATAGAGCCAGTGAGTTGATATTTGTATGATAAATGTCTGTTACTTATATCTGTGTGTATCTATGGCCATGTGTATGTATGTGTGTGTGTGTACACTAGGGGCGTCTACTGCACACAAATCATTCATGTGTACTATTTTTGGATTTCTTATCAACCTGCCTTTATCAGTGTTTCCCTAACATCAGACAGAGTTTGAGTTCAAGGTCTTCAAGCCACATTGGTCAGATTAATGCCTTTTTTAATGAGGAATGTTGTTTTTGTTGCCTCCCTGTTCTTTTTACGACTGCTCTGGTGCCTCGCTCCAAATGTCCTTCAATGTACATTATATAAGAAAAATAAAACCAGCTGGATCGACAGCACTGTTTCTCACGCTCAGTTTTATTTCCGCTACTGCTGATACCCGTATATATATTACTGCTATTAACGCTATTAGAAAGACTTTATTATGGTTTCTTTGTCGATACAGAGACAGGTGATTCAGTGCACTTTGGTTATCAATTACATTTTCTTCTTCTGAAAAGAATATATTTCATTAGATACAGGTGCTTCTATTTGTTGCTATTAAGCAATCATTTGAGACAGTATTGGACCAGTTGGAGACATTTTCCTTCACCTACTCTATTATTCCATTGTTGTCTATGCCAGGACTCTTTGTCCACGCACAGGTAATGATGATGTTCTTTAGCGCTTTAGCGCGATGTTCTTTAGCGTTCTTTAGCGATTTGTCTACAAAGAATACGTCCCACAATATCATGTTACAGTATGATGGATCGTAAGTATTGTTGCTATGGTTAAATAACGTTCCACTGTAGTTTAATTACACTTATACTGATTCTTTGTTTGTTTGCTATATCCCAAAATAAGATTTTATTAGACTGTCAGCCAATCAGAGGTGAGTATTTTCCATGGCCATAACAAGTCTGATAGTTTTCTTTATATATATATTTTTTGGTGATATTCTTCCACACTATAGATTTTCCGAATTAAGAGGGAGCTTTGTCTTTACCCTTGTGGGTGGCTGTCCAGTTTGGAAGCATTTTCTTTTTAAACTTGCTGATTGTTTTTAATTACTTGCTTAAAGACAACAAAAAATGTTAAAAATATGCTCATCACAGGTTCTCAAGAGAGAGGCCAAAAATATTCATCAATTTATATATCAAATGGATTTAGATTTGTATCAATGCCTTAATTAATTGATGAAATGGTTGATCCCAACTGTTGGTTTGTTAATTTGCTGTGAATTGACTAATTGTTTCCATCATCATACAGAACATGCAGACATGATGATGGTTGGTTTGTGTGGCTTGTCTGTGGTCAGCCTGACTCCCCATGGTCTTTGGCTTTTCCATGTAATGTACACAGTAGGTTTACCACAGACATAAGCACTTCCTAAAACTTCCTGTGAATGTCAAACGCAGCCAAAATCAACACAGCATCTCAGCCACAGGAACAGGATGACGACAAGACTAAAACGGAAGAAAAAATGCAACTAAGGATGGAACTAAGAGGACAACGTGTGGCTTTGGTTTTCAGCTAGAGACGGATAAAGAGGCCAAAAACAGAAGGATCATGGGAGGATTTATGGTATTCCAGAGCAATCAGGAACCCGCAATAATTTGACAAAATGGACCCATAATCCTTATATGGTTGAAAGAAATTTCAAATGCCACCAAGAGAGACATAAACAGAGACATTTTGTTTAAGATAATCTTTACAATTTAGGTTGTTACTTCGCTTAATTCAGATAAGTACATAAAACAAACAATGGAATCTAGAAAATACATGGTAAAGCCTCTCCCCATTAAATGAAACAGCAAACAGGGCATAAAACACACACGGAAAAGAAGGAGACAGATGGGAGACCATGATGTCGACACACAGCTGTACATTCCACATCTCCCCCGGTAAATTACTCACTAAAACATCCCATGATCCCTGCAGCTTATTTACAAGCTAAAACCGTAATTCAGAAATGTGCGTGATGTCCTTGACTTAAAGGAGTAGTGTTGTTGTGACAGAGACGGACAAATTTCAGAGGAAGACAGTAAATCTCCTGTTTCTGCCCTTCATTTTCCACATAAAACCATCATTTTTGTGTTTGCAGATCTCATACTTAAAAAGAAAAGTCAAGCACCTTTTTTGTAACACAGATAGTATTTCGTACTCTGTTGTTTAAACATACGAGCATTTACATATCAACCTCGGTGTCACAGAAAGATCATGTCAGCGACAGCAACACTCTGAACCCCAGGTGATGGAAATGACAAACTGCCTCATTGAGATGGTTTCTCAGTTTTCACACATGAAACGACACAGTGAACCCAAAACAGTGTTTGTGTGAGGACCCCCCCCTGTGTTTGAGGTATCAAATGAACAGAGATCACAGACTACTCCAGGTCAGGAGGAGTGTTTGATCTGGGAGTGGTGGTGACACGGTTTGTAGGCTACCCTTCAGTAACTCACCCTAGGAGGACAGACGAAACTGAGGAGAGAGATGTAAAACGTGGCTGCTGTGATAACGCTAATGAAGGCTCTTAAGACAACTTGAGTCAACAGAAACCAAATCTGACTACAAGGAAACCTGTGACCATAAGTGGTTGATCTGTGGGCTGTTTGTCAGAGGCTATTGCTCATCCTCAATGAAGGATCTGACCTATGGCCTTTCCACTTTGACCGTTGCCAAGAGGAATGTTTGATCCCACTATTCTATTTGGTGGACGCCAATTCACTTCTACAACCACTTGTCTAGTTAACTGAACCCTCAGAAGGCTGCTGCCATCATCACCTAACTTCAGAAGAACTGACTAACATAAAGACACCATTAAGCTCTGGACTCAAGAGATGTAGGCTTTGGAAAAACAATTGAACCACAACACTAAAGAGTTGGGGGTACTTGTACAAAAGCAAATGAATCAAACCGAGTTAATTTGAGGGTTTCCAGATTATAAGGGAGACCTTGTGCAAGTGCAAACTGCTGATGTACTCTATGCAAGGTGGCAACCTCTGGTTCTGAAGGTGAAGCCAATGTGGAGGAGCCTTTAACTTGCATTATATCCAATGGCCATCAGAGCCAATCCTCTGGTTACAAAAAGAAGTCTGATTGTATAGATGATGAAAATGATCTTACTTCTCATTTCTCAGTAAACAATTGAGTTTATTCGTCAAATACTAGTTTCAGGTTTTCTCCAATACAGCAAGATGTTCATTCATTTCTTAGAATATGGTATTTAGAGTAAAATAGACAATAAAACATGGTATGCTTTAGGACGTGGCTACTTTGTGATTGACAGGCTTCAAACCTGTAATCAACAAACCAATGGGTGACGCTGCGGTGACTACGCCTACTTCTTAAAAAACGTCTATGATGTATGCATAATTTATTTCCCCCCACTTTAGTTTCTGGTTGATTTTCAAATAATATGTATCTAAAGTTTCTGTAGGAAACTAAAAAGGATTTAAAGGAGGGTTACCGTATTATCGAGGTTCATAATAAATAAATAAATAACATTTATTTTAGTTTATACTACTAATATAATTTTGACATAATTGGTTGATACAACATGTATAGTTTTATATACAGACACCAAGGAAGGAAGGAAGGAAGGTACACTCTTATGGCATTTTGTATTTGCTGAATTTTCACCATTTTCATTTTGATTGCCTGTGTCTTTGTGTGTGCGTATATATTTAAACACTGCATGTCAGACAATCTGTCACTGTTATGATGAGAAAGCTTAAACTCGTTGAATTTGAAACACCTGGCCACTCTTAACAAGATGCTCCGAGAATGGTTCCTGTATGTGTAACACACACCTGTGATGGAAACATGCTGCGTGATATGCCTTGATGTATATCTGCAATATATCTCAATGTCAGTGGTGAGACGGATTCTGCACTGGCTGTGTGATACTCCCTTCTCCAGCTGAGAACCATCTCATTGACGGATTCACTCTTAGCATGCAACACAAAGTTAACATCTGAATCAAGAGGATATGTAAAATATTAGGGAAGCTTTGTTCATAGTGAGTGTTTCTGGCCATGCTAGTGGTGTGGCATTATGGTTGACAATGTCAATTAGATGGTTAGTCAGTCCATCACTTTGGTCCAGACTGAAATATCTCAGCATTGCAGTTATTGCATTGCATTGGTTGCAGTTGGGAGGCTTGTTAGGCACTTCAAACACAGCACCCCTGCATGGAAGGCACTAATCTTGTCGTTTACTGTTAATGGGAGTTTAGCGAGGTTGAGAAAAAAAATCCAAATTAGCATCCCTAGTTAGCATGATAACATGCTAAAATTCAATGGTGAACATGATACACATTTTAAATGCTAAACATCAGCATGTTAGCATCCTTGTGAGAATGCATGCAGACGTTAGCTCAAAGCACGATATCTACAAGCCTCACAGAGCCACTAGCATGGCCGTAGATGCTTAGATTTGTTAACAAACAATAGATGTAGAACAAGGTAGCAAAGTGTTAATTTCTTTTTTTCTATGTAAAATTTATTTTGTTCATAACAAACATTTTTTTCATCCATTCAGCTTAAAAAAAACACAGGGTATTTTCTCAGTTTTCTCCATTACACAATTGAAATTTGAGTAACTTTCTTACATGTAGAGTTTTAACATAGTTCAAATGCTTTGCCCTCCCGTGCACATATGCAGCTTTAACCTCGAAAAGTGTTTTAAACACTTGTAGTTTGGGTGGATGCCAGCCGGCCAATATAAAGGCCAGCCCTGACGCTGTGGTTCAAGGCCTGTTCACTGTTTAAACAAAAGAGAAACATCTTGAACAATATCTTGAATGAGTTCTCCGCAGTGTTTGCGGCCTCTTTGTAGCCTCAGTAAAAACAGGACAACACAGGGAGGGATTTGTGCGAGGACATTCTTGTTTGATAAAAAGAGGAAAGAAGCATATCTAAATGTCTCCTGTGACTGTGAGTGGGAAGGTATAAACATAAAACCGAAAATGCCTGTGCGCGCGTGTGTGTGTGTGTGTGTGTGTGTGTGTGTTTGTGTGTAAGCTTACATAAAAATTAAAATCATGCTGGGGTGTCATTGTTGTTGCTGTGACTCACATGAAATGTTTCCCTTACAATAGGAAAATTGTGACTGATAGTAAAGTATATGAAAATGCTTCATCACTATTGTACTTTTTCAACAATCCATTCACTTATTAATTCATGTTTTACAATGTATTTCATCTGGTATGTTTTGTCTGCCCGGCTGGTTCTTGTTTTTCAGCGCAGTACTAGAATACAAGAAGACGTTAAAAAAGTGGCTTGTAAGCCAGCGTGTCAAAAGGAGGAGTTTATACTTTCTGTGCAGCTTCAGCTTCTAGCTATTGTACAACATAAAACTGAATTAAATAATCAGAACCCAACTGTAAAACAAACACATCCCCAAAACGGTTAGAAACACACACACACACACACACACACACACACACACACACACACACACACACACACACACACACACACACACTTGTATACAGAAACCGGAAGAGCTAAACATCAAACATAGCTATGTTTGTGTTGGGGTAGTTATTATTACTGAGGCATGTCCTAATATAACACCAGATATCCCAAACAACTCCATTATGGCGATAAGGGAAATTCTCGTGCTGACCATAATGGATCTTACAGATTTCATTCCTGATACTCAGTACAGCTTGTCTGAACCAGTGCTTCTTTACAGCTAATTCATCTTCCTGCCACACCACCATCAACTTCCTGTTAGAGAGTTTGAGTCTGTGGGCACTCATAAAAACACCCCAAACCATTTACAAAAAGAAAATCTAGAGAAAATAGGGAAAAGGGAATGACTTAAGTTCAAATGTCTTAATGTTAACATGGGAACCGCTGTGAGAAGAAACATATCATGTAGTGAATCCTCACATTCATTGGAAAGCAACTCAACATTTTAGAGATCCACAGAAAAGATGTTATTGTGTGCACTGTAATTTGAAATGAACGGGGGAAGAGTGGTGAGAGGGAACGGTCGAGACAGAGGGACAGGGTCACTCTGCTCAGAGCAGGACATAACTTTGAAGGAGAACATGAACTAGAGCAGAGGGACCTGAAAGAAGCAGAGCCGAGTAGAGACTCCCACTGTGCTCCTCTGGCTGGGCTCCAGTGTAAACACAGCTCTGGTTTCTGCCCTGGGCCTGACACAGCTGGACCTTCCCTCTCCTTAACCGGCCTCAGGTCACACAGACTCTCAACTCCATTTCCCAGAGGGGCACACTTCTAATCAATGCTTCCTGCAACACTCTGAGCTAAATAGAGCTGGGATTAGAGCCGTTTCTGTTCTGCATTTTAGTGCCAACAGTCCAAACTGTCAGACCCTGCTATGTTGATGGCCCTACTGTTTAGCCCTCGAATCAGATGATCAATCACATCCAGATGAGAGGATCCATTCAGTAAAAATCTGGACACCTGATAGGCCTGAGAACAGTCATGTTTGCTTTTCTATTTCTACTTACGAGTAGACTGTTACCTCATAAGAAATCCAGAATGATGACTCACACGGGTTAAGGATGATATTCATAGACAGATTTGATTTAGTTATTCATGATTGGGATGATAGGATTTGTATGGCTTATGTCCAGAGACAGAGAGGATGGAAATGGCAAAATAGTCAATGTTCATAACACAATAAGAGAAACAAGCCTAGTAGTCCGTAGCCATGCTGGTGGCTCTGTGAGGCTGCACTCAAAGCGGTTCTTTGAGCTAAATGCTAACGTCACGTTACAATGCATAAACCAAATTTCATGGCAATAGTTTTCAAGAACTTTTACTCAAAGCCACAAATGTCAGCCTCATGGTGGCGTTCGACAAAAAGTCTCAGGGTCACCGAAGTTATTAGGGTACCATTGATACCAGTAACTAATTTCATTGCAATACATCTGATAGTTGCTAACATATTACGGACCAAAGTGGAGTCAGGCTAATAGGCCGCCAACCAGGCAGGCAAAAAGACAGACGGGGGATAATAGAGAGAGACAAAGAGTGAGAAGGAGAAATTGGACATGGTCATGTTATCACACATTTTGCATTTAACTTTGTTAACATTCTTCCCATGACAAGAAATAATTCAGTCTAATCAATTAGGCCACAGCTGCGATGGAAATGAATGGTCTGTCTCCAGTCCAGAGGAAAAAATGTGTGAAGCCTGACAGTGAGATCAGTGAATGGCCATGTTCCTGAGATTACAACATTATGGAAGGTCGATAAACTGCAGGATATAATATGAATCAAATTCAAACAAATGACTCCAGAAATGCAATCACCATGTGGGCACCTGTTGAACCAAACCTCCACATAATCTAACGAGCCAGGAGTCATTTTGTGAGAGTACGTAAGGTCTTTGTGTAAACACAGCTGAAACAATCCTTCCATCTGAGCTCACTGAGAAAACTCACCTCTACTGAGGAGACACAGACGACCAGAGACTCACGTGTAGGATGAGGACAAGAGGGGGAGGAGGGGGAGCTGAAATGTGAGGGAGACAAGCTGAGGGAGGAAGAGTACAGTAAATGAGAGGGAGGACAGACCGTCTGCCAAGTGTCCCTTTAAGAGATGGATGGAGAGAGCGAGGTGACAAAAGACAGGGGGGATAGAGACCAGGGGCAAAATGAGGCTATAAAAGGAAGTGAGGGACAGAGTTGTTCAGAGAAACTGAAGCCTGGAAGGACTGGGAGGAATTCTTGCAGTACAGCCTGATGGGACCCCTGTGTCTCTCCATTAATCACTGTGAGATGGAGTAAGTGTAAAGGACAGGGGCGGATACATATCCAGTATATAGGGATTTTCCAGAGGCAACGTCCACAATGAATTTACTTCCGAACTTCATTCCAAGTCAAATAAAACTGACTTTACTGCAGCAAGTTACATTCACACAAAGGCACTGATTTCCTGTTACTGGCAAATAAGATGCTGTAGATGTAGAAAAGTACAGTAACCAACTACAAAATGCATTTCCTGCAGAGATTTCAGTGTGAACACTGACAGGTGGAAATGCATTCCAAAGCTTTGCTGGAGAAACTGTACTACACAAAAAACACGAGTGAAACCATGAGTGTTGGGGATTTGCCTGACCACATAAGCCCTTCAGAAGGTTGTAAAAGCTCAATATCACTCAATATTATCATAATATCTGCAGGCTAATATGTAAAACAGAATTCAAGGTTAATGTGATGTCAGGTTTATGAATAATGCCGTAAATCTCTACCTCAACAAACCACGAGGATAAATCATTATTGAGAACCATGATTATAAGTTGTGCTGGTCCACATCTGTACTTTGGTCCCTTGGAGAACCTCATGAAACCCAAGGCTGACGAACTTGGTTCCCATGGAAATTACTTTGACTTCTACTGTGTTACAATTACAATACTATTACCTCCAGTACATAGCATTTACTATGTTTTAATTTAGCAGTTGCATGATTGTAACTGTGAGGTATATTCCCTGATTAGAGGGTGTACATGTAGGCTTTGTGCGGTCATCGGCGTACCTACAATTTGTTGTGACCACGGGAACTTATCATTGAGCGGCCACACACACCACTTGCTTTCCGCGCTTTTCTTTTCTTATAAGATTGCAAAACAGACAAAGCAGCTGATGAAGAATGAAGACTCTTCATAGAGTGACTCTCCAATTTACATTTGAAGGAACGCAGCAAATCCTGATGATTTTGTAATCAATTAATTCAGGACATAATTGACAGATTTATTGATAATGAAAGTTGACCCTGAAAGATATAGAGATAAACTGTTTAGCACAATTGGTCAAAGTATATATATCGATAAATTGCCCAAACCTAGTACTGCAAACTTCAAAGATGAAAGTGCATTGGTAGGTATGTACAGATCCGTTTTTCCGAAAATGGAAGTAAACTATCTTTAAGTACCGTTTCTGTGAGAAAGACAGAGAGTAAGAGAATTTGTGTGTGTGTGTGTGTGTGTGTGTGTGTGCGTGTGTGTGTGTGTACCAGGGCAGTGGTACTGTGGCTGTCACACATGACTGGGAATGAAAATGAAGCATGAAGAGTGATTAGCCACATTGAAACCACTGGTATTCCAATCTCCCTGAGCCCTGGGATATTGAACTCTGACATATTTTCACATCATTATGCCGTCTAAATAATAATAAAATAATACATTTAAACGTCTCTATGCCAACTAAAGGACTGACAGACTCAGTGCAGGATGACTGTATACAAGCTTCAGTACACTGCACACATAAAGTCTGTGTGTAGACAACCATTTGAATCACCGTACAGTGCTGCCGGGTCTCTGAAAGAACTATAAAGGTACAGTAGTATAATCGAAGGCAGTGCAGTAATGTATAATACATGGATCAATGTTCTGAGATGGGATCAAGCCACAGAGACCACACAGCACCCAGGTGACGTCAGTCATCCACTGGCAGGCAAACATGAATACTTCAGAGATAAAATATAGACTGTATATACTTTATAAACAGTCTATGGGTTTAGTGTATTCAAAGTGTATTTTATAGACGTGTGAACACTTTTAGGTATTTGGAATGAGAGCAGAACAGATTCAACACAGATTGTCAAATACAGACGTTCAGACTGCCATCATGCTGTAGTCGTCACACATACGCCACCTTCTCCATTTCATGATGCTTTGTATACAGTATGAACAACACCGAGTTCACATTGCGAATATACAACAAACTCGTAAACTCTGGAATACTATGTGGGGTCCAGCGGGTTGTAAAGAAACTCCTGACACATTTAAACTCCAACCCGTTTCCTCTTCCTGTTTAGAGAGCGTCTCTGGATAATCTATTTTCTCTTTATACAATGCACTCAGGATGTGTCCCATAAAACTGAACTTTGCTAAGCCCGCAGATAAAGTCAGTCCACACTCTCAGCACGTGCGAGAAAGTTAGGCTCACACACTCACAGATCCTGCCTGTACTGGACCGATCTCCTGAACTTTTAGTCCTCGGCTTTCAACAGTATTCATCATTGTACATGTGTGCTTGTTTAAGAAAGGCAAATGTGTACACCAATGGGGGCAAACTGCCAAGCTCACCAGGCCGTTCCTCACCATCACAATGTCGAACCGCAGAGACTAATCAAATAATCACCACCACAAAGTCACATTTCAAACAGCTGTTCCTGAGGAAACAACACTTAAGCAAACAAAAGACACACGTACTGTACATCCATTCAAATGTGAGCGCGCATGCACGTGCATCCTCACGAACGTCACGCAGTTAAAACCGCAGCGAGGTCAGAGAGGTCCGTCTGTGAAGTGAGGGCAACACCTCAGTGGAAAATGCATGCCAGCACACAACGCACACATCCACGCTTGCACACACCGGTGACAGGGAAGCCCCACACATGGGATTCTCATCCGAGACTGCGGCTTCCTGCGGCACAGTACAATGGGCTCTTCCCCCGATTGTTACAGGCAGGCGATCTCTATATCACAGCCACTATTTTGGCAGGGAATGTGCTGGCCATTTTTCTATCCTTATCACAGGCAGACATCTTCCTCCTCGCCCCGGACACACGCCTTCCTCTACCATAAAACAATCACTTTTGGGAGGTCAGTCACGTGTCTGCTTTCCATCGGGTGACCCCATCACACAGCACTCATTCACACTTAAGACGCAGGCTTAAGCTTTCCCAAGTGAACTGCGTGGCTGTGAAACCAATCTTGACTGCATTTCTATCATTTGCATCGTTTTCACATTCTCTTGTGGCTCTTCACATTATAATCTGTTCGATTTAGTTTGACCGTGTGGTGCAAAGTGAACCGTGGCAAAATATGCAGCAACAACATCTATCACGATCGTCCACTTAGCTGGTAATTGCAAAAGCAGATGTTGCTGCGGGGCCTCCAGGTACTGTAGGAATCTTTAGCCAAAAGTGTCTCTCTTCCAGGGTCACAGCCCAAACTCCCACAACTCAGACATCCTCTTCCAGCATTATTCCCGCATTCCACCGTGCTCAAACACATCTTGAAATATATTCTCAAAAACACGAGAATCAGAGCCCCTCAAAGGGTCCTATACAAAACATCCTGTTAACATTACTGCCTCAAGAGCCTTCTTTCCTCCGCCAACGGACACAAACGGAATTCGTGTGCATGGTTTATGTACATGTGTGAAGGGGAAGTGCACATGCATGGAATCATGTTTTCTAGTCTTGCATCTCCATGTAGAATGCAAAGCAGGAAATCCAGGAACTAGGATCCTCTGAAGAAACTGTCCCCCCAGGCCCTGTAATGTGGCACCTTAAGGGTCAAAGCATATGACCGATAAAGCTGACTTCAAGGGTCCAGAATGCTTCAAGTGAACTTGTACAACTGTTCCACAGGGCTACACTTCAAGGTGGGTTGAGAAGCTTGTCATGATAAAGACACTTTATCAGTCAGTCAATTTCAGTGATTATCAAGCTAAATATTTGTTGGTGCCAGTAGTCAAATATGAGGATTTGATGGATTGTGGGCATGTATGGTGGCAAACTAAATGTATTTGGATTTAGGACTGTTGGTCATTTATAACATGAAACTGGGATAGACAGTTTTGTCTTTACGTTCTCATTTTTCAAATTTATGAATGGGTCAAGAAAATACTTGTTAGTTGCAGCCCTAGTGGACGTTAGTTCACTCCATCAGAACCGCTTGTTGGATGATCAAACCACTATTCCAGAGTTAAAAAGGCTGCTTACGACATTTTCCGTAACTTTTGGAAATTGTCAATTTGACATTTACAACCGTTCAAGCTGTGATTGGCCAGCAGCCGAGTTAAGAAAGGAGCCAGGGTTTGAACTTCTATCTCAAGCTCTCGTTTTTCATTCGTTACGCAACAACTTCTGTCACTTTATGAGTTTACAACTGAGCGCAATATTATGAATGATTTCCAGGAAAGCCTTAAAACGTGTTCTGCTATCTCCAAACTGTATTTAAATGATTACAGCGTCTCGTCTCGTCTCCCTCCATAATGTGACTCTTCACCTCGGCTTTAAGTGTGGCCAATTGAAAAACAAGCACAAACACATTTGCCAACATCACACAATACTTTTCTCTATCAAATCAGAGAGGCTTTTGCAGCTCAGTGCGCAAACAGAGTGAGTCACATCACCCCACCCTGTGGAGCCCCCCGCTTGTTTACCAAGGAAGGTGCAATGTGAACATTCTGAAAACAACAAATTAAATCACACATGCAAAATATCTTGGGGACAACATTTTCAAGGGGAGTTCCAAATGTAAAACATCACATGGAGACTGATGGTGGGAAACAGTTGTTCAACACAGAGGCTTGGGTCTGGTTCGCAGAACTGACACAGTCCCGTGAGTCAGATTTGGATTTGATATTAAACAGGAACATATTTTTTAGAGAAGCAGATTGTGAAATCCTGAGTCAGAAGGGAAACTTCACAGAGTGTCGTTTGATTGGTTACTGCTTTCCTTCACCCTTTTCTACACGTAAAATCAGTACGTCATTACCTGGAGCTCATAACTGCCAAAGCTGACTCCTTATCATCCTTTCAACAGCTTCTTTAATGTGCACAGATGGGGCTGTTTTACCAAAAGGTCAAATGCTGGTACGTCACACACAGAAACTGAAGCTATTTTTTTTCTCTAACTCGAGCTATTTGTATAATCATTGTGAGCCGGTCCTTCATTTGACAGTTTGCAGCCTGAGCACAGAGCACATGGACGATGCCAAACTAAAATTAGACTGCTGTCTTCCAGTATCACCGCCTTGGAGCAAAGCTGCACAATACACAGAGGAGCTGAGCTGTGTCACACGCTTCTAATCGAGGCCTGACCAAATCTGATAAAAGCAAGAGACAATGGGCCTTTTCATCACGGCCAAGAAAGTAACTTGTTCATCTGAGAGCCTTAGCTATGATCAAATGTCTGACATAACAACTGGCCATCTAACGAGCTGCAACACACAGAAAAGCAAAACACACTCACAAAAACACTTAATGGGTGCACACATGGATTCAGCATCATGTGTGCAAACAAAGTAGGTCATGCAAAGTCAGTAGGTGTGGAAAGAGAGCGGGAGGATAAAAAGTAATTGGGCTATTACTTCGGCCCCAGCCAAACATTAGAATTGTTTAATGAAACATCTGCATTTTCTCTTTCACGTAAACCACCTGAAGGTGTTTAGGCATATGAGGAAAAACAATAAATCCATTTACGTCAACAGGAGGAGCAGTGAACTGTAATGTCAACAAACACATGGAGCTGCTCCACTGACAATGAACACGTATTTTGTCCTGTAAGAAGGCATGGCCTCGTGCATTCACAGATAGATTACACTTCACTGTCACTATGTGAATGCCATCAGGCTACATTCAGTGGCTTTCCATCCATCTGTTTTTATGCACATTTTCAATTTTCCAAATAAAACTAGAATTACCACCTTGGTGTTTTTATGCGTTCATCAATGTTGCAGTTTACATCCCTGCACGTCATTATTTTATCCTGTAAGAGACATTTGTGTGAAATTGTCAACTAAACTTGAAGAAAGGCGTTCCTGAGACATCGCGTTCACCAGAATGGACCGTACGTGTGGACGCACGGACAACCCGAAAACCGCGACAACGTGATAAATTCTGAAAAAAAAAGTCTAAACGTCGTAAAAAAGTTTTTACACTTGGCTGAGGTGGAACAGTTGGTGAATGAAAAAAAGCAAAATGCGAGAAACCTTCAGAGTGTGGACTGATGAGGACACCGTAACGTTCCTGTAATGAATACATGAAACAAACAGATATCTTTCACATTTCCCACCACATTACTTTCATTCGTTTGATGTTTAATTGGCGTTCTTATAATTACATCTTTTCTACTGCAACGGTTTAATGGTACATGACTGGATAAATTGGCGCTACCAGCTGTTTATCTCGATTCTCTGGCAACTTTCACTATGGATTTGCTTGTGACATCAACTACTTGTCTAGGTTCCCCAGAGTTCTACACAAGCTTCAGGGCATTAAGCTGATGCAGGGACCTGCCCTTTGACCTCTCGTTGACACAACTCTTATCAGTTGTTACGACCCCTCCCTTCCACTAGGGGTCTGTGTCCTGTTTGCTGTCTCTTTTCTGTCTTTCAGGATGTTGATCGTCAGCTAAATGAGCCACACCTGAGCCTAGTGTGGGTCCAGCTTTAAAGTCTCTCCACCTTGAACATTGGCGGTCTCTTCTTTGGCTGACATGGCTGCTGATTTATTTAGAGAGTAGAAACCCACAATGGTAAATCTTTCAATTTGGATTTAAGGCCCCTGCTTTGTGTATCATACACTGCCATTTAACCAACTTAATTAACTAACAATTAATTTAAAAAACCTATTTGAATTCATAATAACAGAGGCCCAAGTTAGGTAGTTTGCTAAAAGGCTCATACCGGTGTTTTTTCAAGTTTTATCTTCTTTGATTACAGACTTCCCGCTTTGTCCTTGTGTTTCCTTGCTCAGCGACAGTGGAGGGACATTAGCACAAAGAGGGACTTTCATACTAAAAAGACTGCAGCTTTGGAAGATTTGTCTAATGAAAACTGCTTAAATGTCATATTGGCTTCAGCTGAACTTTAGAATGCTCTTTGCATCGACTCAAGACTGATTTTGATCCCCGTTACTTACAGAGGAGTTGTGATAAGCGTCACTTAATGGCCAGTATAGACAGGATGAATGGTATATACAGTATTACCAGTAGCACCAGCAGATATGGGAACAAGAGTATTGTTTTGAGACGGATTTGAAAAAAACAACAACTCCAAATCATGAATATGGTACCTCTGACAGTTTTTAAAAGCATGCTGTACAGATTCAGATCTTTTAATCAGCCAGGCTATCGGGAAGCTGCTGGTTTCCATTCATTTATGAATATCAATTAGCAGTCTCTTATTAAAACCTGCTACAGACAGGTAATCCAGCAGAGTGAACGTATAGTGAAAATGTATTTCAGTGACATAACGCAGATGTAAGTACAGCGACCCCTAATCCCTGCCAGGTCAAGGGTCAAACAAAGCACACACACCATAGTGTAGCTACATGAAACCCCATTTCTGTTTATTCAGTTTGCAAAAGCATAACAAATAGTGAATGTCCTCACTCAAACCACTAACATTTCAACATGAGTCATTTCACAAGAAACTGTTTTGAGCTCTGCTGTTATTTACCGGTATGCAAAGCCAAGAACCCTCCTACAGGAGGGAACTCCCCAAACAAGACACTCCCACGGTCTGCTACCACAGTCAAACCAATCCCGGACACACCGTCGGGTTCATTTTTATACCTTTACGACCAACTGCGATTTGCAGGTGAAAGTTAAGCAAAAATCAAACACAAAGTGGGAGAGAAAACTTACCGCGTGCGCTCCCGAGGCGAGGATGGCAACGCAGAGGCACAGGAGCAGCAGCCTGTAGTCAATGAGAATGACAGCGTTCATAATAATGCCACTGATATTTTTTAACGTGATGATTTTGCAGCGTAATGATCCACTCACCTCAGATGTATTAGTCCTCTGTTGTGTTGTCCCTGCATGGTCCCACTCATGCGCACAGAAAAAAAAACTTCAGTCCCGCTGTTTCACTTGTGGAGACACTTACAGCATGTCTGCCCGACCTGATGAGCACATCAAGACCCTGTACGTTAATAAAAACGGTCAACATATGAGTGCATACATGTGATCCACCTGGTTAGTGTCTACAGAGACGACTTGATCTATTTGTCTCAATTTCTGCTGTAAATAGTACCTCACAAGGTGCTCCGCTCTCGTGGAACAGCTGCAATGATCGGTCAATTTTCAAGAGTAGCCATGTCATCAATTTGCCATCAATTTAGTAAGATTTGTTACTTACAGTCACAGCCAGGCTACCAGGCGGCGGTAAGGTGAAGGAAATTGATCTCACCGGGAAAGAGATGCGCGGGATCCCGGGCTGAAAAGTTTTCGGGTTAAGGTAATAAACTACCTGTGGCACCAAAAACCTGCTCAAATATTCTCACAAGAAAACACACCAAAGTGCACCGAGCAGTCCCTCTCCTTACTGAGAAAAGT